>NW_022104306.1:121959-123611 GCF_000313985.2 Echinops telfairi
AAATAAGAAGATGATAGATAGATGATAAGAAGATGACAGATGTACTGCTTGCAGGACAATCAGGTCTGTCTTGGAATAAGGACATCTTGGATGCAATGCATCTTGGAAGCATTCAGTAAGACTTTATCTCACTTATTTGAGCATGTCATTAGGAGCACCACAACCCAGAGAATGGTCTTCTGCTTGGTAAATGAGACTGTCAATGAAAAAGAGATAGATTGTCACAAAGGCTGCAATGATGAGTCCAAACGGAGGAATAATTGTGATCATAGTGCACTTCTGGGCAGTAATTCATGGGATCTCTGGGAGTCGAAGCCAGCTCAAGGATAGCTAACAATTCAACATATTCAATATTATTTAGGTCATTCTAAGTTAAAATTATTACATAAGCGCAGACTTGTGAGTATCACTGGAATGGAAACATTAAACATCCACCTGATGGCTTGGAGAAAATTTGGAGCTCACATGAGAATTTTTTCCTGCATTAATATTTTTATAATGAGATGGGTGGCATAGTGGTTATGTGTTGGGCTGAGATCTGTATGCCAGTGCCCACTCCAAAGAAGAAAGACAGGGCTTTCTACTCCCATAAGCAGTTCGAATCTCAGAGACCCACAGGGGCATCACTATAAATTGTCATCCACTCGATGGCAGTGAGTTTGGGTTTGTTTGGGGAATATTTCTAACTTTGACAACAAACAGCACTGGTTAGTACCCTGAATTGTAAACTAAGATTTCATTGATACCTATTACTTTGAAGTCTGCCTTTGGATAAATGGTGAAACAGACAAAGCCCTATGAAAAGAAAGCATGTTCAGATACAAGAAGTTTCCCTAGAGTCTGTGCTTGGTGGTCCTCAGAGAGGTGCTGACAAGGTGGGGAAACCTTTTGAGAGGAAAACATTACTCACTTGTCTCTTTCACATCTGCTGAAACCATGACCTGATGTACTAAGGTTTGTGTCTGGGCTCACACTGACTTCCCATCACTGTGTCTCTAGCACAGTAATACATGACTGTGTCCTCAGGATTCACGGAGCTAAGTTTTAAATAAGCTTAGCCCTTGGAGGTCTCCCTGGTGATGCTGACTCAGGATTGGAGGCTGGATTATACTTTATGCACCCATTATTCCATATTATACCAATCCACTGCAGTCCCTTTCCTGGAGCCTGGTGGAGACAGTGTACATGATGGCTGATTAAAAAGAATCTAGAGACAGCACAGGTTAGAGACGGGGTCTGTCTCTTGTAACTGCACCTGGGCCTGACTCTTGTAGCTGCACCTGGGCCAGGACACCTGGGGATAAAGAGAAACACAGAGTCATATGCTCAGATGCTGTATCTCCAGACTTCACGTGTGAATCCCTGAAGCACTCACCTCCCAGAGTCGCCACCAGAAAGAGGAAAACCCACACACAATTCATGTTCATGTGGATAAGATTTGTGACACCCAGAAAATGCTCTCCAGGGTGAGAAGGAATATGAATTTAAATCCATGTGTGCTGTGGTTTCATGGGACTGGTATCTGCATGTGGGAGGTGCACTTGTATGTAAAGGTGGAAAGGGCTGAATGGAGCCTGTAGCTCCTGGACTCACACTAGAAAGGCGATGCTGGTGGAGTCCTTGGGAGAACTCAGTCCTCTCTCTGAGGTCTT
>NW_022104306.1:125575-126768 GCF_000313985.2 Echinops telfairi
TTAACCTAAAACACAATGTAGGAAATTCTATGGAGACCAAGCTAATGGGAAAAAAAGAGCAATTCCTGACAATAGTATTAAATATGATTAAACAAAATACAGAATACACAGGAAACAAACTAATGGAGATAAGCAACCAACATAAGATACAAATTGGAAACACAATTAACATACTGGCACCAAATGAATTCTGACTCATTGTGACTGTCTAGAACAGAGTAGAACTGCTCCTTAGGGTTTCAGGCATTGTAAAACTTTTTTTTTTAATTGAGAAATTGGAAAAATTTATTATGTAATATATATTAGATAGCATTATATCAATGTTAGATTTGTTATGTAATGTGCAATATTATTTTATTAAAACAAATTTTGAAAGTATTAAAAATAAAAATGTTTTAAAACATTTGTTCCACAACTAGTATCTTTTAACATTTTATTTCTTTAAAACAACATCCTTTTATTAGGACCTAATCCAGACATCATACCATTCTGTAGTTAAATCACATCAAGCAGTGTTGTACACTCAGAAAACATGGTCTTTCTTCTTGAACTCCTTTCTATTAACTTCCCCCCCTCTCTTGCTGAAGCCTCCAGGAAGCCTTATTCTGGTTATTGTCTTTGTAGAGTCACCCACCCTGTGCTTCATAAATTTCGAAACATAGAAAAATATGTAAGAGAATCAAAAACGCTAACAACAATGACAAAACACAGCAGAAATAAACCCCTAAATGTATAAAACAGAAACAAAGAAAATATTAAAATCCAGATTAAGTACAAAGTATATCAAAGGGGAGATCAAATGACAAGTTTTTAACCATCAAAGTCAGATGTGTCATTTTGACCTTCTATAGTCATCTCTCAATACTCTCTGATCACCAGCCTATTCCATCCCTCAGTTATGGTGAGAGGGAAATCACAGGAGGTGTATTCACTGTGTAGATCCTGCAAATGTATTTTGAACTTCCACTGTCATCCATGGCCTTCTGCATGCCAGAATCTCACAATTTAAGCTGTGAGACTATTGCCTCCTTTGGATTTGGATTATATCATTTACAATCCTTGTAAACATTTGTAGGGCCTCATCTGTCTCCCTTGAAGTGGCTGGTGGTTTTGAACTGCTGACCTTGCATATACATTCCAATGTGAAATCCACTGTGCCACCAGGGAGAGTGGAGTGGTATGTAATCTTTATT
>NW_022104306.1:128901-148522 GCF_000313985.2 Echinops telfairi
TGTTTGCATCGCTATGTATCGGAGCTACGTATCAGATGCATTTTTGCTTTTGTACAGTGTACTGTAATTGTTTGCGATTTTAAAGAAATTTTATCTAAGCCCTATGATGGCTCCTAAACGAGCTGCTTCTTCTAAGCCTCTGACAATAAAAATAAGCTCCAGAGGAAGATGCTCACCATCCAGGAAAAGTTAAAACTTTTGGATATAAGGAATCCTACTTCACGGAATTTCATTTATCACGGTAGGGTCTAGAACCGATTAACCGCGATAAACGAGGGTTCACTGTATTTTAAAGAACTTTTTCATGTAGATCCATTGTCAATATTGGTCTACAGATTTCTTGAAGTATGGTTATCTGACAATGGTTTCAGGTTATTACTGGTCTCATAGAAAGTGTTAGTAAGTGTTCTCTCACAAATATTGTTATGTTTGCACCCAATAACTTTAACACAAAACAACAAAACACTAAAATGGTGTTTATTCAGATGGTCTTAATTCTCTGGTCTGTAGCTGCCAGATTCGTCAGCTTTATATTGTTTTACAGTTAGCCTGGGAGTTTCTCATGAAACAATATTTTCATTCAATAGATTACACACATTCTGAGCAGCCGTAATTCCACTCAACTAAGATAGACCCCTTTTTCTGACTGGATCATCTCACGTCTCAGCTGACCTCAGTTTAGGGGTTAAATGATTTACACTCCCATTGCTAGGCAAACCGTCACTCAGACCTGAGTGACTGTGTACTGTCCTTAAACTAGAACCCAAGTTTTGGGAAAATACTCTGACTGTACGACATGCTGTGTGGACTTTCAAGAATTTTCTTCAGCTCACCTGAATCAATGAGGGGCAGGAATTCCTCAGTGATTTTTATCATCACCTTGTTTGTTCGAATTTAAGTTTCAGGAAATATCACTTGAGGGGTTGGCATCTGATACCATGAACATAACTTTTGTAAACATAACTAACTCACTATCATTTTGTGTATTCCTGGGTATTGATTAGTGTTTGCTGAGGCTGTTGTTTGTTAGCTCTAATTGAATTGTTTCCATCTCACAAAGACAGTGCACAATGGAATGAAACTGTTCTCTGCTGTGCCATCCTCAAAATTTAGGATGACCCCATTGTTGCACTCAGTGTGTCAATCCATTTTGTAGAGTTATTCCTATTTATCACTGCCCCTCTACTTTACCAAACATAATATCCTTCTCCAGGGACTGTTGTTTTCTGACAACATGTCCAAAGTATGTAATATAAACTGTCACTATCCTTACCTCTAAGTAGAAGGCTAACCTTACTTCTGCCAAGACAGACATTTTTGTCCTTTCAGAAGTCAATGGTACTTTCAACATTCATGGCCAGCACTACTAAAAACAAACAAACAACAACAACAAAAAAAAACACCCCACATCGATTAACCATTAGTCTTTCTTATTCAATGTCCAACATTCACATGTGTCTAAAACAACTTACATGTTTTGGGTCAGTTGAATCTAGTCCTCAAAATAGTATCTTTGCTTTTAAACACTTAAAGTGGCCTTGTTCAGCAGAGTTATCCAATGCAATATAGCTATTACTCTCTTGACTGTTGCTGTCACCATTCTGTTCCACAGGGGAACAGATTCTTTGGAAGAAGTCAAATGTATCCAAGTTTAGATTAAGAGTATTGCTGAAGGAGAGGACTGGAAGCCAACCTGACTCTGCAAACAGGCTGCCTCAGAGTCCTGTGATTGAAGGCTGTTCTTAAGACAGGCTAGTGGGTTGGTGAGCCATATATTCCAGATAGCTATGATGACTGGACATAAGAGAGTCTAAACCAAATTGTGTAATTTTCTAGTAGCCTGAATTGCACATTAGTTTTAGAGGGGCCCTAACCCACATTTTCTATCCAATAACTGCCACTTCATCACTCCCTGCCTTCAGAAACTCTCTGGGGTTACAAAAGACCAGTGCCAATGATTTCCAATTAGCTACTCCGGCTAATCCTCCCTACTTTATCTCACCGTGGCCTCTTTCTACAACATGAATTTTGTCTTTCTTCCCTTCCAGTCTCCTGGTTGAGCATGTTTCACAAGCTCAAACCTAACTGCTAGCTTTTCCCCCTCTCCCTAGGAGATCAAGACCATGAAGGGATATACTAGAATCACTCCCCCACAGTTTGTGTTGTTTGCAATCTGTTAGCATTACTTGCAAAACTTTAACCCAGGCTTTACTCTAGATGGCATAATGGTTTATAAGCCATCTCATTCCTTGATCAAAGTCATGTACTTTACACTTCTGCTCTCACCTTGGCTCGTGGGATCGCCCATCTAACTACCCCTTGCCAACCATTGACTCCAGGGTGCAGTCTTTCACAAAGGCTTTAACATCTGACATCCTTAACCGCAAAAGCTGCTGCAGAGAGTAGAAAGTAAACATCCCTCTGGGTTTGGTTTCTAGTTAAGAATGCCTCTGACTTGTTCAAGGCAACTTTAGAATGTTCTATTGTGTTCCTCTGTGTCTTGTTGTCCACTTCATAAACAAGTAGCACTCGTTACCATACTGTGCTGTGCATATTACTATGGGTTTATAAATGGGATCTCACAACCCAAGGCATTTCTTCACACACAATAGATATTGTACAGTATCCAAGGGATGGAAGGCAATTGGGACAGGATACATTTTGATAAAAGTTCAGCATGGGTTAGAGTGGCATTGGTGAGCATCATTCAGATTGATCATTCTATGCAACCAGGTTGAGAGTTAAGGAATGTGGTGGAGTGTGGGTTGATGAATATTCTTCATAAATATTCCTTCCTTCAATTAGATGTCTGGTGAAACGAAGACATCTATCTCCTATTGGTATTGACATTATGCATGTCTTAGAAATTTCCATTTTATTCTAACAATAAATGTTGCATATATAGGACATGGATTAAAAGTAAACAATGAGATTAGCAAAATAATTAAAAGGAAAAATAATATATAAAAAGATGAGTCACTGAACTATAAATCATGTACAAGAGAAGTGGTAGAAATATTTATATTGAGTGCAAGAAACAAAATAATAGAAACTAGCTAGGTGAGGTAATGGGGAGGTTATAAACAGGAACAAGTGTGGGACTGCTACTTAAAATAAATATAATTAATTTCTGACTTTTAAGTTAATGATATTTAAAATGTTAGGGAAAACATGCTGGTGTTATAATCAGATATTGGGGAGAGATGATTAAAATAAAACGTAAATGGGAAGAAATAATTGTAAGTGGAAAAGTTCATGGGAAATGACAACATCAACAAAGGCATCAGTCACACATCATAATTCTCTAAATTATTCTTAAGCACAAATATTTTAACGACCCCAAAGTAAAAATCACTGACACATGAGTTCATTGTCTTTGACTGAAAACATGTATTCTGCCTAGAAATTCACCTAAGTTGGCATCAAATTCAAGTGTGTGGGCTCCTCTTAAAAGTCAACCTTTCAAAAGAATTTATTTCAAGGGATGGCATTGAATCTGCAGCTCCGAGAGATGGACATATCTGATTGGAGCACACGGTAGCAGATGAATGGAGAGGAAGAGAGAGTGGAACACATCCTGGCCCACCAGGCCTTGAGGAAGAAGTTCCCAATTAGAGCAGCCAGTCCACAGAGAGGACCATATGGCCGGCCCCAGTATGAGACATGATGTCCCTCACTGCCCCATAGCCCTACAGGGGACAACACTGGAGGCACAATGTGGGAATGGCGCCCGTTCTGATCCCGCCACGTCGAGGCAAAACACTAAGGGGGTGCAACAGAACAGCAAGGGAACGGAGCAGCCATGTCCTCAGGGAATGCTGAATGTGGACTTTGGGGCCTGGGCGTGGTGCCCCAACAGACTGAACTGGAAAATACTCCTAAAGGCGAACAACCAGTCCTTGAACTAACTACAAGTTTTCTTTCTTGTGTTTTGTTTGTCATTGGTTTGTTGTTGTTGTTGTTGTTGTTGTTGTTTTGTTGTATATTGTTGCTTGGTTTTGCTCTGTCTTGTTTTTGTGCATGTTATTATCTCCACAGGTCTGTCTAAATAAGAGGATGGATGAACAATCTGGAGGAGAAAACAATGGGACCGACAGTTCTGGGGGTCACGGGAGAGGGAGAGGTGGGGGGATACATAGTGGTGTTAACAAACCCTGGGACAAAGGAACAACAAGTGATCCAAAGCGGTGGTGAGGAGGTGTAGGAGGCCTGGTAGGGCGTGATCAAGAGTAATGTAACCAAGAGGAAGTACTGACCCTAAATGAAGACTGAGCATGATAGTGGGACAAGTGAAAAGTCAAAGGAAATTGAGGAAAGAGCTAGGAGGCAAAGGACATTTATAGAGGTCTAAAAGAAGGCATGTCCATATATAAATATATTTATATACGAGGATGGGGAAATAGCTCTATGTGCATATATTTATTGCTTTAGTATTAAGGTAGCAGAAGGACATTGGACCTCCACCCAAGTACTCCCTCAATGCAAGAATAATTTTTTCTATTAAATTGGCATTCTATGATGCTCACTTTCCCGACACAACCGCTGAAGACAAAGCGAGTGAATAAGCAAATGTAGTGAAGAAAGCTGATGGTGCCATGCTATCAAAAGATATAGAAGGTAAGGAATGTGAGAGAACATATACTACAGCCTCACAGGTCACTCAACATATGAGAATTCACTGTGCAGAGAGACCTTTTAAATGCAAGGCCGGTGATAGAACTTTTACAAAATCCACACACCTCAAAGTACATATGAGAATTCACAGTGTAGAGAGGACTTATGAGTGTAAGGAATGTGGGAGAACTTTTACTCAATCTGGTAATCTAACTAAATATGAAATTCACAATGGAGAGAGGCCTTATGAATGTAAGGAATGTGAGAGAACTTTTACTCAATCTGGTAGTCTCACTAAACATGAGAATTCACAGTGGAGAGAGGCCTTATGGATGTGAGGAATGTGGGAGAACTTTTACTCAATCTTCTAATCTGACTCAACATAAAAAAAAATTGAAGTGGAGAGAAGTTTTAGGAATATAAGGAATATGGGAAAGTCTTTACCCATTGCCAAAACCTCAGTCAACATGATAATTCATAGTCGGTGTGAGGCCTTATGAATATAAGGCAGTGGTTCTCAACCTGTGGGTCGCGACCCCTTTGGAGGGGGGGTGTCGAATGACCCTGTCACAGGGGTCGCCTAAGACCATCGGGAAACACATTACAATTTACATTACAATTCATAACAGTAGTAAAATTACAGTTAAGTAGCAAGGAAAGTATTTTACGCTAGGGGGCTCACCACAACATTAGGAACTGTATTAAAGGGTTGCGGCATTAGGAAGGTTGAAAACCATTGATCCAAGGAATGTAAGATAACTTTTACTTGGTCCTCAGACATTTAAACATATAAGAACTAACAGTGGAGGGAATAATTATGAATGTATGCAATATGGTGACAGATTTTGTGTCTCTAAAACCTTCACTGTGCATATTAGAACCCATATTGCCAAGAAACCTTAGGAATTATGAAAAAGCTATGTCAATCTTTAGTAGTGTAATATGTTCTTTAATTTCCAGTCAATTTTCTGATCTGCTGACTTTTGTATTTAAAAAAAATAAGAATTGTCACTTTTATTTATATAAAATATTATTTTATACCATAATCAATATGTAGGAATAGTGAAATATTTAATCCATTTTCTGAACATTTTAATAAAGATATTAACAATGCTGTACCACATTTTTCTGAACATGTAGTCTTTCATATGTATAAATCCTTATGGGGGTATGGCAGTCTTATAATATGCATATTTAAACATGAAAATATGTCACCTTGGTATTAAGGGACGGTGGCATTCTTTGGTACCATTAGTACTATTTCAATGTAGTTGATGCTGGAATAGTAGAGACATCATTCTGGAAGAACTCAAAACACTTATGTTAGTGGTACCAGGATTGGGCATTTGGTAGATCAATCACTGTCCAAGTAATCATATACATATAGAGGTGCTGAAATTGTCAATAGAAATCTTAACTAGAACAACAGCTAATATGCTGTGAATGTTCAATGACATTACTGCCAGTCTAGTCTGAAACGAGAATGCGAAGAGAAGTTTTTTTCCCCAGGAGGAACATATTTTTCCCGTTCCATGTAAAATATGTTGCTGCCAATTTTGGAAACCACAGTTCCTGATGTCAGGTCCAGTACCATTTCTGGTATAGAAACATTTCAGCATGTGCTTCTGAGCATAGTAATCAGTCATGTATGTTTCATTTTTCTACCATGTCTGAAGTTTCAACTTCTTGGCACCAGCGTGAGTCTACATGTGTCCATATAGTAGTTCCATTGACTAGTAGTGGATAATTGGGATCAAAGTTTTCTGGTCCAGCAGTGCATACTCAAGAATCTTCAGTCTTCCAAGATCATGATTTTATTTTGTTTTCTATTCGTTAGTTTTCATCTTGTTCCAAGATTTTGGTATCTTCACGGCCACCTAGATCTTGGGTTAATCTGAGTTAAGTTTTTAAATGAGGGTTCCGTTTCATCTACTGGAGTCTACCCACCCTAAATTTTCAAATTTTCAAAATATCCGTGTCTTACCTCCTGATGGACAAATCACCTGCCCTTTTGTGTCAGGGAGATTCTCAACATTGCTATACAACAGATTACACCCCACCAAAAAAAAAATGGAATTGTGCTAAGTGTAGTGGAGCTTTTGTAGTATGAATTTTTCCCACTGGCAAGCATGGAAGAACTCGCTTGGACTTAATGTACCCAGTGGCATTGGCCTGGGAATGTTCTCTCTGGTCACAGTGATTTTTTTTCCCATAAAAGTAGTTTTGCTCCATCTTTTTTTGTGATGGCCAATTTAAGAGAACAAAGTTCAGCTGTGAAATTTTGCTTTTTGCTCGGGAAAAATGCCACAGAAACTGTTTTGATATTGAGCATAACTTATAAGGACAACAATGAAAAAATTCAAATGTATGAGTGGTGTTTTTATTTTTAAAAAGGTGAAATGTTGATCGATGACAAACCTTATTCTGGACATCTGCCAACATCCCGGTTGGATAAAAAATGTCCACTCGTAGTGCATTTGGAGTTCATTCAAACAGGTCAGACTGTTAAACAATTGTGAAACTTTGTGATAAAAAAAACCCTGATTTTTGGAAGACGGGTCTGTTTTGCCACCACAACAATGCACCTGCTCACACAGCCATCTCAGTGCACCTGTTTTTGGCAAAAAATACCATGCCCCTCTTTCCCCATGCACCTTACCCACCTGATCTTGCACCAGGCGACTGTTTGTTTTTGCAAATGAAGGGGAACATGAAAGGACAGCGGTTTAACAATGTAGAAGAGGGAGAAGAGGTCACTATAAAATGAGGGAGGTGTGGTCAGCTATCCAAATAGAAGGATTTGAAAAATGTTTCCAAGAATGAAATCAGAGATTTGACAAATGTATTCAATTCAATGGATAGTATAAGGTTGGATTGTAAAAAAATTTAAATACATTGCTAATTTTTCCCCATTTGTGGGGGAGTTCCCCCTAATATTCTTTATTTTTCCATTCTATGTTCTGGTGAACATTAGTTATAGTTATTTTTTGGATAAGGGTGTAAGTTATTGACATCTGATCATTTTTTATAGTTCAAAAAAGCATCAGGTTAAGAAGTTGATATGTCTGAGATAAAAGACATGAATAAAGAAATGAATATAATAATGGGGGGAGGCAGCATTAAAGACCTACAGAAGTGTTGTGTGTTGTTTTGATGCTATACTGCCCCCTCAATGTGTATACATTTTCATCATATATAAAAACAAAAAGCTACTGTCAAAAAGTCCATTGTCCCATTAATCCCTCTCAGACCAATAAGCCTGGTCTCATTTATGGAAAAAAAAAATTGAATATAAATTAATTTTTCTGATAAAATGCTCCATTCAAAACTTTTCTCAAATAATTGCTTCTCAGGATGCTAGAAAGAACCTTCTAGTTAACTCGACCACTCCCTGTCAAAATATAACAGACTATTTTATATATTTTTTCCTGTAAAAAATCATGCCTCATCCCACCTTTAAAACCTAGAACTCAATGTGCCACCAAGTCTCAGAGGCTCCCTCTCTGTCTACTTATTGACTTCCTTGTAGTAGGTTTTACCTCCTTGTGTCGTCCTTCTGATTTGAAGCACACATCCCCTACCACCTTGGACCTCCAGTCCAAGGGCCTGTTTTCAATCTGGGACTGCTTGTTGAGGAAGGATAGTGTGGTGTGGCCCAGAATCCTGATACCTTTCCATTATTTTCCATGTAACACTGTCCTTTAAAACTGGGAACCAGGATGTTACCCAAAAAAGTATACTGTATTATTAACACAATAACATTGGTGTGCTGCACACTCCCTATACTATATGGGTAGTCCATAAGTGACTTTGGTTGATTACTATATAAACTCGTCATATACCTTACCATAAAGGCCCACTTCCCTTTCTCAGTGAGACATATTTTCACATGAACTAGCAAGTACCAGCACATATCTTCAAATTCTCTTTTCCAGTTTAACAAAAAATCACTATATTCTTCAGAAGACTACTTATGATTAATGCCATCACTTAAACCCTACTTTTGAGGTCATAGCTCCTATTCGTGGTACCTGCACATCTCTATCACACTTTCTTCATCTCCACACAACATGATTTCAGCCCCTATCTTATCTTCCTCCTGAAATCGAAAGAGTCAACCCACTTCTTTCTACCCAACCCTCATATCTGCACACCATCTACAGTTGAAACACTACACCATACAAACAAAAGATAACAGCATAAGCACAAAAAATAGTGATCAACAAACGCCAAAAATGGAAGGTTGCTGAAATCCATGGAGCAAACAGAAAAACAAGTCATTGAACTCCCAGATAGAACCTTTAAGAAAATTATGTTTACGACCATATGACAAATTTGGGAATCAATCTTGAGAAAAAAGTAAAAACAGATACTAAGAACCTTACACTCCAAAGAAACCCAGACGGTAAACAAATAGATAAAAGGGGTAGGAGGTGGGGGGAATGTGTTACATGAACTGAGCAATAGTATGGGAGAAAATAAAAAGACAAATCAATTAACCTGAAAACCATGCAGACATCGGCATACGAGAGAAATAAGCAAAGAGAAAAGCAAAACAATTAAAGCTGGAGGATAATATGGAACACCATCAACAAAATGATATACATCTCGTTGGAATACTGGAACAGAAGAAACAAGACTACCGATAAAATAGAAAATGAATTCATGGGGGTGATCCCCCAATATCACAATGGAGGAGACAATAGCAACCCTGAAAGCAAAGAGAACACCAAACAGGTTAGGTCCCCTCCCCCCTTCCAAAAAATCAAGTCATATAGTTGTCAAATTTCCAAATTTTAGCGGGATAAAACCACTCATCTTAAAGCTAGACACAAGCTCAGTTATCTAATTAGAAATAATGCAACGAAGAAGAAAATGGTAAAACATATCACCAATTTTTAAAGGCAAATATTGTCAACCAAGAATCCTATATCCAGCAAAGCTATCCATCAAATATGAAGGAGAAATAAAGGTATTTTCATTCAAGGAAATATTTAGATAATTCATTTTTTAAAAGCTTTAAAACATATTGTGCAGACCTCTATGATTAGAAATTCAAAAACTCCTGAGTACAAATATATATTACCACCACAACGTGTAAAACTATCCAGAAGTCAACACACTGAAAACAGTACCCAACACAATACAAATCTCGTGGGGAAACAAAGACGTGAATAAACTGCTCACCACTCACTCTGAAGAACAATATCAAACACAGATAAAACTACATGACCACAAGTAACCTACAGTTAGAATTAATAATACTGAATACCAATGAATTAAATGCACCAAAAGACAAAGTGTAGCAAATTGGACAGGGAACAAGATCCAGCAATCTGATGCCTTTGAGAGATACGCCTATATTCACAGACAAAAACAGATTGAGAGCCAAAGTATGTCGAAAATAATTACCAAACTAATTACAACAACTACAATAATTAAAAACAAACAAACATGAGTATCCATATGAATCTCTCATAAAATAGACTTCAAACTAAATTACATAATGAGAGATAAGAATGGATAATACATGATGAAAAAGGAGCAATAGGCCTAGAACATAATGCCATAATAAATAGATGTATGCACAATGAAAGACCACAGAAATATATCGACCAAATTTTCAAAGAGATGGAAAGAGAAATCTCGAGATCCACAATAATAGCAAGGGTCTCCCACACACTGCTCTCAAGGAAAGATAGATCAGCAGGAAATGAACTCAATAAAGAAACGGAAGAGCTGCATAACACAAACAACTCGACCTAAATATATAGAGTCCTCCCACCAACAGCAAAAAATACAACCACGATATTTCCCAATGCACACATCACATATTCTAAGATAGACCATATGCTCCACCATAAAGTGAACTTTAACAAATTCAAACACATAGAAAACATTCAGAATACCCTCTCACACCACCCTACTATAAAATTAGAAATCAACAGTAGAAATACTAAAAACATAAAGGCACATGGAGATTAAATATTAAGAACTAAAAAAGAAATAATAAAAACATAGATACATGGAGACTCAACACATGGCTCAAAAAAGACTAATAGCACAAATAAGAGTTAAAATTAGGATGCTCCTAGAAACAATGCGAATTATATCACAACATATCAAAGCCTATGGGACACAGCAAAAGCAGTATTCAGAGGTTGGTATATAGCAATTATTATACACATTTACCTATGTAAATACATTAATCCACAAAAATAGAGGTATTGGCCTATGTGTACAGCAATACACTGAGGTAGTGGATGGACTTCGGGCCTCTGCGCATAACCTCCCTCAATTCAAGAACGCTATGTTCTAAAAAATCGTCAGTCTGAAATGTTCACCCTCCTGACGCAATCATGGAAGACAAAACGGGAAGTCTGCCTGGCTATTAAAAGATACAGCGTCTGGGGTCTTCAAGGCTTGAAGTTACACAAATCGCCATTCAGCAGAGAAGCAACAAGCCCACATGGAAGAAGCACATCGCTGGTGCCATCATGAGGAGTGATCAGGACCGGGTAATAGGAATTAGAAGATGCATAATAAACCCACAAACATAAACCTATTGTTGAGAATGAGGAGGGTTGGAGTAGAGCTCCAAAGCCCATGTGTAGACAATGAAACAATTCACCACAGAAGGGCCACAGGGAAGGGATGAGTCAAATAGGGTGCATTAAAGCATCAATGAAACACACTATATTCCTCTGGTTCCTTGAGTCTTCCTCATGCCCCACTACCATGGTCCCAATGCTGCTTCTCAATTCAGACTAGACCAGAACATGTACACAAGTATAGATAAATGATGGGTGCTCTTAACACACAGAATCCAGGAACTGGAGTGGGACTAGCGATACCAGAAGGTAGATGAAGAAAGAAAGGGTGAACAAATCCTAATGATGAACACATAACCATTGACCCCTCTCCCGGGGGAAGAACAACAGAAAACTTGGGGGAAGGGAGAAAGCGTTAGGTGTGAGATATGAAAATAATAATTTATAATATATCAAGGGATTATGAGAGTCGGTGGAAAGGGAGGAAAAAGAGGAGCTGATACCAAGGGCTCAATAGAAAGTAAATGTCTAGAAAAGAATGAAGGCAACATATGTAAAAAAAGCACCTGATGCAAGTGATGTGTGCATTGTAACAAGAGCTGTAAAGTCTCCAATAAAAATGATCTTTTAATAAAAGCAAATAATATTTTAAATGAAAAAAAAAATGCCCTAGGATGGCAAGGAGAGGATGTGGGGAAACGGAGAGCTAAAAACAATGATTATGAGAAAGAAGAAAATGTTTGGAAATTGATTTTGGTGATGGTTGCACATCTCTTCTGAATATGATTGAACTTTTAAATTATATTATATGTGTAAGTTATATGCCAATAAAACTATTTTAAAATATTTCAACATTCACTTAGTTTAAATATATGTATTATATATAAATTTTATTTGTCGCTGTGGAAGTTGTTAACCCTCCCCTCCACAAGAGAGAGAAAGAGAGAGAGAAGTGATGATAAATAATTTGTTGTTTGTAATAGGGAATTTCTGAATTATTATAAATTCTCGGGTTAAGATATAGACTGCAATTTGACAGGCCTAGTGGGAAGTGCTGAGTTTACTATGTTATAAACTTGAGGAGACTTTACAAAATGAGTAGGGAAAAATGGAATTAAAGGTGATGGAAGTTTTTCACAAACATATTGAAGGTTCTTCATATTGATAAGTCTATGAGATGACATGAAATCTTTGGAGAAATGAAAGTATGTTGTTAGAGCATGAGAATAATGGGTTAACCCAAAGTTAGACCCTATAGAACCCATAATCATGTGTCAAATCATGATAAAATGAAGGTACTTCAGGATTATAAGCCTCATCTTTCTTTCCACACATACTTGAATACTTAGTCCTCAAATGAAAGAGATTATGTGGGCTCTTCCAGGACTCAGTGACTGTTGAGGATGTGGCTGTGGATTTTACCAGAAGAATGGGCATGGCTGGATGTTTCCCAGAAGCAACTCGACAGAGATGTGATGGTGGAGACCTTCACAAACCTAGCTATAGTGGGTAAGAATGGCTTCATTGTTTCCCATTAATTCCTTATTTATTTATCAAATGTGCACAGTCGTTGCCTCATTCAGTGAGCAAAGGGATAGGAATGCCTGGTTAAATATGACAAGTTAATTTACTCTTTGGAACAATTATATCCTAGGTTTTCTGTGATGACAAATCTGTATGTAATATAGTCTGTCAGTTTGTCACTTTGTCAGTTTGTCACTGTCAAAACTTGTATGTTGTTATGCTGGAAGCTACCCAAGATGTATTTCAACTACTACCGGTATTACCCATGTAAACAGGTGTCTGTGGAACTTCCACATTGAGCAGATTAGTAGTATGGAAGAGTTGTTCCATTTCTGGAATATAAACCATTCAAAAACATATGAATTGTAATTGAGTATTATTTAATATAGTTCCAGAAGAAGAACCCTATGGGTGGTTAAAATATATTCAAAGCCTTTTCTTTCTTCTGCAGAGTAGGGTATGGTATCAAACTCCTGATGTTGCAGTTAGGAGAACAATGTGTACCATAGATGCCACCAGTGCTTTACTGGGTTGATTAAATATCTAAGAAAAATAAAGTGGTAATTTCTTTCGCAAATAATTCACAACTGCCTGTTTCCTCAAATCTTGAAAAGCAAAGTATTAAATCAGTTTCAGGGTTATGTTAATTGGTTAACTGTATTTTCATTTTTCCATCATGGGCACCTCATTGGTAAGACTTATTTTGTTATCTCACAGTAGTGAGAGAAATGCTGTGGGAGAGTGCAGAACATTCATCCAGGCCCATTGTGTCCAGAAGGCATTGACTAACTCTTAATGGAAGAAATTGCATTTGATACACCACTTAGGAAAAAGTCTCATTTTACTAGAAGACAATTAAGCATGTATGTCTGTCCTTGATTGTTACCTGTAGGCATAACAACACCTATGTTCATGAAGGACTAAAAAAAATTTAAAAGATTCCCTTTTTATCTTTAATGTTATATCTACCTTGTGTCCACTATTTTTTATTTGATCTTCTAATTACAGTTATATATGTATATTACAACTATTTCTGTTTTATATATACAATATTTTTCTTTATTCCTAAAAACTCTCTAACAGTGAAGGTTAGGACACACTATCTTTATCTGCTCCTTCACTTCTAGACTCAGGATAAACAAGGTCAAAACCACTCCACTATACCTAACATATGCTGTGGTATATTGGATTACACAATAGATTATTAATTTCAAGTACTGTAGTTAAAGACCACAATCTACTGTTCGGGAGAAAGATGAAGCTTTCTTTTTTTTTAAAACATTTTATTAGGGACTCATACAACTGTTATCTCAATCCATACACACATCAATTGTGTAAAGCGCATTTGTACATCATTCTCAAAAAGATGAAGCTTTCTGATCCTGAAAGTTTTAGTCTAAGAAATCCAAAGGGGCGGTTATGTTTTATCCTGTATTGACTCTATGAGTCTTAATTGACTCAACAGTAGTGAGATGGGTGTTGGGGTGGGGGTGGAAAGTATCCCTATAACTGCACCTGAGATGGACCTCAGGGAAAAAGGACAACCTCAGTGAGCCATATGTTCAAGTGGATGATTGCTAGACTTTTGTCTCTGAATCCCTAAAACACTCTCCTCTGGAAATGCCCAACAGAACAAAGACTCACTTGTGTTTCAGGTTTTCTGGATGTGAATTAGCCATGTTCTAGAGAAGATACTAAAATGTGTATATATATATATATCCATATATATATACAGACAATGATCACACAACAGAATATGTTTCACTAATCCAAGACAGATGAACCATCTCAAGAGATGATTTCGTCAATATTGTCCCTTTGTAAATTAATGAATTAAAACTTGAGGACACAGTGTTGCTTGACTGTGCAAGATGCATAGTGAAGAAGAGTCAGTATGAAACCCAATAAAAACCAACAATATCAACATATACAATATTATCCAGTCATACTAAATTAAAATGATTGCATAAGTATACATTTGTGATCATTCACTGGAATGAAAATATTGGACATCCATTTGATGGCTTGGAGAAAATTTGGAACTCACATGAGAATTTTGTACTGCATTAATATGTTTATAAGGAGTCTTGGTGGCATAGTGGTTATGCCTTGGGGTGAGATTTGCATGTCAGTAGTTTGCAACAACCAGCCATTCCATGGAAAAAAGACAAAGGATCTACAGCCTTAAATATCAGAAACCCACAGTGGCGTGACTATAAATTGACATGGTCTTGATGGCAGTGAATTCATTTTTTAAAATATTTCTAACTTTGACAACAAACAGCAATAGTTAGTACACTGAATTGTAATCTGAGATCTCATAAATATTCATTACTGTGAAGTCTGCCTTTGGGCAGATGGTGAAAGATAAACAAAGGCCATTCCAATGAAAAGAAGGCATGCTCAGATGCATGAAGATTCCCCAGAGTCACTGTACATGGTGGTCCCCAGGGAGGTGTTGGCAGGTGGGGAAACCACAGCTTCTGAGAGGAAAGCATCACTGACAATTCTCTTGCATCTGCTGAAACCATGGCCTGTTGCAGGGAGGTTTGTGTCTGGGTTCACACTGATTTCCCATCACTGTGTATCCAGCACAGTAATACATGGCTCTGTCCTCAGGATTCACGGAGCTCAGTTTTCAATAAACTTGGCTCTTGGAGGTGTCCTTGGTGATGCTGACTCGAGATTGGAGAGCTGGATTATACTTTGTGCCCCCATTATTCCATATTACACCAACCCACTGTAGTCCCTTTCCTGGAACCTGGTGGGTCCAGTCCACACCATAGCTGGTTAAAGAGAATCCCGAGACAGCACAGGTAAGAGACAGGGTCTGTGAGGGCTTCACCAGTCCAGGGCATGACTCTTGTAGCTGCACCTGGTGCAGGACACCTGGCGATAAAGAGAAACACAGTGAGTCATGTGTTCAGATGCTGCATCCCCGGACTTCATGTGTGAATCCCTGAAGCGCTCACCTCCCAGAGTTGCCACCAGAAAGAGGAAAACCCACACACATTTCATGTTCATGTGGATAAGATTCGTGACACCCAGAAAATGCTCTCTAGGGTGAGAAGGAATACGAATTTAAGTCCATGTATTCTGTGGTTTCATCTGGCTGCCTAGTAGGCATTTGCATGTGGGAGGTGCATTTGTATGTAAAGGTGGAAAGGCTGAATGGAGCCCCTGGTTCTGGGACTCATACTAGAAAAGCGATGCTGGTGGAGTCCTTGGAAGAACACAGTCCACTCTCCAAGGTCTTCCTTTTACCAGTCATACAAATATCTCTTCATATTTTACATTTAATGGAACTTTATATCCATTATCATCAGAAGTACCCAGATGATCTGGTGAAATTACAGAGAATCTCCATCCTCAACATGTGATGGAATCAAGACCAGGCTGAATCTTTTCGTACATCTGAACACAAAGGGAAACATGTGCCTGTCATTCCTAAAGCTCCTTCCCCTAGGACATTGCAGAATATTTCAAAAGGAATAAAAGATACTTAAATGTTAGCTTCTAGATTTAGAGTTGGAATAAAAAAAAGGTTTACTAACAGCTGGTTTGTTTGTAAGGTTCAAAGCAACCACAGAATTAATAGGAAGCTCATTTTTCTTCCCATGAGTTAGGACCCAGGGTGGGTGTTGGGCTCAGTGTATTCTGAAGCCCCCTGCTGACAGCATCCCATCACATACAGGAGAGGTGTTTCCTGGGCTCACACTGTCTTTCAACTTCTGTGGATGAAAAAGCAATATTTTATCTGGCCCTAAGCATATAGACTAGTGGTCAGGAGTGTTACCTGGAGTTCTTTCTGCAGGTTTCCTGCCATGGGCAGTAGAGCTACCCTAGTGGTCAGCAAAGCAGTTCTAGCTGACCAGGCACTGCAGCCCTTATCCAGGCTCCTGTCCTCCCTTCTTTCTTCTCTTGGTCCAGAGCTGGTGGGTCCTTAGCATCCCCGCAGGTCAGCTTTCTCTTTGAGGTTAGTTTTATGTCTGGACTTACACTGACTCTCACTATACAAACTTTTGGAGGTAGAGAGTGCTATACGTTGCAAACACTGATTTGATTATAGTGGAAGGATGTATGGTCTATAGATATTGATATTGAAATATATGCCTCAATAAAATACTGATTAAGAAAAAAGGACCTCTGTCTGAAAGACAATGAAGGTATTGAACAGAGTTTATGCTCCATTCTTCCCACAGGAAGAGTAAACATACTTAAGGAAGATTTGAAGCAAGAAAATTAAAGTTATTTATTTCATGCTATGGAAGAAAGTGGCAAGCCAGAAATCTTTTTTTTCTGGGCTTCTGTTATGTGTGTGATAGGAACATTTGCAGATGTTGGTAATTGTTGAACGCATTCATAATCTAATGCCACTGAATTATGCATGAGAAGAATGTTGAAAACATTATTTTGTTGCATATATATTTACCATGAGTAAAATTAGTTAAAACATGAAAGATAATTTTTTTCCCACCCTTAATCAGAAATGACGGAAAGTCTTGCTGTTACAACATTTCAAAAAACTAGCTAATTGACAAAAAATTTTAACCATGGACTAGAGTTTTTATGTAATATTTAATTAATTTATTTTTCCTCCAAAACCATTTTATTGGGAGCTAATATAGATATATCATTCCACAGTTCAAACCGAATAGGCAGTATTGTATAACTGCTAGCACATCAGTTTGAAAACATCCTTTTCCTTCTTGAACTCCTTGCTATCAGCTCCCTTTGACCCCACCTCCACCCACCACTGTACGCCCCAGAAACCCTTATTCTACTTGCTGTCTCTATGTTCATCAATTTTGAGTTTCATCTACTGTAAAACATAAAAAAACATTTTGGTGGTGGGCCCTTGATGGGATGGAGACCACCATCTTGTGCAGCTACCCCACCCCCACCCTGACATGCCTGCCAGCCAGCACTTCCTCCTCAGATCTGCATCTCACTCACTGGGAAGCCAGAAAGAGACCCAAGAAGTTGGAATGGCTGTTTCCATGAATACAATCTCCATAGTGACAATTGGGGGGTGGGGGGGAGGGGAGTGGTGAAGGGAGAAGGGTGGGGGGACTGGAAAGGAAGGGATATATAGATATATATAAATCTTTTTTTTAGTCTGGAAATACTTTGTTTAAATGAAAGGTGCGCTATCCCTTTTGATTCTATTTTAAACTCATCCAGTGGAAGAACTCCAAGTGTGTTCCAGCAACAATGAGGTTCCAACTGAAACTGAACTGAGCAAACTCATCTCACGCAGATGGCTATAGGCCTCTCCAGCCCCAAGGGCCCTTGGAGGTCCTGGGAGGCAGGCCAGCCACACCAACCTACCCTGTGTCATTCACTTGTCATCTCCAAGTGGGGAGGTGTTGGGGGAGGGGAGTGGGGAAGGTCCATGTTTCCAAGAGGGGAGAGTGATGTTTAAACAAAAATAATTTTTTTTCATTTCCAGAAACACTAAAAAAAAAAAAAAATTCAAGTATGTTTCCCCCAAGGACAAAATACATCTGAGATAAACCCGGATAGGAATTGAAAATTGAGGAAGCAGGCGGTCCACATGCAGTCTGCAGCCCTTCCCTGGGGTCCATGGCAGACCCAGATGGGCTTAGGGCCAAATGCATCAATCAGGCTACTAGGATGTGATGACCTCGCTGGCTGAAGGCCTCTCCCAGGGCTTCTGAATCTAAACACACCCTTTGGGTGGGGTGTCCTGCAACACACCCTATGCCTTCTGCTGAAGGCCTGCCAACCTTCCCCAAATAGGATTTTTATGCACATTACATGAATGTACAAAACAACAACAAGAAAACCAACTCACTGCCTTCCAGTCCATTTCAGCTCATAGCACAAACCTCTTTCTTTATCTTTGCTGTTAAGGAGGGATCACTTCCTCAACTGCAGCATCCACAAGGGCTGCCTGCACTGGTAGCAGAGTGAAACCACTGTCTGTGGGGACTGATGCCCCTTCCTGATGATGAGCCGGCTCTGTCTCTCCCCTGTGTGAACAAACTGCTGTTGCATCCAATGCCTGTGTGTAAGCTGTGCTTTTGTTGGTGACCTCGGACATTGGCTTCAGAAAAATAATCTGTTATGATGACCCTGCACTACAAGTGATGGGAATAATACATCTGGAAGGAAAAATAAAGTTAATTTTATAAATCTACTTTTCAAATTGAAGCACAACCAGTAAAAATATGTTTAAAAGGAAAACCATTAAGGTTAACATGTTAATAAAGATAGTATAAATAGTATCATGAATGATGTCACAGAAAAAAGATGGCACAATCAAAATAAAAACACCAAGTAAGAAATTCTATGGAGAGCAGGATATGGGGAAAATAGAGCAATTCCTGACAAAGTATTAAATATGTTTAAACAAAATTCAGAATACACAGAAGAGAAACGAATGGAGATAAGCAACCGAAATAAGATACTAATTGAGAAACTCCATAGCCATAACCCACTGGCACCAAGTGAATGCAGACTCACAGAGACCCTCCAGAGCAGAGCAGAGCTGCTCCTCAGTGGTTTAGACACTGTGAAAAGGTTCTTATCATTGAAAAACTGGCCAATTTTATTATGAAATATGGATAGACAATATTATATCGATGTTTGATTTCTTTTTTTAATGTGCAACATTATTTTATAAAAGTAATATTAAAAATCATTTCATTGGGGGCTCTTTTTAAAAATAATTATATTGGGGGCTCATACAACTCTTATCACAATCCATACATCCATCCATTATGTCAAGCACATTTGTACATTTGTTGCCATCATCTTTTTAAAAATAATTATATTGGGGGCTCATACAACTCTTATCACAATCAATACATACATCCATTATGTCAAGCACATTTGTACATTTGTTGCCATCATCATTCTCAAAACATTTGCTTTCTGTTTGAGCCCTTGATATCAGCTCCTCGTTT
>NW_022104306.1:153737-161351 GCF_000313985.2 Echinops telfairi
CCCTTGGTATCAGCCACTCTTATAAAAGTAATTGTTGACATATTAAAAATAAAAATATTTTAAAACATTTGTTCAGCAACTGAGATCCTTTAACTTTTTCTTTTAAACAATTTTATTAGGGCCTAATCCAGACATCATACCACTCTATAGTTAAACATCTTAAACAGTGTTGTACAATCTTTACCATAATCAGAACATTTTCTTCCTTCTTGAGCTCCTTTATATCGACTCCGACTCCGGTTTAGTTCCCACCTCCCTGGCTATTGCCCCTAGGACTTCTTATTCTAGTTATTCTCTCTGTAGATTCACTCATCCTGGGTTTCATAAATTGAAAAACATAGAAAATGCATTATCAGGGAGTCAAAAATGCTATCAGCGATGACAAAATACAACCGTGATAAACTCCTATATGAAAAAAACCCACAGAAAATATTAAGAAATCAAATCATACACAAAGTGTATCAAAAGGGAGATCAAATGACAATTTTAACAATTCAGGTCAGATTTATCATTTTAATTTATGGTAATCATCTCTCCAATACTCTCTGCCTGATCACCAAGTTATTCCCATTCCTCAGTTGTGATTACAGGGTAGTCACTGAAGGTGTCATCCCTGTGTAGATCCTGAAAATGTTGTTTGAGCATCCACTGTCACACACCAGAATCTCACAATTTAATCTTGGACACTATTCCCTCCTTTGGATTTGGATTATATAATTTACAATCCTTGTAAATATTTTAGAGCCTCATCTGGCTCCCTTGGCATGGCTGAGGGTCTTGAATTGCTGATCTTGCACATGCATCTCAATGTGAAATCCACTATGCCACCAGGGAGAGTACAGTTGTATATAATGTTTGTATATAGGATTTATTACTAATTCATTACACTGTGTTTTCCTGATTGTTTGATAGCCACATAGTTAACCTTAATAAGGGATGGTATATGTATTGAATTTTAAATATTAAATAATTTAAATCTTTCTGAACATCAGAGGGTGTAATATATTATTATTATTTTAGGTAATTACCCTTGACTAGCCATAATTAATCTCAATTTTCTGAACATCACTATATCAGAGATGTTGTTCGGCGCTTTTGAGTCAGTTTTACTCATAATGACCCTGTGTACAACAGAACAAATACACAAACTGCTGTGGTAGTTATATAATTGTTTATCAGTTTGAGGATTAAGAGTGTAGGGGTGGAGTCTAGCCTGTCAATCAGATCATAGCCTATGAGGCCTCTTTGTGGGCTTGGCCTTCTCCTGAGAATTCTGGGAAATCTGGGCTTTTCCTCCTTAAAGGTGGGAGACACTTCTCTCTCTCTGCTCACTTCCTGCAAGACCTCCCTGAGATGAAGCCACAGGGACCTACCCTGATGCAGCCCTGGGAGTTGGAGAAGCCATGTGGAGACCCTGCCAGTGCTGAGATGCTTACAACACCACTGGATCCAAAGACTTTCTACCCACTGGCCTGTGACCTCTTGGATTCGGTGTCATTGCATGTGTTTTGTGGGTCTGAGGAGGATTTTATAGATTGGTATCAGACTTATGGGCTAATATCGGACTTAAGGGCTTGGACTGCACTAGGTTGGGATGCTTTCTTAATGTTCAGTTACCTTTTATATAAAACCCTCTCTTATACACATATGCCTGTTTATGACTTTGTTTCTCTAGTCTACTTGGACTAACACAACTGCCATGTCTTGAACCATCCTCACTTCCTCCTAAGTGTGAGAACACTTTTGCAGCCCCTCTGTCTGTGTATCTAACAGTGTTTTCCTGTTTTGCGGACACTCTGCCAAACAAGATGCTCTTCTCTAGGACCTGGTTCCCCTGATCACAGGTTGAAATTTGTGAGAAGTCTCACTGTTCTTAATTCTGAAGAGAATTCTGAGATATGTCTGCAATTTCCTCTTCTGGTGAAACATTTGCTATTTTTAAAAGTCAAAATTGCCATTCCAATGAGTTTTCCCTTCATTGTGACCCCAATGAATGATCTTACTAATGACTCCACCTACCAGACAGGTCATTCCAGTTCACGTTCCCAGTGTCAGGGGTTTCTCTATGCCTGGAACCCTTGTTTCTGCACACTGGGAGACATTGGGTAGCAAGAATCACTAATGACAGGTCAACACAATTTTAGGCCCAGAAGACTCCACAATTATTTTCTCAGACATAGAGAACATTAGTCAATCACAACCCACAGTGCTCAGGAAATAAAGCGGAGAGACACCTTGTGAGACACTGGACCTTGGGCTGTAATAAAGCAATGAGCTCAGGACATTTAAAATCACGCATTTCACTCATGAATCTGTACATGTACTTCATTGCCAACAGTTTCGAGTAATGGATAGGGTGGGAATTCCCATGATAATCTGTTTCCGAAGAAGAAAAATGGGTGATATAGGATGATAATGAGGGGTCAGAGTCACTTTTAATATTTGTAATGCAACCAGAGAATGCTAGTTCCTACTTTCAAGACTGAAGTGAGGAGACAATTTAAAGGAAAAACAAAAAACTTTCCATAGGGCTACTGAGAGCTAAGAGAGGATGCTCTTAATTCCAACAGGAAATCCTCCTTGTCATTCATCTGTGCCTGTCTAGGGCTGGGGGTCTGCGCTCAGTGGGTCATGCGCGCCCCCTGCTGCCCAGTGTCTCCCCTGCAGGGGAGGTTTGTGCCTGGGCTCACACTGATTTCCCCTCACTGTGTTTCCCTTGCACAGTGATACACGGCCGTGTCCTCAGCAGTCACAGAGCTCAGCTGCAGGGAGAACTGATTCTTCAATGTACCTCTGGTGATGGAGAGTCGACTTTGGACGGAGGGGTTATAATTTGTAATGCCATTATAGCATATGCGTCCCAACCACTGCAGCCCTTTCCCTGAGGGCTGGCAGATGCAGTGCCAGCAGTAACCACTGCTTGTGATGGAGACACCAGAGACAGTGCAGCTGAGGGACAGCTTCTCGGAGGGCTTCACCAGTCCTGGACCTGCCTCCTGAAGCTGCACCTGGGACAGGACACCTGCAAACAAAAACAGATGGTCCCAGTCAGTCACTTGAAGTCACAACCATCCCCACCGGCCCAGGTCGGATATCTGAATATCCACCTTGGGGAACGGTCACCAGGCACAGGAGAACACACAGCAATAGCATCTTTAGACCACAGCTCTGCTTTCCCAAGAAACTCATAGCCCTGTCTGAGAGAACTGATAGCTTTCTCAGCCCAAGGGTGAAATTGTACCCTAGTGCCTGAAGAATAATTTGCATAAACATAAAGTGACAGACCTCAGATCCCCTCTTCCTTCTGAGCCCATTTAGTGTAGCTGTTTGAACTCATATACATGATTTTCTCAAAAGGTATGTGGTGAAGTTCAAAGAATGGCCAGAATTTCTGAGCCCAGTGTTCTCTCCCTCTAGCCCCTCATTTCCCCTGTTTTGCCAAGGGCTACTATATGTCCTGTGCCCCAGAGAGTGAACAGGATATAGTTTGTTGAAACTGTCAATTTCACCCCATGGTATCTTCAAACCTTACACTCTCCAAGGCCCTTTTTCCTGTATACCCTGACACCTCTTAATCCACCTCCTCATAGCCCTTAGTGGTTTTCCTTGTGTGGAAATAACATCTTTTAGAAGCATTAATAGCAGATTAGTCAGAAAGAGTGGGGGTTGATAATGCCCCAAAGGTTCAACTCTTCTATGAAGCCATTCATTTCCAATTTCCAAACACTCTACACATGAGGAGATTCTCCTCATGTTTCTGGGTTGTTCAAATCCCTGCAACGTCCAACAGAAATTCATGGGAGTTTGAGGAAATGAATCAAATGGTGGTGGGTTCTAGTCAGTTCAAATTCTGAAGGTCAGGAAACGGTAAATCAGATGCCGGGTCCAAAGGACATGTCTCACTTCTAGCTTTACATTTTATTTATGCACATATGACCTGAAGCCTCTGGAAGAATGTTTCAAGTCAGCATTGTCCCCCTACTAATCTTATGCAGCCAGGATTTTTCTGACCTTGGCCCACAGTTTTCACCAACTGCACCACTCTTACAAGCAATACACACACTACAGCCCAGAGCCTGATGACTGAGGTCAACCTCAGTGTAAGTAAATAGATTCAAGTGTCATAGGGTCTCAAGGAAGAACGTGCCACCTAGAGAAGTTGGGTCTCAGACAAGACCATATTTTAACTCTGTAGCCTCTAAAAATGCAAGATTCTTAATAGAGGCACCCCCTTTGCTGGAATATCCACAAGAGTGCAAAATCAGCCAAGTCATGATTTCAAGTGCAAAGATTCAGTAGAGCAGTAAATGGAAAACAATCATTTAAAAAAAAAAGGATCAGTATAAGAATAAGAACCAAGAACAGTGTTTTACATCTTGAAACAAAAGACATTTTCTTGAGACCCAACAAGCACTTTCCATGAACATTAGGTCCATCCATGCTACTTATCCTCAACATTTAGAGAATGAGCGTAGACACTATTTAAATGTCCCTTACTCAGGGGGCTCTGGTTCAATTGAAATGTGAGCATTTCCAACCAAAGACAGGCTCTCCATTTGTGCTTTGGGCACAGCCCCATCACGACTGCTCATGGGTCTCACCTTAAATTTATTCCCTAAACTGAAGGATTGTCTAATTTTGGAAAATGTTCATATTATTGACTGTAGAAGCTATGACACTATCTTTAAACATGCAGTTTTAAAGCTCATTCCCCATTCAGTTTCCTTCTTTCTAACAAAGTTAAAACATTTCCCCCCAACTTAGCGTTGACACCATTCATTTTCTGATGAATTAGAATCTGTATATCTCCAAATTAACATATATTTTTATTATGGGGAACTCCAAGCACAAGGTGTTGGTCACCTGGACTTCTTTGGGCCAGAATTTGCTGAAGAGAATAAGCAATTGCTTTGATATGAAGATGCATTGATTTCACTACAATCCAGGGGTTCAAGCACAGGGCACTCTAGCATTTTTCGTTTGGAGACATTGAGTCAGTTCACTTTTCATTTGCACACTGGCACAGCATCACTTGATCCTGCTCATATCACCAACCCCCCATTTCACCATCTGCTCTTTGTGCTTGTCTGGCCTATTTAAGCTTGAGACCATGATGGAACTGCACACTAGTTCAGCTCACCTCCATCTCTGAAGTTGACTGTCATGATCATCTCAGATTATTCATAGCAGTGACTCGTAGGGGTCTCCTTAAATGTCAATCTCATGACATTATCCATCTGCACATCACTTTCCTAACAGGTTTGCTACACATACTCTGAATGAGCTCCTGAATTTTCTGTTCAGTGTGTACTCAGAAGAAGCAATACATTGAGCTCTTCTAGCCTCAGATTTCTGGGTGTGTTTTGCAGTCCCCCTCTCCTGAGGTTAGACTTGGTCGGTCACTTAAGGTTCCCTGCATCTCTCAAAATCCTGAAAGGTGGAAATGATAGAAACTATGGCTCCAAGGAAAATGCAATCATATTTTCTCCAGTTGTCTATTGTTGTACATGGAGTAGACATACAACGTTGCAGTTTAAAACGACCTGAAATTTTTGTTTGATTTTTTATTTGTTGCTTGAATTCCCTTTTTACTCTTTTAATGCACAAATATCTGATTTTTAGGTCACTAATCTCTGTTGTCTTCTTTGTATTTCCTTTGCTGTGTATGAAAGTGTATAAACGCCCTGCAGTAGGGCACTTATGTGTGTCCCTGCTTCCTTATAGATGGTCTCTATAGCTCTGGGATTTACATTTAGGTCCTTAACCCATCTTGGGTTCATTTTTGTACATGAGCTGAGGTTTCAGTTGTCTTTCATTCTTCTGAGGGTGGCGATCCAATTGTGCTGGTCCATTGTCAAACAGAATGTCACTCTCCCTTATAATGTCCCTTGGGCCTTTGTTGAAGATCAGTTACCTGTATGTGGATGGATTATTTATTAGTTTTCTATTCTGTTCCATTGGTCAACATACCTATCATTGTAGGAGTACCAGGCTGTTCTGACTGCTGTGACTGTGTAGTAGTTTTGAGGGTGGTTTGTGTGATGCTCCCTGCCTTGATCTCAATCTTTTTGGGTCCCTTGATTATCCTAGGATTCTCCATATAAAGTGAGTAATTATTTTTCCATTTCTTTAAAGGATTAGGTTAGCATTTGGATCACAATTACATTGTATTTAAAGATAACATTGGGTAGTATTGACGTTTGCTTGACATTGAGCGTCCTTATCCATGAACATGGCATATTGAGAATGTGAACAGACTTGTATTGGGAAGGATAAACATTCCTGAATCATGTCATCTTGCTGAACAAGAATATAGAAAAATAGAACGGGACTTCGGAATAGTGCTGAGTCTGACCTGCACCCTTCCTACTGAAGATGAGAGCCATATGGGATCCACATTCTGCTTTAATGTGGTTCATTACCTACCTACTGCCTGCATAACTCTAACCTGGAACTCAATGTCACAATCGGGGATTTCTATGGAAGCCTCTGCTCTCAGTCTATCCCTTCAGAAGTACATCATCAAGTCTTTCTCTTCAGGCATCTCTTGGTAAGTTTGAATAGCCAGACTTTCTGATTCAATTCAATCATCTCATCTCTGGCAGCACCTAGTCAGTCCATCTTCCCCCAAACTCATTAGATTCAAAACTCCAAGTTCCCTGAGTTTCATCTGGACCCTGATCCTGAGGACCATCTGGAAGAATCATCTTCCTCCACAAAAAAATAGGCTGATTTATCTGAAGTATGTTTTCTTGTGTTAGTACATTTTTTCAAATGTAGGAAATGTCAGGAATAGTCACAACTGGCATTATAAAAGTAGAGAGATTTTCTGAGGGATATTGCGAGATGGAGAAGAATGTCAATACCACAACAGGAAAGCAGCTCAAACCTCCATCTGCACCTGCTCCTGGGCCTGAGGCCTGTGCTCTGTGGGTCCTGAACGTCCGCCCCCTGGAAGCCTGTTTCCTTCCTGCAGGGGAGTATCATCCTGTCCTGGTTCAATCAGAATTCACCTCACTGTGATGGTAGCAGCACAGAAACACAAAGGCGTGTCTTTGAATTTCAGGCTGTTCATATGCAGATACAGCATGTTCTTGGAGATACAAAGATATCTTGGAGAAGTCTTTGTAGTATGCACCGTCACCACTGGTACTAATACTTGAGACCCACTGCACGTCCTTCCCTGGAGCCTGGTGGACACAGATCAAGCATAGCTACTGAAGGGCAATGTAGAGGTTTCACTGGAGAATCTCAGAGATCCCCTAGGCACCTCCATACACCACTAGATGCACCTCACTCTGGACTTCTGCAAGCACAGATATCCTGGTCATGAAAACCAGCAGATGTATTCAACGTGTCTCTCACTCATGTACAAGCACACAAACTTGTTCTTGATAAAATAACCTGTTAAAATAGCAACAAGGACAAACCCCTTTCAGCACTGTGTTCAGTCCTGATCACTGAGTGGGGACTTATGAGAATCCAGAAACACTTCCACGGCTGCAGGGTTGGGGCTGAATTGGCTTTCATCAGCAGAGGGAGGGGTGGATTTGCATGCCCTCCTACTCCATAGCAATAAATAAAGTTGCATGACTTCTGAGATATGCATGTTCT
>NW_022104306.1:161642-169039 GCF_000313985.2 Echinops telfairi
AGGACTAATAGTGAGAGTAGCCATACCAGGAGGGCAAAGAGAATGTGGGGGAGAAAGGGGAACCAATTACAAGAGTGCACATATAAGACCTTCACTGGGTGATGGACAGCAGAAAAGTGGATGAAGGGAGACATCGGACAGTGTAAGATATGACAAAATAATAATTTATAAATTTTCAAGGATTCGTGAGGAAGGGGGAAATGGTGAAGGAGGGGAAAAATGAGAAGCTGATACCAAGGGCTCAAGTAGAAAAAAAATGTTTTGAGAATGTTGATGGCAACGAATGTACAAATGTGCTTGACACAATGAATAGATGTATTGATTGTGATAAGCGTTGTATAAGCTCCCATAAAGTGATTTTTTTTTTAAAGTTCAGGGTTGTTGGATGGATGAGGAAACATTTCCAAATTAAATTCTTAGTACAGCTCTTGCTACCCTTGAAGAATAACTAGGTAAAAAGCCATAAAGAATTTTAAAAAAGAAAAAAGAAACTTGGCACAAATTCTTTTCCCTTTTTCTAACCTGTGCAGTTTTCCATTTTCTTAAAACTTTTTCATACGAGCCCAGGTCATCATTCTGAAGTCTTTTAAAATTACTTAAAGATAGAGAACCTGAAAGGAAGTAGACCAGTTATTGGGCACATAGAATGTCTTCTTCTCAATAAAGCATCGTGTTCTGAATGAAGGCAGGATTGGAGTTCTGGGTCATGTTGTTGTTGTGGATAGGTGCTATTGAGTCAGTTCTAACCCACAGTGACACTGTACACAGAAGAACAGAACACTGTCTCGTACCGCACCATCCATAATCAAGTTCCTTTGTTTGAGCTCTCCGGGGGACAGATAATTAAGGACAAATGAGGGAGAAACTTGTTCATAAGTTCTAAGGGGAAAACCTGACATTTTAAAATTTATTATCTAGGAGAAATGGCAGAAAAAGTATGAACAATGTAATGAAGCATTTCAAAATGTTTATTTGTTCTTTGTTTGTTTGCTTTTTAATTGTTAGGAGCTCAGGATTTGCTTCTTATCGTTTGCAAAGGAACACTTGAGTGGTTGAGAACATTCTATGGATGCCTTCCCTTCATGTCAAAGAAGGCTGAGTTGGGACAAGCAACTGCATGGTGTATCTTCCCGGGGAAGCACAGAACTGCATGTGGAGATTGTCAAGGTAAAACATGACTCATCATGCTCAATGGAGTGTGTAGGGGAAATGCCTCATTGTGAAAAAGTGGCCTGAAAAATTTGTAAGGATGAAATATGAAAAGAATGACCCAAGAAAAAGGCACATTATGGCATGGCAGGAGGCAGGGGTCAGGGCTGTGTCAGTTTGCTGGTGAATTAGAATTGGAATCAGGAAAGTGCAGTAATGAGTAGTTTCTTGTTTTCTGTGTCATTCACCTTAGGACCTGCAGTCAAGGAAGATGTTACTGTGATGGAATCTTCCAGTGCTTTTCATGTTGAAAGTCAATGTGGTGAGACTGTGAGGGGGAATAAACATAGGGAGAAGGGAACATGAATATCCAGGGATGAGGAGGAGTCCATTGTTTTGGAGTAGAACAAAGAGGGAGCAGGGTTGTGAATGGGGAGGCGGGGAGTAGAGTGCTGGAAACTATGATAGGAGAGGGAAGTCAGTCTTGGAGAGGTGTAGAGAATAGGAATAGAGAATGTTAGGAAATTCTGAACTCATTGAAACCCTCAATTAATAGTGAACATTTATTCTACCATGTTTTTTCATTTCTCTCATATTCTCTTGAGAGTTCACTCCTCTTTCTTTATCATAACATCTCACTTAATACCAGTTGTGCCAGGGAAACATGTACAGTTTTGTAAGTACAAATAGACAAAGGGCATGAATAGGTACTTGACTGAAGGAGACATTCAAGTTACAAAGATACAAATATATTAAATCCTATTATTCATTGGTGTTATTTTTGTTTGTTTGATTGGTTTTGTTTTTGAGATATTTTCTTAGAATAGGTGGTTATAGAATGTCTGGCCATATTTTCTGGAAAGTATTTTAAGCATATTCACGAAGTCATTTTTAACACCTTTACTCAATGCAATCTGTTGTGTGAATTCTTGTTTGTTTCTTCCATGGGTGTTCATTGTGCATCACAGAAATACAGAATGTTTGGAAACGTCAGCAGTTTCTCTGTGCACCATGCTATACTGAACAAATAACCTGAGACGCTGTACTAAATGGAAAACACAGCATCTAGGTTGTAGTAAACCCTGCTAATAATCTGTGATATGCAGATGACATAAACTACATGTTGCGGGGAGACGGAAAATAGCGCCCAGGTAGATTATCTGCCCAGAGGGCCTGCTGCCAGACTAGAAAATTAAGAGATAAAGACAATGAGACTGAGAGGCCGAGTCTTTAAATTAGAATCAGGGTACTAGAGTCTTCCCAGACCCTGCTCTTTTTAAATTTTCACTAACAAAGCTAACCGAGAATGCACTGAAATGCTCTAGGTCAATTGTGCTCAGCTCCTGGGCTCCACATGACCAGAGCCCCTGCTGGCGTCCTAGTCCCACAGTGAGCAGCAATTACCCCAGGCTGCTATCTAAAAGTGGTCATAATTCCAGACTCGAAAAGAGCCTCAAAGCTAGTCACAAGACCCCACACAAGTTGACGGTGCTGTTAGCTATCTTGCACTCACAGCCGAGGGTTGGCATGGGTATCCATAGATTTGCATCAATTGAAAAGATGTCAGTAAATTTCCCTAAGTCAGATGGCAGTCTCTCTAACCCCTATGCCATAAGGATGGAAATCAACAAAAGGATGATGAAGGAAATAAGGGCAAACAATTGGACAATGAGTCTCTATTGCAAAAAGAGTGATTATTGGCCCAGATCAGAGATGAAATCAGGAAGTTTCTAGAAACCAATGAGAATGAAAACACGATGTACCAAAACCTTTGGACACAGCAAAGGCATTTATCAGAGGAAGTTTGAAAGCAATACATGCACACATAAAAAGGGAGAGAGAGTTATGGTTGATATGCTGGCACAACACTTACACTAATTAGAGCAGAGTCAACAGGAAAATCCTACTAATATCAAAAGGAAAGGAATAATAAAAGTCAGGGCTGAGATACAAGAGAGGGAAAAACAAGAAAACTATGGAAAAATTAATGGTGCTAAAAGTTGGTTCTTTGAAAGCCTTAACAGAATAGATAGACTGCTGGAAAACCTAACCAAAGAAAGGAAGGAAGGAATAAATTTTAGTAAAAGAATGACAGATGAAGCGGGGACATTAAAATGGACCCTAATGAAATAAAAAATATAATTACACAGTTCTATGAAGGCCTGTACTCTAATGAAATCATCAACTTGGAAGACGTGGACACATACTTGGAAAAACACTCCCTCCCTAGACTATCCCAGATGAACATCAAGTATCTCAATAGACCCATAGTAAAGGAAGAAATAGACAAGCTTATCATGGGATTACCAACAAAAAAATCCCCTGGGCCAGATCACTTCACATGGGAAATCTGCCAAGCATCCAGGGAAGAACAGACACCAATCCTACACAAACTCTTTCAGAACATAGAAAAAGATGGAAAACTGCCACACTTCTTCTATAAAGCTAATACAACTCTGATACCTGAACCAGGCAAGGATCCCACAAGAATGGAAAACTACAGACCAATATTCCTAATGAACATCGATACAAAAATCCTTAACAAGGTAGTGGCCAATAGAATACAAAAGCATATAAGACTAATAATTCCCCATGACCAAGTGGGTTTCATACCATGGATGCAGGGATGGTTCAACATATGAAAGACCATTAATGTCATTCTTTGCAATGACTTGAAAAATAAGAACTGCATGATAATATCAACAGATGGAGATAAAGCATTTGACAACATCCAATACCCATTTCTGTTTAAGACACTCAAGAAGATAGGAATGAAAGGAACATTCCTCAATATTACACAAGCTATATATGAAAAACCAACAGCCAACCTGGTAGTCAACACAAAAAAGACAAACACAATTCCACTCAAAAAGGGGACCAGATAAGGATGCCCCATGTCCCCACTCCTATTTAACATCGTACTGGAGGTCCTAGCTAACAACATAAGGCAAAGAAAAGACACAAAACGTATTTTTCTGGGGATGGAAGAGGCAAAACTATCGTTATTTGCAGAAGATATGATTTCTTGTATTAAAAATCCCCATAACTCCACAAGTGGAGTGTTGGAAGCGACAGAGGAATATGGCAGTGTGGCAAGATACAAGATCAAAAAACAGAAGTCTATCAGACTGCTATATACATCAGAAAAGATCACAGAAAGGCAATAAAAAAGGTAGTACACTTTACAATAGCTAACCACAAATTGAAATATCTTGGAATATACCTGACTAAAACAGACAAAAGATTTTTATGAGGAAAACTACAAAATACTATTACAAGAAACCAAGAGTGACCTCAACAAATGGAAGAATATCCCATACTCACAGATTGGAAGATTCAATAGAGTAAAGATATCAGTTCTGCCCAAGGCACTATACAAGTTTGAGTCTATCCCGATATGAATACCACCATCCTTCTCAAAGAATTGGAAAAGCTGATTACTAACTTCATTTGGAGAGGGAAGAAGCCAAGAATTAGCAGAGAACTCTCCAAGAAGAAGGACAAAGAAGGAGGACTTGCTCTACCTGACTTTAGCAACTATCATACAGCCACAGTGGTCAATGGAAGAGAACTGAAAACCCAGAAATATAATCATCAGCATACAGACAACTGATCTTTGATAAGGGCCCAAAAAATATCAAATGGGAAGCAGATACCCTCTTCAACAAGTGATGCTGGAAAAAATGGATATCTACCTACAGAAAAATTAAGCAAGAACCTTGTCTCACTCCATGCACAAGAATAAACTCAAGGTGGATCACAGAACTAGAGGTAAAACCCCAAACTATTAGGGCTATCAATGAGGGAATTGGGTCCAACCTGAGAGCTATGGTGCAAGGAATACATAGGCTATCAGAAATAGGGAAGGACACAAATACAGATGAGTCACAAATTGACAACTGGAATATACTGAAGATAAAACACCTGTGTACATCGAAAGAATTCACCAAGAGAGTAATAAGTGAGCCCACAGACTGGGAAAACATCTTTAGCAATGACACCTCAGACAAAGGCCTTATTACTTAAATCTCCAACATTTTACACGTTTACAATAAGAAACAAACAAACAAATTGGCCACTAAAGAAGAGGGCAAAGGAAGTGAACAGGAGTTTCACAAGGGCAGAAATCCAAATGGCCAATAAACATATGAGAAAATGTTCCCAATCATTAGCCATAAGAGAAATGCAAATTAAAACAACTATGAGATACAACCTAACACCCTCAAAAATACCCCAATTCAAAAAATCAGAAAGTTTTAACAAGCGTTGGCGGGGCTGTGGGGACATAGGAACTCTCATACACTGCCGGTGGACCTGTTGGTATGTATAGCCACTATGGAAATCGATTTGGCGATATCTAAAAGAGATGGAGATTGATCTACCATATGACCCAGCAATCCCCCTACTGAGCATATACCCAGAAGAGGCAAGAAACAAATCAAGGACAGACATTTGTGCTCCAATGTTCATTGTGGCACAGTTGACAATTGCAAGTAATTGGAAACAACCCACATTTTCATCAACAAGAGTGGGAAAAAACAAACAAACTGTGGTACATACATACATACAATAGAGTACTATGCGCCCCTAAAAAGCAGTGATGAATGCATGAAGCACATTGCCACATGGGAAGAACTGGAGGAAATAATATTAAGTGAAGTAAGTCAAGCACGAAAGAAGTACAACATGAGTCCACTGAGGTATACTTAAAACAAAACCAAACATACATCCCTGGGGTGAGGTCCAGCAACTATGGCAGGGGCAAAACCCAATTCAGGGAAACATAGGGAAGCCAAAGAAATAAGAGGGGCGGGGGGGAAACAACAATAAAAAGACATGGGTGGTGAGGGAGCACGACATTAACCAACCCAAGGGGAGTGTATTGTTTCTATCTCCACAGGAGAGGAGAGAGAGATGAGGCTTCAACCTGATGCACTAAGATGTGAATACAACATACCGGCATGAACCAGGGAACCAATAGAGAGGTCTGCGTGGCCAGCCCAATCCCAACTACGTGGACACCCCACCCATCCCCACCCCTGCTCTGAAGAATGTACTTCAGAGGACAGCACTGGGGCCACAGGTTGGGGAGAGGGGCCCATTGGATTAGAGCACACAAGAGAGATAAAAGGGATGGAGAGGGAGGAGGGGACATCCTGGACCAAATAAGCCCCAAGGATGATGTTCCTGCTTGGAGCAGACAACGCATGCGGAGGATAATAGGGCCGACCCCACCACGGGATAAGGCATCCTTCACTGAACCATGGCGCTGCAGGGGACACGACTGAGGACACAGTGCGGGAATAGTGCACAGTCTGGCCTCATCACGCTGGGGCAGAGCACCCCCGGGGAATACCAAAAATAGACCTTGGAGACAGAGTGTGACACCCTATCAGTCTCAACTGGGAAACACTCATAAAGGCCAACAAACAGACCTTGAACCATCTATAGGCTTTTCCGTTGCTGTTATTTATTGTTTTGTTTTGACTTCCTATGTTGTTTAATTTGGCTTTTCCTAGTATTTTGCACTTATTAATGAATCTGCATGTCTATCTAGATAAGATAGGTGGAACAAGTAATTAGGAGATGAAAAGAATGGGACCAATGATCTGGGGTGATACAGGAGAAGGGGAGGTGGGAGAAAGGAAAGGGGGAAGGAACCAACCCAGGGACTAGGGAACGACAAGTGAGCTATAATCAATGGAAGGAAGGTCGTAGGATGCCTAGTGGGGCTTAATCAAGGGCAATGTAGCAGCGAGGAATTACTAAACCCGAATGAAGGCCAAACATGATCATGGAAGAGGAAAGTAAAAGGAAACAGAGGAACAAACCAGGAGGCAAAGAACATTTATGGAGGCCTACATACAGGCATGTACATATGTAAATACATATATAACAAGAGGGGAATATAACTATGTACTCATATCTATATGCTAAGAATTAAAGTTACAGATGGACTTTGGGCCCCAACCCAAGTACTCCCTTAGCACAAGAACACTTTGTTCTAACAATCTGGCATTCTGTGGTGCTCACCTCCCTGACATGATCGCTGAATAAAAAATGGGTGCATAAGCAAATTTGGTGAAGAAAGCTGATGGTGCCTGGCTATCAACAGATATAGCGTCTGGGGTCTTAAAGGCTTGAAGATACACAAGTGGCCATCTAGCTCAGAAGCAACGAGCCCACATGGAAGAAGCACACCAACCTGTGTGATCATGAGGTGTCAATGGGATCAGGGATCAGGCATC
>NW_022104306.1:170269-171707 GCF_000313985.2 Echinops telfairi
AGATGTAGATAATAAACAGAAATAAATTTCCTTCTCTTCCCTTGATGGTGGCTAGGGTAGCAGGAGAGTAGTCACTGCCCAAACGCATGCAGACCTGACTCTAAGCAAAAGAAAATAATTGAAAGACTAGGAATAAATTCATTAAAATAGTCACCTAAGTGGCATCACGCAGAACAAGTCTGAAATTAGTAAAAACCCACCTTTTTGCCTTATTTAAGATGAATTATTCGACCTGAGGAGGAAGGACATTAAAATGCATAGCTGAAGAAAGACACTGACGAAAACCTTTTGCAGCAAGGGAATGAACATCTTGGAAGAAAAGGTATTCTGGGCAGGCACAGCTGCTAGACCAGTAGAACCTTTGTCGGAGGAAAGGAACAGTTAGAAAGCTGTATCTCAGATCCAGGTTCAGGATGGCTGCCTAGGAATAAGAGAAATGCCCCTGAAACAAACCCTGCCACAACAGTGACCATTGTCAAGTAGAAATAACTGCAGGGTGCATCGGGGAAGTGAAAATTGAGGTTCCCTAGGGGAGCACAAGTGAGGACAAAACAAAGCATAAAACAAAAAATGAGGTTTTATACAGGAATCTGAGACCTTTGGTACTGTGATAGTTAAGGTTTATTGTGCCAACCTAGTTGATAAACACATGTGGGATTAATAGAAGGGCGGAGAGAGAAATGGCTCAGTGAGTCTCGCCTTTCTAGTTCTCTGGTCTGTAGTTCTCTGATGGTCAGACCAGTGTGCAGCTGCCTTAGGTAGTTCTTTGCCTCAGCTGGCAAGACTCACTTCCTGTGAGAGATACCTGAGGAAAAGCCACATGGACCTACCCTGATGCAGCCCTGGGTGGTGGAGCAGCCATGTGGAGACCCCTGTCAGCGCTGAGATGTTTACACGCTCACTGATTCGGTTTTCCTCCTGCAATAGGTGTCATTGCGTGTGCATTGTGAGACTGAGGAGGACTTTGTAGATCTGTCTTGGACATATGGGCTTGGATAACACTGAGTTGGGATGCTTTTTTAATGTACACTTACCATTTATATAAAACTCTCTCTTACATACATGTGAGTTTCTGCGGGTTTGTTTCTCTAGTCTACCCAAACTAATGCAGTTACTTTTAGCCAAAACGAATTTTAACTTTGATGGACATTGCATATAATTAATTACGATTGGTACCCTGACTATATTTTCACAAATTTTGACAATAAAAGTCCAGCAGGAGTTAGGTTATTATCCAGTCTCAAGGGAAAACATCGTACATAAAACAATATGCTGACGTGTATGGTTATATTGGACCTGTCCATCCATGCACAAAAAGTGATGAGTCATACAAATGGGTAAGAAAAGGGTTATAATTCAGACAACATCAACATGAGATTCACACTTGACACAGAGATGGGTACCATAAAGTGAAATATGAAACTCAAATTCAATATGA
>NW_022104306.1:173691-179331 GCF_000313985.2 Echinops telfairi
TGTCCTGCGCTGTGTGGGTCCTGAGCGCCCCCTGGAGACCAGTGTCCTCCCTGCAGGGGAGGTTTGTGTCTGGGCTCTCAGTGACTTCCCCCTCAGTGTGTCTGTTGCACAGTAATACATGGCTGTGTCCCCAGCTTTCAGCCTGTCCATATGAAGATAGAGTGTGTTCTTGGAGTTGTCTCTGGAGATGGTGAATCGACCCTTCACGGAGTCAGTGTAGTGTGTGCTACCACCAGGACCACTAATGTCTGCCACCCACTGCAGGCCCTTCCCTGGAACCTGGCGGATCCAGTGCATGTAATAGTCACTGAAAGTGAATCCAGCGGCTACACAGGAGTGTCTCAGAGACCCCCCCCCAGGCTTTCTCAGATCGCCTTCAGACTCCACCAGCTACACTTAACACTGGACCCCTGCAAACACAGAGGCACCATGATTAGGTGAAACACATACAGATTAAGGCACTCACAATTACACAGATACACAGCAGAGTCTACAACGGTTGCCTTGTAAAATGGCCAAAATGAAAGCCAAGGTTGGTATAAAAGTCATTATGTGTCGCTGGACTATCTCCTGGACAAAAAAAAAAAAAGGAAATAGCAGAGATCCCAGAGACTGGGACTGTCCTCTGAGATGTCCCACATCAGGGCCGGTTTATCAGCAGGCAGAGAGTTGCATTTGCTTGACCCCTGATATTGAGAAGTAGCTGAGTAGAGAATATGAACATGAGTTCTCCCTCAGACTCAGAGAAACACAAGCACTCTCAAGGGAAAACAGAGAGATTTTAAACAGGATGTTCATCAAGCATTCCTTTAGTTATATACTACCAATATTTTTAAAAGTAGTTTTCAGTTTATAAACTGTATATTACATACACAACAACTTTGTGATATGAGAGCTCACAATGCATCCTCTCATCCCCTTTAAAATGTGGATACGCGTGACGATAGTGGACGATTCTATTATTTGTGTCTTTCATAAGAACATTTTTTTCCTGCCTTCCAAGGAATTTCTCCATTTAAGTGGTATTTTTATACTGTGGGCATGAAGTTATCCATAAAATAGGTGAATTGGCGTCTCCTGTCTGGTTTTCGCTGTGGGAGGTTCAGGTCCACCCTCTTTTGTCATAACCAGGAAAAGTGGATGTTTGTCACCTCACTTCATCTTCTCACAGAGTCCATTATCGTTTAATCAGCTTACTAATTGTGTTCCTTTCATTTCATTTATTTGAATTCTTATACTTATTTATTTCTCCTTGCTACCTATGCTGTGGCATACTCATCCTTTTTTCTAGTTTCATTAAATGGAAACTGAGGTAATTCATTTCAGAGCTGTATTTCTATATTACACAGATATTTGTGGCTGTGAATTCCCCACTAAGTTCTCTTCAGTTGGATTGCACAGTTTTTTATGCTGTGCTTTCATTTTCATTCAGTTCAGTACAGCCCTGCAGGATTTAAAAATCATTGAATACATGTCATAGCTATCATGACACAAATAGTGTTTGCACATCTCAATGTATGCATCACTCACACTCACTCACACCCATCGAGTCAATGCAGACTCAAAGCGACCCTGTAGGTAAGGGGAGAACTGCCCCTGAGTATTTCTGAAACTGTAACTCTTTATGGGAGCAGAAAGCCCAGTCTTTTATCTGTGGAGCAGCTGGTGGTTTCAAACTACTGACCTTCTGTTTTTCAGCCATGTAAGTAACCACTATGCCACCAGGACTCATGTAATTTTGTATATGCATATAATGTATAAATGAATGAATATTATAAAGCATATTGGATTTTGTCATAAATACTAAGGTGGAGTATATCGATCAAGAAAATATTTTAGGGGGAAGGAAATCCTAATACTGAAGAGGGAGCTCCTTGCTCCCATGACTCTGCTATTGCCCTTGCCCAATAAGCCTGGCCCTGTGCTTTGTAAAACCCATATTGCAGTGAAATTTGTGTATAGGATGGTACTGGGTCTCCTGTCTGTCTCATGCTGTAATGGACATCTGCTTTCTTAGTGGTCATTCAGTCAGCTGCAGGAAATGTCCACTCCTGTGTGGACATTTTTTGGAGATTGAGAGTCAACTTCTTTGATATGAGGGATTGTTGTCTGCTACAGAAAAATACTGTTAACAGCTGTTCCTGCCTTGTCTGCAGCTTTTGGCAGATCCAGCTCTGGCAGTATAGAGTCACAAATATTGCCAAGCTTAAGAAGGGCCCATCACTCCTGGACTCAAATCCTAGTGCTGTACTTGTCACAACACAGCTAGGATGAGGGAAAACTGTCAATAATGAAAATTTCTTTAATGCCATCCCATTTTTAGAATTTCTTGACACTACTGGAGAGAAGTAACCTTCAGACTGAAAAATATCCAAAGTAAAACAGGAGCTGTGGACAAGTTTTGTAAATGCTAGAGAACTTGGCCCACCATATGACTTTTCACCAAGTTTTGAGATTTAACCTGGAAATTGGATATATGATCTGATGTGTGAAGCCCCGGGGGTAGGGTGGGGGAAGTGGAGAAGTGTCCAGTATAATGCCCCCCTCTTCCCTGAGATGGGCTTTATTTATTGAAGAAGTCAAGAGCTGAAGATCAGAGAAACCGTTGTCCACAGTAAGCATAGACAGTGTAAATAAAATGTGATTTCATTAGAAACCCTGACTGATAGTAGACATTGATTCTACCCTATTTTCGCATTTCTCAGCACATTCTCTGGGGAGTTCACTCCTCTTTCTTTATCCTAACATCTCACTTAACATCAGTTGGGACAGAATATGAGGTACAGTTTTGAGACTCAAAATGGACAAAGGACATGAATAGGTACTTTACCAGAGAATAAAGTTGCCAAGAAAAACAGACCAAAATATATTAACTCACATTACTCATTGGTGCTGTTCTTGTTAGATGATGTCCAGTTACATTTAGCTCATTCTGACGATACAGAACACGTCCTGATCTATGGCATACCCTCAACCATTCTTCTTTTTGAACCCATTCTTACAGAGATCGTGTGAATCAATACTGTGGAGGGTTGTTTGTGTTTTACCTGAACCCCTATTTTTGAAATCCCAACAAGAAAACACAACACCCTTCTCCAGGGACTGGCCCTCCTAATTACATATCCAAAGTATATGGCATGACATCTCCCAATTCTGGCTTCTAAAGAGCATTCTGGCTATACTTCGTTCAAGACAGATATGTTGTTGTTATTCTCACAGGAATGGAATATTACTGTTGTTCACACACCCCGTAAGTTTAATTCATTGATCCTTGCTAGTATTTCTTAGAATCTCATAGCCCAGCTCTCCTGTGGGCTCTATGCGGCCATTGAAAATACCAGGTGCTCCTGAGTTCTCAAAAAGATTTATTTTCATTATAAAATATCATTTTCCTGTACTATATTTCCTTTGTGGCTTTTCCTTCTCCTCTCTCTTCAAAGATGTTTATCAATATACATTGTTCCATTTAATAGTGTTCCGCAAAATTCTTGTTTTATTAGGATTTTTAAATATAGAGATAGTTCTTTTAATTTAGTCTCGAGAGATTTGTCTTCAAGCTCATTGATTCAGGCTTCCATTGTTTCAATTTTACTACTTTTATCTTTCAGACTTATTTATTTAAACTATCTTAGTGTTTCTCTTCTGGATTTGTTTTTGTAGTTGTTGAATTATTTGTAAATTTTATCAGTTTTGTTAGATATTTATTTTCATCTATCTCCGTTTTTGGTTTTTGTTTTCATGTGGATTTTTTGAAACATTCCTACATTTGTTTAAAGCAGCTGAACATCATTCTTCTGAACTCCATCATGAGGAGCTCTAATCTGGAAAATCTCCCTTATCTGGAACTGTCTCTTTTTGATGGTCATATGGAAATGGACTTGATAGTATTCCCTTTGCACTAGATGTAGCAATGGAAAGTTTGAGTGTTTTAGCTATTGCATGTTCAAAATTATTCAGAGAAAGGATTGATAACAAACTAAAGATGGTCCCTAACCCCCTTCAAAGCCCCAGTCTCAGGATGGCTTCTGTACGTGCCAGGGGGTGGAAGTGAATGATAAAAATGGTGCCATCTAGGGACCAAACTTCAACCCAGTGCTCCGAGATGTGAATGCAACATGCTGGCATGGAGTAGGGAACCAGTGGAGAGGTCTGAGGGGCCGGCCCCAATCCCAACTACATGGACACCTGCTCCTCCCCCCAGAAGAATTTATTTCAGAGGACAGCACTGAATCTTCAGCTCCAGGAGAGGGACATGTATTATCAGAGCACACTAGAGCAAATGAAGGGGGAGGAAGAGAGAGTGGAACACATCCTGGCCCACCAAGCCTTGAGGATGATATTCCTGCTCAGAGCAGTCAATCCACAGAGAAGACCACATGGCCGGCCCCACTATGAGACAGGACATCTCTCACTGACACATAGCCCTACAGGGGACAACACTGGAGACACAGTGTGGGAATTCACCCAATCTGATCCCACTACACCGAGGCAAAACACTAAGGATGTGCAACAGAACAGCAAGGGAACAGAACAACGAATCCCCAGGGAATACCAAAAATAGACTTTGGGGTCAGTGCTTGGTGACCCAACAGACTCAACTGGAAAACACTCCTAAAGGCCAACAAACTGTCCTTGAACTACAAGCTTTTTTTTCTTGTTGTGTTTTGTTTTGTTCTTTGTCAATGGTTTGTTGTTGTTGTTGTTTTGTTGCTTGGTTTTACTCTATCTTGTTTTTGTGCATGTTACTATCTCTACAGGTCTGTCTAAATAAGATAGGCTGGATGAACAATCTGGAGGGGAAAACAATGAGACCAACATTTCCGGGGGGACATGGGAGAGGGGGAGGTGGGGGAAAAGGAAGTGGTATTAACAGACCGAGGAACAAGGGAACAACAAGTGATCCAAATCGGTGGTGAGGAGTGTGTTGGAGGCCTGGTAGGGCGTGATCAATGGGAATGTAACCGAGAGGAATTAATGAAACCCAAATGAAGACTGAGCATGCTAGTGGGACAAGAGGAAAGTCAAAGGAAATAGAGGAAAGAGCTAGGAGGCAAAGGGCATTTATAGAAGTCTAAATAAAGGGCATGCACATATGTGAATATATTTATATATGAGGATGGGGAAATAGATCTATGTGTATATATTTATAGGTTTAGTATTAAGGTAGCAGATGGATATTGGGCCTCCACTCAAGTACTTCCTCAATGCAAGAATAATTTGTTCTATTAAACTGGCATTCCATGATGCTCACCTTCCTCCTGCGATCACTGAAGACAAAGCAGGTGCATAAGCATATGTGGTGAAGAAACCTGATGGTATAGCATCTGGGATCTTAAAGGCTTGAAGGTAAACAAGAGGCCATCTAGCACAGAAGCAACAAAGCCCACATGGAGGAAGCACACCAGCCTGTGCGATCACGAGGTGTTGAAGGGATCAGGGATCAGGACTCATCAGAACAAAAAATCATATCATTGTGAATGGGGGTGGGGGGGGAGTGGGGAGTGTAAACCCAAAGCCCTTTTGTAGGCCACTGGACATCCTTTTACAGAAGGGTCTCGGGGATGAGACCAGCCAGTCAGGGTGCGATGTAGCAATGATGAAACATACAACTTTCCTCTAGTTCCTAAATGCTTCCTCCCC
>NW_022104306.1:179610-187358 GCF_000313985.2 Echinops telfairi
GTATTACAGCACAAGATATGACGAAAATAACTTATACATTTTCCAAGGGTTCATGAGGGAGGGGAAAAATGAGCTGATGCCAAGGGATTAAGTGGAGAGCAAATGTTTTGAGAATGATGAGGGAAATGAACATACAGATATGCTTTACACACTTGATGTATGTATGGATTGTGATAAGAGTTGTATGAGCCCCTAATAAAATGATTTAAAAAAAGAAAAAAATGGTGCCATTTAAAAAAGTTGTCTTGAAAGAAGGGAGAATAGGATGCCTGAGACATTCAAACTGTCCACCAGGTATCCATCTCTGTCCCAGAGGAGGGACTGGAGCTTTTATCTTCATCCCAGATGAATGTCACAGAAAGGCCCCAGGTCAATGTAATGGTTCCTTCTTAAACAGGGAACTGATGTGTGGCTTACCCATTAAAAAACTCCAGGGCTATCTTGGAAGTAGTACAGCCAGAATGCTCCTTAGAGGCGAGGTTGGTGAGACTTCATCTCCCATATTTTGGACAAGTTGTCAGAAGAGACCAGTCCTTCAAGAAGGACATCATTCTTGTTACAGTACAAGGTCAGTGAAAAAGAAGACCCTTAACAAGATGGATTGACATAGAGGCTGCAACAATGGAATCAAATATAAGAACAATTGAGAGGACGGTGCACAAGCAGGCAGCATTTCTTCAGTTGTGCATAGGGTCTCCATGAATAGTAACAGACTGAATGGCCCCAAACAACAACAACAACAACAACAGAGATGCAGGGATTTACCTAATCACAACCTTTCTCATGCTATGTTCAGCTAGGTTTGCCCTCTTCCTGATGGAACTCTCTCTCAGGAAACAGGAGTGAAAGTGGTTCCACCGTCCTCCACAGCATGTGGGGATGGAGGACAGCGCTCACCTCTCTCTCTCTTTCGGTCCTGAGGAAAAGAGTGCTGAGTGAGGGATTGTACAGCATGAACTTTTGTTGGACCACCTAGAAATTGCCATTTTCTCAGACTACTTGAACAAGCTTGCTCCCTCCAAAATGTCTGAAACTCAAAATTTAGGGTTTTTATTCTTCTCTTTTTTTGATTGTCTGGTTAGTTTTTTGCAGGAGTTGTTGTTTGTTTGTTCTGAGATATTTTCTTGGAATAGGTGATTACAGGGTGTCTGGCTATGTTTTCCTAGAAGAATATTCAACACTTTTAAGGAATCATGTTTAGCATACATGCTCAGTGCAATCTGTGGTATGATTTCTAGTTTGTTTCTTAAGTGGATATTAATCATGCATGACAGTAATATGGAATCATTGAAAACTTCAGTAATTTCTCTGTGCTTCATACTATGCTGAGAAAATAATCTAAGAAGGTTTCCTAAATAAACAAGAACACAAAAATATGATTTGAGTAAGCCTTATTTATAACCTATAGTATGCAGATGGCATAATACTGCATGCTGTACGGTAGTATGACTTGAAAAACTTACCAATTAAGACCAGGGACACAGCCTTCACTTTGTACTACAACTCAATGGGGGAAAGATCCTCACTGGCGGACCAATAAAAAGTACCATGATAAACAGAAATAAGATTTAAGTTGTCAAGTATTTCATCACACTTGGATCTACAATAAGTGTTCGCAGAAGCCATAGACAAATGACGTATGTCATTGGACATATCTGCTGCACAAGCTCTCTTTAGAAGATTAAAAATCAATGTCTTTTTGAGGACTAAGATGTACCTGGCCCAAGTTGTTTTATTTGCAATGGTCTCATATGCCCCTGAAAGTTGGACAATGAATAAGGATGTTTAAATGTGAAACATTGTATTTGAATTATGGTAATGGTGAAGAATTTGATAGTATGATGAACTGCCAATTGTATCTTGGAAAATGTACAGTTATAATGCTTTTTAAAAGGGATGATATGAATATTTTATCTGAAGCTTGTTGGACATGTATCAAAGAGATCAGTCGTCGGAAAAGGACATCATGCTTGATAAAGCATAAGGTTATTGAAAAGAAAGGATAAACTTCAACAAAAGAAAACATCACAGTAATGACAACAAAGAGCTCAAACATTACAAGTGTGAGGACGAAGCAGGACCATATGTGTTTCATTCTGTTTTATCTAAGCTTGCTGTGAGACTGACATGATTTAAAAAGGACTTAAAAAGCAAAATGAAATGTTAATGGCAAACATTTTGTTCAACAGTGATGTAATGATACTGTTCCCTTTACTAATTGGAACCTGCTACTCATACCATTTAATATCAATTTTATTTAATATTGTCCTGCAAGTCTTAAATGAAGCTCTCAATGAACAAGTATATAACAAAGAAATCTAAAATAGCAGTAAAGAAGTAAAATTCCCTATATTTTCTGATATCACTCTACATATAGAAAACCCCAAAGGTCCTGCAAGAAAATCATTGTATCTAATCGAAAGGTCCAGCAATTTCACAAGGTATAATGTCAATTTAGAAAAATCAGTTTGGATCCTGTGTACCATCAGAGAAAGCTCTGAAAAGGAAATCAAGAAAACAATACCATTTATGATGGCTACATATGAGATAAAATAAATTGGAATAAACTCAAGCAGAGAAACAAAAGTCTTGCATAAAGAAAAGCATTTTTTTTTTTAGAAAACACTACTAGGAGATACCAAAAGACACACACATCAAAAGAAGGATGGGTCATACTGGTGAATAGGAAACTTTAACTTTGTGAACATATCAAAATACCCAAAGTGATCTGTAATTAAAATGCAAATTCGGATCCACAGCCCAGCTTCTTTCTGTAAAGGCATGGAAAAAATTACTCACCAGATTTTAAAGAAAGGAAAGAGGTTGAGAATAAGAAAGATAGAAACTGCCAGTTTGTAGAAGCTCCAATGGTGTACTGGATTATACAATGGGCTACTAACTGCAAGGTCTGCAGTTCAAAACTACCAGTCCCTTCTGTGGAGAAAAATGAAGCTTTCTGATCTTGAAGAATTTTACAGTCTCAGAAACCCAAAGGACAGTTATTCTTTGTCCCACAGGGTTTCTATGAGTCTGAATTGACTCGACAGCAGTGAGTTGGGTGTTTGGGGTCCAGCCCCTATAGCTGCACCTGAGATAGACCCAAGGAACAAGGACAATCACAGTGAGTCATGTGTTCAAGTGAAGCATCTCCACACATTCATGTCTCAATCCCTAAGACAATCTTTCTGGATACCTCCACCAAAACAGACTCAGTGTGTTTCACATTTTCTAAATGTGAATCAGCCAGTTTTTAGGGAAGAGACTGGATTGGATCTATTTATATTTAAAGTCAGTGGTCACACAACAGAATATGTTTCAGTAATCAAAGGCAAGAACCACACAAGAGAATTTACAAACAGTTCATTTGAACATTAATGGGTTGAAACCTGAGGACACAGGCTTGTATGAAAATGAAAACTATAGTGACTATAGTGAAGAGAAGTCAATGTTAACTACAATGGGGCTACCCCTACTTTCCACCCCAAGTCTTGACAGTTTTATACCTGACCCCCCTTTTTTTGCTCATTCCACCAAATTTATTATGTCTCCCAGTTTCATCTTCCTTGTCTCTTTCCCCTAATAGGTCTATAAAATGTGCAAATAGATGTTTACAATCTCTCACAGTGGTCTTATTTTGGTTTTATATATTTTGATGTTTTTAAATGAAGCATAAAGGTTCATGGATATTATAAAATGTATATGAATTTTGCATTTTGTGAATATAAAATGACCCTATTTTCTTTTTTTATTCCACTTTTTAAAAATCATTAATTTTGGTGAACTACATTTCTGTTTTTCTTTTGTGACAACGTTGTACCTTACTCAAATATATCCTTTCTAAAAATTTACAGCAATTTTCTTTTCTTCTTTTTTTATATTAGAAGAAAATAGAGCAGTTCCTACGGGAATTCACTCTAAATCTGTTGCTGAACAGTTTGAACAAAGTCAACTACAAACAGCAGTTTGTGCTCCCACCTGCACCTGCTCCTGGATCCTGGGCTTGTGTCATTTGGGCCTGAGCTCACCCTGCTGGTCCAAACACCCCTCTGTCCAGCCCCTTCAGCTGTTCTGCATGGAGTTTTGTGTGATGGCCCATGCTGACTTATCTTCATTGTGTTTCTTGCAGAGTAAAACACAGCCATGTCATCTGTACTCACAGAGCTCAGCTTCAGGAAGAGCTGATTCTTACATGTGTCTGAGTTGATGACTAGATGGTGTGTATCTGCTAAACCAATCTGTCTTGTAGAAGGTTTGTTCCAATCCACCCCTGGCCGCTCGCTGGGTGCTGCCTGACCCGATCACATGCAGTCTCTCTCTGACACTGACCCTATGGGAGGGCCAGAACCATTAGGAGGAAAGAGGAAAAGGAAGGTGGTAGCTACTTTGGTTCTAAGGTCACCCTGGCTCAGCAGGCTCTGGGGTTTCCTCATGGAGTGGCCATTTTTTAACAGGAAACTCTACCAAGAATTTTTCTACCGGTGTCAGTGGCTAATAAAGTAGCACCTTGTTAATACAGTGTCAGAGCTCCATCAGAGGATTTCTCTAGAGGTGTTTTCAGAAGCAAGTGAAATTTGGCAGGTGAACCAAGCCAGCCAGCCAGTCAGAAAGCAAGGAAAGACACACACACACACACACACACACACACACACACACACACACACACACACAACAACCCTTGGTCATTGAGTCTATTCAGACTGAAAGCCACCCTATGTTACTCAATAGAATTGGTCCTTGGGGTTTCTGGAACTTTTAGTATTTACAAGAAGAAATAATGTCATATTTTTTCCTAACAAGAGACTTACATTGTGGTTAGAAACCCAATCTTTAGCTTACACTATCCCCAAGGCTCTTTATATTACTGGCCCATATGGCCTTTATGACAGTTCTTGTGATAAGCCTTCAGTTTTGTTTATATCGTGTGTACCATCTTTTCCAACTACTTTTTCTTCTTCCTTGTTCTCAACAACGAAAAAATTGGAGATTCCATTACACAATTTTACAAGACTACTCAAGTGTTTGCAAATATCCTTTTCAACAACATAAACAGCAACTGTGGATTTTGCACATAGAATTTATAGAAATAAAATTGACTACACTCATGGAAAGAATCGGTGGAGAGGCTTATGAGCAGGAACCCCAACAAAGGCAGGTGCTGACTGTGGAAAAGACCATACATTGATCATACACAAGTTGACATTGACATTGGAGAAAATTTTTAAAAGTTTATGAGAGCCAAAATATGACATTGAGAATATCTTACTTGAATTTTGAGCACACTTCAGGAATAGATTTGACTCTTTGAACACTAATAACAGAAGACCTATAGGTTGACATAAAGAATCTCATATCTGGACAGCACTGAAACTACAGCTCAGGGAGAGGGACATGTCTTATCAGAGCACATAGGAGCAAATTAAGGGAGAGGAAGAGAGAGTGGAACACATCCTGGCCCACCAAGCCCTGAAGACGATATTCCCACTCAGAGCAGCCATTGCACAGAGAGGATCATAGAGCTGGCCTCACTACAAGACACGACATCCCTCACTGACCCATAGTGCTATGGGGGACAACACTGGAGACAGTGTGAGAATTGTGCCTGAATCTGGCCCCACCACACCGAGGCAAACCACTAAGGGTGTGCCACAGAACAGCAAGGGGAGCAGAGCAAGGAATTCCCCAGGGAATACAAAAAATACAGGCTTTTTGTTTGTTTGTTTTGCTCTATCTTGTTTTTTGTGCATATTATTATTTCTGCGGGTCTATCTAGATAAGACAGGCGGGATAAACAATCTGGAGGAGAAAGCTACAGGACAGACAGTTGTATGGCGATGGGGAAATAGCTGTACGTGCATATATTTATAGGTCTAGTATTAAGGCAGCAGATGGACATTGGGTACTTTACCCCAGTACTCCCTAAATGCAAGAACACTTTGTTCTATTAATCTGGCATTCCATGATGCTCACCATCCCAACACAATCGCTGAAGACAAAGTGGATGCATAAACAAATGTGATTAAGAAAGCTGATAGTACACAGCTGTCACAAAATATAGTGTCTGGGGTTTTTAAAGCTTGAAGATAAACAAGCGGCCATCTAGCTCAGAAACAACAAAGCCCACATGGAAGAAGCACACCAGTCTGTGTGATAACGAGGTGTCGATAGAATCAGGTATCAGGCATCAAACCCAGAACAAAAAATCATATCATTGTGAATGATGGGAGTAGAGACCCAAAGTCCATCTGTAGGCAACTGAACATCCCCTTTCAGAATGGTTGGTGGGAGGAGATGAGCCAGTCAGCGTGCAGTATAGTACTGATGAAACATACAACTTTCCTCTAGTTCTTTAATGCTTCCTCTCCACCACCCACCCCAACTATCATGATCCCAATTCTACCTTACAAACCCGGCTAGACCAGAGTATGTACACTGGTACAGATAAGAGCTGAAAACACAGGGAATCCAGGACAGATAAACACCTCAGAACCAATAATAAGAGTAGCGATACCAGGAGGGTAAGGGGAAGGTGGGGTAGAATGGGGGAACTGATCACAATGAGCTACATATAACCCCCTCCCTGGAGGACGGAGAACAGAAAACTGGGTGAAGAGAGTCATCGGACAGTGTTAAGACATGAAAAAAATATATAAATTATCAAGGGTTCATGAGCGAGGGAGGGTGGGGGATGAAGGGGAAAAATGAGGAGCAGATAACAAGGGCTCAAGTAGAAAGAAAATGTTTTGAAAGTGATAATGGCAACAAATGTACAAATGTGTTTGACACAATGGATGTAAGTATGGATTGTGATGCGAGCTCCCAATAAAAGGATTTTTAAAAAATGTATAGATGGCCCCAAAAACACAACTACTGTGGAATTTCCTTTGTCTTCTCTCTCTCTTGCCTCTCACCCCTGCACAACCTGAAACACCTATGGCTCTGACTCTTTCCACAGTCCCTGTCCTTGCCAACTCCCGCAGAAGAAGCCACAACTGTGGCACTTAACCGTTTAATTCTTTCCTCACCAGACTCGTTTGTAGTTTGTTAGTGGGTCTGTATTAAACCCAATTTTCTTTTCCTTTCTTTAATAGAAGCTCTCGTGGTCTCTATACCTTGTAAGTTAGCTGTTCTCTAGCTTTAGACAAAGGGCCAGCTCTAACCTTATTTATGCGGTTATCCTAAACCCCTTTCCCCTCATTTCCTGTTTCCTACAAAGCTCACCTCCCTCCATAAATCTATTAATTAAAGGTCTCCCTCTGTCTTTTGTCTCTGAAAGACCTTACACTTAGCAGCTGAGTATTTAAACCACTGTAGAAGTGTAGCATCTTAGAAATTTGCTAGTAACTGGAGTATTCTCATCTTTAGAGAATGTTAACTCCCCCTTCTAAGGATACGGTGAAAATGGTAGAAATAAGAGCCACGCAGAACAAACCATAAGGTATCGCTTGGGATGTCTGACAGCCAGGAAAGCAGGGGAAGTCCCTTATCTCATTTAGAAGGCTTTTGCCTTGTTTTCAAAGTCTCTGCTTCACTGTTCCTTGGGCACAGTAATACAAGCCTGTGTCCTCAGCAGTCACAGTGCTCAGCTGTAGGTACACTGGTTCTTTTTTTTATAGCCTTTAAAATGTATTATTTTTAATCATTTAATTGGGGGCTCGTACAACTCTTAGCCCAATTCATACATCCATCCATTGTGTCGAGCACACATTTGTACATTTGTTGCCATCATCATTCTCAAAACATTTGCTTTC
>NW_022104306.1:187458-194267 GCF_000313985.2 Echinops telfairi
ACATTTGTACATTTGTTGCCATCATCATTCTCAAAACATTTGCTTTCCACTTGAGCCCTTGGTATCAACTCCTTATTTCCTCTCCCTCCCTGCTCCCCCTTCCTCATGAACCCTTGATAATTTATAAATTATTGTTATTTTGTCATATATTACACTGTCCAATGTCTCCCTTCACCCACTTTTCTGTTGCCCATCCCCCAGGGAGGAGGTTATATGTAAATCCTTGTAATCAGTTCCTCTCCCTCCCTGCTCCCCCTTCCTCATGAAGACTTGATAATTTATAAATTATTGTTATTTTGTCATATATTACACTGTCCAATGTCTCCCTTAACTCACTTTTCTGTTGCCCATCCTCCAGGGAGGAGGTTATATGTAAATCCTTGTAATCAGTTCCCCCTTTCTACCCTCCACCCTCCCTCCACTCTCCCGGTATCTCCACTCTCAGCACTGGTCTTGAAGGGATCATCTGTCCTGGATTCCCTGTGTTTCCAGTTCCTATGGCACACTGGATAAGGTCAGCCTAGACTTGAGGTCAGGGCTGTAGTTGGTACTCCTTGAAGCCCATATCCCATCAATCCACTGCAGCCCTTCTCCTGCATGAAGTCGAGTCCATGACACACAATAATTAGAAACTGGATTTGTGTTAAGTGGCACAGGTAAGACTGAGTGTCTCTGAGGAGAGCACTTGTCTATCTCCCCATTGCACAATGTGTTCTTTAGCTTGGACATCTGCAAAAGAGAACCACCGTGAATCACACAGACACAAAGCCTTACCCATAAACCATGTCTGCCCCTTACAGGCCACTCACCACAGAGAGGGGCCAACAATAAGAGGAGGACTAGCATGGGCTCCACGTGTGTGAAGGTGGAGACACTGACACAAAAGGTGGACCAGAGTAAAGGGTATGGTATTCCACACCTCATTCAGCCTGGACTTCTTGAAGCTGTTTTATTTGCATGGGGGAGCTGCAGGGTGCATGGTGGAGTTGTCCTCTAAGAGGTAGGTTGAGTGCCTCTGTGCATCTTCTAGGTGGAGGAGCCTGGACAACTTCCTCAGCCTACTGATCAGTGGAGGGAACAGTTCACCCTACAGAGCTATCAGAGACATAAATCTGTGCCTGATGACCCTGACAATAATTTGCATCCTATTACTTCTTTAATAAATCACTTAACTGTAAGTCTGACTCAGGAGTTCTGTGTCGTCAATGCAATACATTACAGACACGAGAAGAAAAGTAGAGAATGGCCTGAGGGGAACAGTTAAAGTCAGAATTGGCAAAAAGTGATTGAAGTTAGAGGAAAATCTGCCCTTCACCTTCTAGGGATCAACCTGTGGTGATCGTGTTCCACATACTCCCCACTAGAATTAGACAGGCTCTGGCACTACTCTTGCTAATACTGCAACTACTAACATTTTACCACTATTACTCATCCTTTAGACTCGGTAAGAATTTGACATTTGACCAGACCAAACTGTGATGGCTATAAGAATTATAAGGAAGTTTTATTCTTTAAAAAAACTATTTTATTGAGCCTTTGGTGACAGTTTATACAGAAACTTAGTTTTTCCTTTGGGCATTTTCCACCCTGTTTGTTCTTTTTCTTGTAAGGAAGTGTTATTCACTGCTGATAAGAATGCAACATGACAGTTACTTTGTCGGATGGGTTGACAATTTATTGTGGAGCCCTCAGTAGAATGACTATAAGGTATAGTCTATATAAGGTATCTGTGCTCCAAGGTATTTTACTCAATGAATAACTGTTAGATTTACACACACACACACACACACACACACACAAAAAAAACTCCAAATGAAAATTCTTATCAACGTTATTCTTTGCACCTCCACTTAAATTGTTGCAGGGTGATGGTTGGAAGGGAAAGCTTTCATGTAATTAAGATGCAAATATGTTTCTATTCTTCACTTTTCTCAATTATTTAAGGATGTTGGCACTCATCATCATAATCACCTCTTCACTACAAATGCAGTTGACTCCTCCCCTCCTTCTGGGTGTACTCAATTGTGTGCTCCCAGTCATAATACTCTGCCATAAAACTATGTGAATATGTTTGTCACACAAACTATGCATGGACCCATAGCAGCCACTCTAGGTCTTCTCCAAAAGACTGCAACATTCAGGCAAGGACAGAGTATATCTAGAATCTTTTCAGAGAACTTAATTGACTCACAAGCTTCTTCCATGAAGAGACAGTGAATTATTTAATGTGGATATTCCAGCGAAAGCCTTTGTAGCTCCTATCAAAGGAGTTTTTCCTGTGTGGCTCTGGGTCATAATTTGGGGGAAGACTCTGACAGGATTCCCTTGTGAGTTATTGTTGACAGGATTCATTATATCATGTTGGTTATAAAATAAGCCACCTGAGAAGAGTGGGGATTTATTTTACCAGCAAGAGTCAGGAGTTGAATATGTCCTCTGATATCCAAGGTCCCTGTGCAGGGATCCTCCTTGATCCAGATGACACTGTGTCATCCGAGGAGTGGCAGAGGAGCAGCAGCAGTAGACCAGAACCAGGAACCAGAGCCTGAGACAGAGAGGTGGGATTCCTAAGCCCCATATCAAGTAAAACTGAGTGCTTTTGTTGTGGGTTGCCTCTGGGAACTTAATTGAGGGAATTGGGCTTGCTGTCCCTGGAGCTGGAGTTGTGTGTCTTCATACTGAGGCTTACTGGCATGGGTGGCTCAGGATACTTCATTCAGAAAGCAGGGTTCACTGACTCACAAAGCTGGAGGTGAGTGTCTGTGAGTTGAGGCTTATAGTAAGGTGAACAGACGTCCCGCTTTTGGCAGTACAGTCCCGATTTTTAACAACTTTTCCCGCGTCCCACGGCATTTAAAAAAAGTCCCGATTTTTGGAAAGAATGCACAACAAGCTAGGGTATGCGATTTTCGGCTGCCATGTGGCTATTTCGCCAGGGTATGAGTTTTATCAATGCTGTCCCGCTTTACCAATGTTAAAATCTGGTGTGCAATGCCAGGCCCTCTGGACATGTATTCATATCCCTGAAAAAACTCTGTAGTGTCCTGAATGAACAACTATTTCTCGAGTTTCTTTTTATTTAAATCTTTTAACAGATTCATTAGCATTTAATCCACATGTCATATGATTAATTAATTCAATCACAGCAAGAAGAGTTGTACAATTATTGCCACAGTCAATGTTATCTTTTCTAGTTGTCAAATCTCCCATATTAAAAGGTACATGCACTCTCATGATATTTACATTACCTCATGCCATCTCATTTTCAATAAATGGTGCTAGAAAAACTGGATCTTCATCTGCAAAAAAATAGAACAGGACCTGTACCTAATATCAGGTGCAAAAATGAACTCAAGATAGATAATATACCTACATATGGACCTCAGATCAATAAAGAACAACAATTTTAAAATAGGGGAAATTTTAAGGTCACTCATACAAGACAAATGAGTAAACACACTATGAACATAATGAATACTTTCCACAATGGAGCAGACAAAATTAAAAAAATGGTCCAATGAAAAAGCAATATTTATGCAAATCAGAAGACTTCATTAAGGAAGAACACTTCTTTTTCCTATGTGTTCTCAGTAGGCCACATGTCCTAATTTGTGTGTCTTGGCATGTGTGCCTGTTTGCATGTCTTATTCTTTATTGTTTCATTTCAGTCCATTAAACCATCCAACCCCTTCCTGGTTTTATAATGCAGCTTAAATTAAGAATTTTAAAGAACGAAGTAGAAGAGATTAGCATAGAATAATTTGTGCTTTAGTATTTTGGTTTTAGTTTTTAGCTATATTCTTTCATGTCAACTTGAAGATATATAAAAGTGTAGGGGTGAAGTGTAGCCTGTCAATCAGGTCACAGCCTGATGGTGACTCCTTGTGATCTTCTCATAATGAGGGCCCTGGGAAATTCCCCCACACCCTCTGCTTTCACATTCCTGATGGCTGACCCTAATTGCTACCAGAGCCCTGACACCACCATTGGATCCACAAGACTCTGCCCACCAACCTGTGATATCTCTGCATTCTGCATCATTGTCTGTGACTGCCTGAGTCTGAAGAGGGACTTATGGACTAACTCTGAACTTATGGGCTTGTCTTGAACTGGGCTGGGATGCTTTCTTGATATACAATGACATCTTTCTGTGTGGGAGGTAAGTGGTTATTGAATGAAGTTGTGTGGGTCAGAGACATATCTGTATTTAACTGTAGACTTTATCTACATATTCAAAAGGCAGAGTAGTTCCTAGTTCAATGCCTACACAGCCTGAGAAGAAGAAATAAAACACAGAGAAGAAGAGTCTACAGAGTGCTGACAGCACAATCCTAATCTCTGTGGAACATGTTCCTCTGCATTGTCCCCAAACACTACACAGAGTGAACTCTTCTCACTGAAGGGACCCAACATTGACAGGGTCTACTTATTCTGGTGACCATACGTTTAATGGTGCAGAGACCACTGGAAAATATTTTGGGTCCATCAGTTTGTGATGTTGTCCAGGTATATGATCTTCATCCAAGTCTCATCCAGCATAAGCAGCTAACTTTTAATTCTGGGTGAAATACAGTTGATGTCCCATGGGAGGGTCAGATAGGGCCTTAAACTGCTATGAAATCTATAGCTCACCTCAAAAGAATTTCTCCCAGGCTGTTCTGTAAAAATGACTCTCATGCTGTATCTTTTGATAGGTGGGAACCATCAGTTTTCTTCACCACATTTGCTTATGCATACATTTGTCTTCAGCGAGGGTGTCGGGAAGGTGAGCATCATGGAATGCCACTTTAATAGATAAAGTGTTCTTGCATTGAGGGAGTACTTGAGTGGAGGCCCAATGTCCATCTGCTACCTTAATACTAAACCTATAAATATATGCACATAGAGCTATTTCCCCATCGTCATATATAAATATATTTACATATGTGCATGCCTGTATTTAGACCTCTATAAATGCCCTTTGCATCCTAGTTCTTTCTTCTATTTCCTTTTACTTTCCTCTTGTTCCAATAGCATGATCAGCCTTCATTTGGCTTTCAGTAATTCCTCTCTGTTACATTGATCTTGATCAATCACTATCAGGGCTCTAACACAATATGTACCACTGATTTTAGGCCACTTGTTTCCTTGTCCCTGGGTTGATTAACACCACTTATTTCCCCCCACCACCCTATCTCCTATGTCCCCCCAGAACCCTCAGTCCTACTGTTTTCTCCTCCAGATGGTTTATCCCACCTAGCTTAGCTAAATAGACCTGCAGAGATAATAATATGCACAAAAAACCAAGACAGACCAAAACAAAGAGACAAAAGAAAACAACGACAACAAAAAACCAATGACAAAAAAAAAAAGAAAGAAAGAAAAGCCTGTAAATAGTTCAAGGTCTGTTTGTTGACCTTTAGGAGCATTTTCAAAACAAGTCTGATGGGGTGCCACACCCTGGACCTAAAGTCTATTTTTGGTACTCCTTCGGGACTCCCTTGATCTGCTCCCCTTGCTGTTCTCTTGCAAGCCCTTAGTGTTTTGCCTCAGAGTGTTGGGGTCAGATTGGGCCCAATTCTGACACTGTGTCTCCAGTGTTGTCCCTTGTAGGGGTATCAGTCAGTGAGGGATGTCTTGTCTCATAGCCTGGCTATCAAAATATATAGCATCTGGTGTCTTAAAGGCTTGAAGGTAAACAAGCCACCATTTAACTCAGAAGCAACAAAGCCCATATGGAAGAAGCACACCAACCTGTGTGATCATGAGATGTCGAAGGGATCAGGTATCAGGCATCATAAGAACAAAAAAATCATGTCATTGTGAATGAGGAGGAGTGCAGATTGGGGACCCAAAGCTAATGTGTAGGCAACTGGACATCCCCTTACAAAAGGGTTGCAGGGAGGAGACGAGCCAATCAGGGTGCAGCATAGTAATGATTAAGCATACAACTTTCCTTTTGTTCTTAAGTCCTTCCCCCACTTCCACCCGCACTATCATGATCTCAATTCTATCTTACACATCCGGCTAGACCAAAAGATGTACACTGGTACAGATAAGAGCTGGAAACACAGGGAATTCAAGACAGATGATCCCTTCAGGACCAGTGGTGAGAGTGGCGATACCGAGAGGGTGGAGGGAAGGTGGGGTAGAAAGAGGGAACCAATTACGGGATCTACATAGAACCTCCTCCCTGGGGGACAGACAACAGAAAAGTGGGTGAAGGGAGATGTCAGACAGTGTAAGATATGACAAAACAATAATAATTTTAAAATTATCAAGGTTTCATGAAGGAGGCAGAGTGGGGAGGGAGGGGAAAATGAGGAGCTGATACCAAGGGCTCAAGTAAAAAGCAAATATTTTGAGAATGATGAGGGCAACAAATATACAAATGTGCTTGATACACAATGGATGGATGTATAGATTGTGATAAGAGTTGTACCAGCCCCAATAAAATGAATTTTTAAAAATTACTCTCAGGTCAGTTTTGTGATGAATGAACCAATCATGTACTTCTAATATCAATGATAAACAGAATAGGAACGTTCATCATCCTAAATTCCTTTCCATTAATTATTTTGTAATAACATTGGCTCTTAGTCCCATATTTCACACAGTAGAATGTCTGAGAGTCCTTTCAGTGACTTTATATAATCCCACAACTTTACTAATTGCTTTCTGACCAACATGGATTCATGTAATTACCACTACCTCTGATACACCACCTCCTCTTTACACATACACTTCAGGTACTGTCACCAGTGCTTAACATCTGACTGAAAGACTGTCTCTCCCTGCACTGGCCAGGGGAATCTCAGCAACCTCACTCT
>NW_022104306.1:194898-198755 GCF_000313985.2 Echinops telfairi
TTTGGATCTCCACTCCGCACTCCCCCCATCATTCACTATGGTAAGATTTTTTGTTCTGATGATGCCTTACACCTGATCCCTTCGACATCTCGTGGCTTTCTGACACTTCTTACATTGCTTTATATTGCAAGCCAGTGATCAGAAATAACTCAGTAGAGGCTGACTATGTGGATATAGAAGCTGACTTTAGCTGAGTCTGAACTTCTCTGAACGCCCCAATGAGGCTCTTTGCTGCCCAAGTATATTGAAAGTACCATGAATTTGATAGAGAGGGACATAAAGAGTCAATCTACTATGATTTTATGGTAGAAATATAAACTAGTTAGGGGAATTTTATACTTTGTTTAGCTGTAACTTAGCAAGAAATCCTTCATAGCTCTGACCCCAGATTAACCCCCTCTACCTTGTCTCACTGATTCTCCTGTGACTGTGTGTAGGCACGATTTCTCACGGGTACTAGCTAAGCCAAAGAACCAATTCTTATCTCAGTGTCATGAATCTTTCTTTCCCTACTTGTTAAGATCTGGCGACTATATCCAGCCTGTGTCATACATATTTAGGGCCCTAGGAATGGAAGCTCTGAGAAAAGATCTTAGTTAAAACAAAATTGCTTTCACAGTGTGTCATTCCAGGATTTGTTTCTGTCTGAAAAATTGTTTCACTCAGTCTGTATATGTGTGTGTGTATGCATGTATGTGTGTGTGTTAGGCCAAGTTGAATAGAAAAACAAATCTAATGACACTTATATAAGTATAAGAAAGAACTTTATACCACGGAGTGATCATATATCAAACAAACATCCCAGCCCAGCCCAGATCAAGTTCATAATTCCAATACTAGTCCAGAAATTCCTCTTCAGATTCACACAGCCACAAGCAATGATGCAGAGTGCAGGAAGCACAGCCTAGTGGGTGCAGAGTTCTGTGGATCCAATGGTGGTGGATGCATCCCCAGGGCTTTGGTAGGTCTCCCAGTGGCTCCTCAACAGGAAGGTGAAAACAGAGAGAGGAAGTTCCAAGGATCATCCTTGTGATAAGACCACACGCACTTGGAGGTATCATCAGGGTTGCTAAACTCTACCTCTTCATTTCTACATCTTCAAGTTGATACAACATTGTGTGTGTATGTGTGTATAATCACTTCTAGTCAGTTGGCCATGAAACTGTATTAAATATTACATGACATGGATGAGTGAGTGCTTCCATTGCCCCAACTGCTTGTTCAATCATTTCAGTTGGCATTCCACCGCTCCCTGTGCCTACTTTTTGACTGATGCTCTTAGTGCACCTTTAACTTTTTCCTTGAGTAATACTGGTTCTTGCTCATATGCTACCTCTTGAAGTGATGTGGGAAACAGCTACATGTCATTTGCCCTTTGTTTTGTATCCTTGAACAGCTTTCTGCCATTTGTTTCAAAGTTCACTGTAAAGGTGAACTTTCATGTATTTTAGTCTAAAGGGCTTTATTATAGACATTTAGATTCTTTAAAACTAGCAATGTTAACATTGCTTTAAAAATACCAAATATCCCATAGAGGTATATTTACAATAATTCTGATAATTGCCTCTAAAAGCTCATCCCAGCTAGCAAGGTTATGGAGTCCCCTGATGGAGTAGCTACATTTAAATATGCCAGGTATCTGTATATGAGTGTCACTGTGAATGGTATAAAATCTGGGGACAGTGAACAGCTTGCTAAACTCATGGATCACAACTCCGCAAGTTTTCCCCAAGAGCTGGTTCCTGAAGCAAGTTGGATGCAGCCAGGTGAAAGACCTAGAAGCTTTCCAGGGCTGTCAATATTTATGGCACACATAACTTAATCTTTCTCTCAAGGAGTGGCTGCTGGGTTTGAACCCTTAGCCTTGTTGTTAGCAACTTAATACTTAGTCCACTCCCTATCGAGTCTTATATTTGCATCATGATGTTTTTATTTGCAATCATATTTATATGTACATTCATATTCATATCTGTGCTTCCTTATATATTCATGTTTATATTTATATTTGTATTCATATTTAGGCTATATTTGAATCAAACTAATCTCATGAATATTGATTACGGTTTTCCAGTGCAGTCATAGAGGTCTAGCCTTTTTTCAGCTTGAACATTTTTTACAGCTTATGATCTATTTCTTCTTTTGTTATGAATCAGTTGAAATTTTGGACACCCATCATGTTAATTTAGATAAGGTAGTGTTAATCTAGAAATATGTCCATTTATTCTAAGTTTTCAAATTCACTGTGGTAATTGTTCATAGTTTTGGTTCTGTTGTGATATTGGCCTTCTCATTTCTTATTCTTAATATTTGCTTTTCCTATTCCTTTTACTTTAATACATTTACCAGTAGCTTGTAAAATTTTGTTAATATTTTAAAGAATTAACTTCTTGTTTTAATGATTATTTTCCTGTTCTTTCCCTTTTCATTTATTTCTACTCCATTCTTTAATATGTATTGGTCTCTGGTGACCGAAGTTTTACTTTGCTTTTTGTTCTAATTATCGAAGCATGTTGACTTCTGCTTTCTTTGTTGATATCTGCATACAATGCTCATAACATGTGTTCTTAGTACTGCTTCTGATGTGTACCAGAAATTTTGGCATGCTTATTTCCATATTGTTTTAAATTTTTTTTATGGAATTTAAAATCTTAATCCCTTAATCCTACCATTTCCCAGTAATTTAATGTATAGAATTGTTCATTTTCCATGTTAGCTTTTTATTCTTTTATCTTCCTATAGCTCATATCTAATTTCATAATGTTGTACTGTAAAATTTTTATTTGTAATATCACACATTTAAAAAAATGCATTAAGGCTAGCTTTGTAACATAACATGTTGTGTATTCTGTAGAATGGTACATATGAACTTGAGAAGAATGTACATTAAAGTTTCCCCGGATAGTGTGTGATCTAGTTAAGGTTTATTGTGCCAATCTGGCCAATAAACACACGTGGGCTTAATTAAAGGGCAGAGAGATAAATGGCTCCGTGAGTCTCGCCTTTCTAGTTCTGAGGTCCCTTACTCTCTGATGGTTGGACCAGGGTGCAGCTGCCTTAGCCAGTTCCCTGCTTCAGCTGGCAAGGCTTACTTTCTGCGAGACATCCCTGAGGAGAAGCCACATTTACAAATAAAAATGCATCCCTGGGTGCTGGAACAGCTGTGTGGAGACCCCCACCAGCACTGAGATGCTTACATGTTCACTGATTTAGCTTTCCTCCAGCAGTCGGCATCATTGCGTGTGTTTTGTGAAAGTGAGGAGAATTTTGTAGATTGGTGTCAGATATATGGGCTAATATTGGACTTAAGGACTTGGACAGCACTGGGTTGGGAAGCTTTCTTAATGTATACTTACCCATTATATAAAACTCTCTCTTAGACATATGAGTTTCTGTAGATTTGTTTCCCTAGTTTACCCAGACTAACACAGTATGTTTCCTATATGTCTAAGAGGTCAGTAAACTGTGTTATTTGGATTTATTATAAAGTTGATCTTTGAGTTGTTATGTAAAACTCAGTGGGTGCATTTAACTCTATTACCATAAAATTGTGTATTTTTTTCTTTAAGTCTATAAGAGTTTGATTAATATATTTTAAGGGTCTGCCATTGAGTGCATATATATTTATTACTATTTTTTCTTTTTGCTTTTTTGTTCCTTTTATCATATAATGCCCTTATTTGTTTCCCATTAAGAATTTGGCCTTGCACTGGAGATCCCCTTGCAGAGGGGTCTCGGGGAGGAGATGAGCCAGTCAGGGTGTGATGTAACAATGATGAGAAATACAACTTTCCTCTAGTTCCTAAAGGTTTCCTCCCCGCTCCCACTACCATGACTCGAATTCGATCTTGCAAGTCTGA
>NW_022104306.1:199161-203771 GCF_000313985.2 Echinops telfairi
AAAAAAAAAAAGAATTTGGCCTAAAGTCTATTTTATTATTAATTTGAATTGCCAGAACTCCATTTAAAAATTGTCACTAGTTAATATTGCTACCCTTGATTTTTATTGCCATTTTCTTTATATATTTTCTTTTATCTTTGATTTTTAGATAATATTTATCTTTATGTCTCAGATGTGTTTCTTTTAAGCATAGATTTATGGATCAAGTTTCCTTATCCATTGTGCTTCTCTCTGCCTCTTGAGAGGTGCATTGAATCCATTTACATTCCATGCCATTATTAATATGTATGCATTTATTGCTGTCATTAGGAATTGGGTTATCTTGGTGGGTTTTTTTCCCCACTTTGTGGAGTTATTGATTTTTTCCCCTCAATTTTTCTACCCTGAGTTCATTTTATATGTTTTCTCTTAATTTTTGTCTTTGTTTCTCTGTTATTATTTTCTAAGTCTTCATACTTTTCACTTGTTTGTCTTTTGGATTAGCTTTTTTTTCATGATTTCCATTTTCCTTGAGAATCTTGTTAATAATTATTTGCTTCCAAACAATAATATTGGCATAGAAAACTTTATCTAGGTCATTCTAAGGCAAATTTATTGAATAAATGTACATTTGTGAGTATCTGTTAGAATGACAAGCTTCAAGATATATTGGAGCATGTGGAGAAAATTCCACTCAAAAGGAGAATTTTTTTTTGCATTAAATATTTCTAACTTTGACAACAAATGGCCCTAGTTAGTATCCTGGAGTGTAAACTGAGATCTCATCAATACCTATTATTTGAAGTCTGCCTTTGGGTAGATGGTGAAAGATAGACAAATCCCAGTCCAATGAAGAGGAGGCATGTTCCAATGCAGCAAGTTTCCCAAGAGTCACTGTGCATGGTGTCCCTAGAGAGGTGCTGACAAGGTGGGGAAACCACAGCTTCTGAGAGGAAAGTATCACTGACTTCATTCCCTGGCATCTGCTGAAAACAGGGCCTAAAGAACATTCTGAGATATTAGTTTGCAATTTCCTCCTCTTGTGACACATTTACTATCCTTTGGAATCAAAGATGTCCTTCCAATGAGTGTTCCCTTCATTGTGACTCCAATGAATGATTTTACTAATGACTCTGCCCACCAGACAGGTCATTCCAGTTCACCTGTTCCCAGCGTCAGGGGTCTCTCTGTTCCTGAAACACTTGTCTCTGCATAAAGGGAGACAAGGGTAGCAAGCATCACTAAGGACATGTCACACATTTAGTCCCAGAAGTCACCACAATTATTTTCTCAGACATAGAGATAATTAGTCATTCACTGCCAACAGTGCACAGAGAACAATGCAGAAATAAACCTTCAGAGACCTGACTCTGGGTTGTAGGAGGTCACTGAGCTCAGTACATTTAAAATCATGCACTGCACGCATGAATCTGGACATGCCTGTATTTCATTGTCAACTGATTTTGAGTAACGGATAGGGTGAGAATTACCATGATAACCTGTTTTTCAAGAAGGAAAATGGGTTCTATGGGATGACAATGAAGTATTAGAGTCACTTTACTATTTGTACTGCAAACAGAGAATACTAGTTCCTCCTTTCAAGTTGGCAGTGAGGAGAAAATTTAGAGTAAGACAAAGAAAAACTGTCTGTGAATCTTCTGAGAGCTAAGAGAGGAAGCTCTCTTTCAACAGGTAGCCCTCCCTGTCATCCATCAGTGCCCATCTAGGGCTGGATGTCTGTGCTCACTGGGTCCTGCGCGCGCCCTGCTGCCCAGTGTCTTCCCTGCAAGGGAGATTTGTGTCTGGGCTCACACTGACTTCCCTTCACTGTGCTCCTTGCACAGTAATACAGGGCCGTGTCCTCAGCAGTCATGGAGCTCAGCTGCAGGAAGAACTGATTCTTCAATGTGTCTCTGGTGATGGAGAGTCGGCTTTGGAAGGACGGGTTATAATATTTATTACCAATACTATAATATATGTGTCCCATCCACTTCAGCCCCTTCCCTGAGGGCTGGCGGATCCAGCTCCAGCGGTAACTACTGGTGATGGAGTAACCAGAGACAGTGCAAGTGAGGGACAGCTTCTGGAAGGGCTTCACCAGTCCTGCTCCCGATTCCTGAAGCTGCACCTGAGACGGGATCCCTGCAAACAAAACAAATGGTTCCTGTCAGTCACTTGAAGTCACATCCATCCCTATAGACTCAAGTCAGATATCTGGATCTCCCATCTTGGGGAACTGTCAACCAGGCACAGGAGAACACACAGAAATAGCATCTTTAGACGACAGCTCTGCTTTCCCAAGAGACCTACAGCCCTTTCTGAAGAAAACTGAGAGCTTTCCCAGCCCAAGGGTGAAATTGTACCCTAGTGCCTGAAAAATGATTTGCATGTGAGGGAGTCCTGTCCTTATAAGCATAGCGTTATAGAGACCAGACAACCCTCTGCCTTCTGAGTCCATGCTAGGGTCATTCTTTGTTTGAACTCATATGCATGTTAGTCTATAATAAGAGAGCACTTGATCTAAGAGGTGTGTGGTAAAGATCAAAGGAAAACCAAGCATTTCTGAGCTCAATGTTCTCTCCCTCCAGCCCCTCAACGGCTCTGCCCTGCCTTGGGCTCCTCTATGTCCTGTACCGCAGAGAGTGGACAGGATATCGTTTTTGAAAGAATCAGGTGGACAACAGGGTATTATCTTCATCACCCACAGTCTCCAAACGCCTTTTCTTTCCACACCAACACTTCCTTATCAACCTCCTTAAAGTCTTCAGGGGTTTTCTTTGGGCCACTGTCATCACCAATTCCAGCACTCCTTCCAGCAGCACATCTCAGGTTTTGATAACTAAGGCCAATCAAAAAGTAAATAAAGAGATTCAAGCATCATAGGGTCTCAGGGAGGAGGTTTCCAACTGGAGAATGTGGGCCCCAGAAAAGAATAGTTTCAACTCTGTAACTTCTAATTGATGCAAAAGTGTGAGATGAGAGTCTCTTGGTTTGCCAGAGCACATGCAAAATCAGGGCAAAATCAGTCAGGAGTTCAAGCAGAAAGATACAGCAGAGCAGTGACTGGAAAATCAAGTTAGCAGGGAGGCAGAATAAGGACGATATTTTAAGTTTTGAACTAAAAGACACGTGCTTGAAACCGAACAAGCACTCTGGATTAAAATAAGGTCAATCCAGGCAACTAGTTCTCAAAATTTAGGGGACAACCATAGACACTGTTTCAAGTGCCCCTTTCCTAGGGGACTCTGGTCCATCTGAAATGTGAGCATTTCCAACCAAAGTCAGCCTCTACATTTGTACCCTGGGCACAGCCCCCTGATAAATGCTCAGGAATCTAAACCTTCAGTCTATTCCCTAGACTCAAGGAAAATTTTCATCTTACTGACTATGGAATCAGTAGAACTGTCTCTAACCATGCAGTTTAAAAAGCCATTCCCCATTCAGATTCCTTCCTCATTTCTCTCCTGCATAACAAAGATTACTTTCCCCAGATTAAGGTTGGCCATACTCATTTTCTGGCCAGTTATAATATCTTTAAATTTCTACATAAATATATATTTCAACAGTATGAAAATCCAAAAACAAGGATGTGGTCACCTGGCTTTGGCCCAGAAATTGTAGAGGGGAATCAGCCACTGATTTGCAACAAAGAATAATAAATTTTACCAAAATCCAAGAATTCAAGCACAGGACACTAATATTGATCATTTGGAGATCATTGAGTTAGTTTACTTCTCTAATGAAGACTAATATAACATCACTTTGTCGTAATTTCAGCAAACTCCCATCTCAAAGCATCTGTGCTACTTGCTGGCTGACCAGTTTTAAGTTCCACCCTGTGACATAGCTGCACATTAGTCCAGGTCACCTTCCTGTCTGAATGTGACTGCCGTAGTTATCTCAGTTCATTTCATGACAGTGGTTAGTATGGGAGTTCTGCAGTGTCATCTGATGACATTATCCCTCTGCAAGTAACTTTCTTGTCAGGTCTACTTAAGATATCCTGAATGAGCTCATGAGTGCTCCCTGAACAATCAAGGAACATTTTGGAATCTAAACTCAGATGTACTGGGCTGGTTTTCCAGTGTGCCAACCATGGGGTTAGATTTGGTCAGTCATTTACTCAGGTGCACTAAGTACCTCAATATTCTGGAATGTCAAAATGATTGAACATATGATCAAAGGAATATACACTCACATTTGCACTAGCTGTATTCAGTTAATTGGTAAACAATAATAAAACTTTGCAGCTTAAAATTCAAATTTTGTTTCTATTTTTCTGACTCCACGACAAAGAGATGGCATGGAGGAGATGGCTCCATTCCAGATCTTATCTAGTGTACAATTGAAAAGCTCAACAGATAAATGGAGCATTTTCATCCAAGATGGCTTTTTCTTAAACCTGTCCAGCTGTCCTGGTTGTAAGGGTTACATTGCACAAATGCTTAGAAATCCTGCTATGACTTATTTTATGGGTATGTCTTATTTTGGGGGAAACACAGTATGATAGCTCATTTAAGACTGCTCCTTCAAAGAGGGAACCGATTACATGGAACTGTGTGTGACCTCCTCCCTGGGGGACAGACAACCGAAAAGTGGGTGAAGGGAGACGTCGGACAGGGCAAGATATG
>NW_022104306.1:204828-206430 GCF_000313985.2 Echinops telfairi
TTATTTGGCCTGGAGAACGTGTATTTGAAAACATTCCTTTATCAGACCAATGGAGATTGTTCTGAAAATAGGGCTAGTTTTCCTTGCCTATAGTTGCAAGTGTAGAACAAAGGTCAAACGATTTCTACCAAGTCCTCAGTTTAACCACACACTATGGAATGCACTAGCACAGAATAGTTTTTATTATTGTTTTGCTTTCTTTATTGTAAGATTTTTTTAAATCTTCAAATGGAAAATAAGTCATTATATAGACTCCTCTTATTACAGGAATCACTGACATTCAATGATGTTGCTATAAAGTTTACCCGGGAGGAATGGCAGCTCCTGAACCCTGCTCAGAAGACCCTGTATCAGGATGTGATGTTGGAGAACTATCGCAACCTGGTTTCCACTGGTGAGGAGAATTCTCAAGTCATTGGCCTCGTCATTGGCTTTTCCTAGCTTATGTTTTAAAATCTTTGCAGTGTCTGTGGTATTCTCAAAGAGGTAGATCCTCATTGCCTTCTCTGGTCCTAAGTTAGTGGATAAGGTCTTCTACTCTTGTAAGAATACCCTTTACTTTGCTCCTTTGAACATGATTTTCCTAGAAATGCAACAGGCTGCAGGTTTTACAAACCTTACGTTAATTTTGGTGTGTCTGTTTCTGTAATTTCTCATGAACATGTTATTTAGTTGTCAGCTCAGAAGCTTCCTTTCAATTGGAACAAGGAGAACTGTGGTCATTTTTAGAGACAATTTATAGTGGAAATTTTTCAGGTGTGTGTGTGATCAAAATACCTTAAGGGTAATTAATTGGCCATAGGAGTTGATTCAACTGGTAGAAGGCCTCACATCAATCATAGGTGTTGGATAATACATAAAGGTCTGTGCTCCTTTGAATGTGAGAAGTAGTGCTGTAGCTTTTGTGAGATTAGATTTTTAGATTTCCATTTTTTTTACATTATTATATGTTTGGTTCTATAATTTTCTTTGTGATTGTCAAAACTTTCCCTCTTTTATACACTTCTGCCTTACTATGAAAGTCCATCTTGCAAGCCACTCTCCAAACAGACAACTTTGAGTACATAACGGTCCCCAGAATACAGCACATTTCTCTTCTATTGAGCAAGAATGGATCTTGAGCTCCCACCATAAACAGATCTCCATTGTGATTCCTTAGTTTCCCCCTTGGAGTTTCTCTATTTTCATTGTTCCTTCATAACTAATTTTGCTAGTGTTATGAATCAGGTGACTCCTGTGAAAGGGTCATTTGATCCCCAGAGGGGTCACGACCCACAGGTTGAGAACGGCTACTCTAAAGGTTTTGGTTTCCATTTTCTCATTTTTTCTCCTCTCCCTTTAAAGTTTTCTTCATTCTAGTTATATAAGTTATTTCTGTATTCTATCAGAGATGGTCAAATTGCCTTCTCTGTTGGAATTACTTAACAAACATATTTCTCCATATTTTACTCTTTTCGGTGAAATACGTGTATGACTTCTGTTATTTTCAGTTATCTAAGATCATCTTCCTAGCTAGAAAATTGCTATCAGCTTAGGATATCCTTTAGCACTGTACCTTCATTTTTTTTCTACCTGTAAGGTTTTATTAAATCATTTTATCAG
>NW_022104306.1:208049-209474 GCF_000313985.2 Echinops telfairi
TGAGGAGGCCCAATGTCCACCTGCCACCCTACTACCAAACCTATAATTATTTGCACCTAGGTCCGTTCCCCCCTTGATCTTAAATATATTTACATATGTACATGTATGTCTGTATTTAGGCTTGTATGTATGCCCTTTGCCTCCTACTTCTTTCCTCGATTTCTTTACGCTTTCCTCCAGTCCCAATACCATGTTCAGCCTTCATTTTGGTTTCGGTAGTTCCTCGCAGATTTGTAAGGTAGAATTGGGATCATGATGGCGGCGGGTGGGGGCAAGCATTTAGGAACTAGAGGAAAGTTGTGTTTCATCATTGCTACACTGAACCCTGACTGACTCTCTGTCACTAACCTAAGGCCACATTTTCCAATTACTGATACTGTTCCCAAATTTAACATTCTTCAGTGCACATGATTTTGTGGTTGATCAACATCAGGTTGCAAAAGTTATGCAAAGTTTTCAATGTATGTATTTTTAATCATTTTATTGGGAATTTTGCAGATATCATAACATTCCATAGTTCAATCACATCAAGCAGTACTGTGCAATTGCTACCACAGTTTCAAAACATTTTCTTTTGAACTCCTTGATATCAGCTCCCCATTATACCCTTCACCCCCCAACCTCAATTACTTTATTGTGGAAACAGAAACTAGATCAAAGTGTAAACAGCCTTATCTCCATACTCCTGACCACAGGGCTTGGAAGAGCAGTACTAGAGTTAGAAGAAAACGTCCACAAGTCCCAAGAATAAAGCTTGAGCTGATAATGCACAATATCCAGATAGAGTTTTCTCCGCAACTACCCTCCCTCCATTAAGATGTTCGTATCCAGCTCCTACAGGTGCCTGACTTCTTGCTACTCAGCTAAAAGATGCCTAGCTTTAGAAGCAATTAGGTTCCTTTTGTTGCTATCACTCAAAGAATCAACTATCCTTTTGTCTCTTAAATATCTTCTGGATGGGTCCTAAAGGATGGTTGTGTAATTGAAAGGCAGAAATAAAACGCAGATAGAAGTATTTAGGCACTCACCTCTTCCAGGATGCCAAGTCGGAGCTGGATTGAGATAGAATGCATTCTTTCACCAATTTACCGTATAAACTCGTGTATTCGCCGAGGTTTTCAGCATGTTTTTAATGCAGTCTTTGTGATATTTGGGTTGCCTTAAACTCGAGGCTACATGGCATAAAATCTGTGGGCATGCAACCCCCACCCCACCCCACCCACCCACATAGACACCTATGTATCTAGCAAGGTAGGCAGTATCTTTACCCTGAACGTCCCTGAACTACTTGGGTGAGCAACTGAAGACCAATGCCGAGGGCAGGTGGAGGGGAGTAACTGTCCCCTGAGTGGGGAGGCCAATAACAACAAGTCTGCTCTTACAGTTAAAGCTGGTGGCACCAGTGACACAGTGTGGGAATTGTGC
>NW_022104306.1:211169-214348 GCF_000313985.2 Echinops telfairi
AAAAAAAAAAAGAATGCATTAAAAAAAAATCTTTACGTGACCTATGTAGAATGCTTCTGTGATGTTATCTCGCTAACATTTTACCCCTCTTGCTATTGAAGAATGTATTGGGCAATAAATGTACAAAAGTGCTTTACACAATTGATGTATGTATGGATTGTGGTAAGTGTTGTATGAGCCCCTAATAAATGATTAAAAAAAAAAGAGCTGGTGCCAGATAGTAATTAGCCATGAGGTGTCATTAAGGTAGCACTATAATGAGGGGATATTGTGGAGATGATTTTTAATTCCGAGAATGTGACTGGGACTATTTCCAGTTTACAAATGTGAATGCCTCTCGCCACCCAGATACAAGGCCTTACAATCTTCTTTAATTCTGAGAAGAAATTACTTGTCTTCATCCACTCTTCTCGGTCCTCAGTTTCCCACAGCCTGATACTTTTCATGAATGTTCTAAAATAATTCAGGATATTCCCACATTCACACTTATCTGTTCTGTTGTGTCTGTGCCTTCTGGAGGCTTCCACACCTTGCTACTATATAAACTCACTGTTAAATGACCTCACTATCTTATTCCGACATCGGAGATGAGACCAATCTACCCCATTTTGCTGTCTGTTTTATCTTCCTTAATTGCACATGCTGTTCCTAAGGGCCCGTTTGGTTGTGGGGCTAAATCCCACACTTTATGTTTGCTTTACCAGTTGGTGCACAAATTTAAATAACACTTGTAGTAACTGGTCTTACCTGCAAGCATATGAATATCAACCTACCACAGGCAGAATTATACTTCAGAGAAGATCTTGCAATATACATTTTTGATGATGAATATGACACCAGTATTCTTGAATTTGTCAATCTCAGCCGTATAAACCACTTGATTATCTAATTTAAAATAGCCAGTACCAGTATATTAAAGTTTAATAAGCCATATACCATCAATATTTAAACACTCAATTTTGTTTTGACAACTTGCAATTGTTCTTTTTTTTCTTGCAATTGTTCTTGATAATAATTTCATTTATTCTGTCATCCAATTATTAGAGGATGTATGCAGCTATTTTTCTCATTTTCAGTCATGACATGTCAACCACTTAATGTCCCCAAAGCTCTCCTCCATCCACATCATTACCGTTGACTGTACTTTGAGGATTTAGTCCTTCTTCAGTGTTATTTTGTTGCCATTAAACCTGAGGGGTGTTTGTTCCAGAAGTAATTCACCAGGTCTTGCTCCCAGTCCCTATTTCTAGAGAGTCCACTAAGACCTGTGCACCAGGGGTGATCCTGCATGTATTTGAAACAATGGGTGGCAGTGCTTCTGGCATCACAATAATATGCAAGCCACCACAGGACAACACTGAAAGATGGGTGGTATAAGCTAGAATACAGGCTCCATAAGCATACAGAATATGTTTCTGTAGCATAATACCTTTCATATATACCTATAAAAATGGTTTTCTCCCAAGTAGAACATTCTACATTTTTCACATTCCCAACTTTACCTAGTATTTAGTTGCCTCTCAGTAAAGATTGATGGATTGAATACAATGTTATCTTCTAACTGAAATTAGCAAGCCTTACCACTCCTTTGGTCTATTGGTTTCAATGTCTTGTTTGTATTATATTTGTTGTATATTTTCATGGCCTCATTTAAGCAAATACCAAATCTGCGTTCATTCATTGCTCTCAAATCCAACCTTGTTTCTGTAATAACTATTTTTATCATTTGGATTGTTTACATGATTGTATTTCTTCCAATGGGCAAAAATTTTAAGCAAAGTGTTTTATTTACATTCATATAAGAAGGTTTTCATGAGAGATTTACCTTGTATCAATGCATATTTTAAGAGGTCCATTATAGACCAAGATGATGGAAACATTCAATGTTCTATTCTTTTATCGAAATACAGAACGTTGGTGATCATAAACTCGAACACTTGCAACATGAAAGACACATGTACAGAACGGAGCAGGGCTATAAATATGGGACAACCTTCATCGAAGAGTCAGTGCTCTATGAGCATCAGATCATTCATATACTAGATAAGACCTATGAATGCAGTCAGTGTGCGAAAAGATTGGATAAAATGTTCAAACTCCATAAACATTATCAAAAAGCTCATAAAGGACAAAAACTATATAAATGCTTGGAATGTGGCAAAGTTAATCACAGTAAATCATACCTCAAGGAACATCAGAAAACTCATGTGGCAGGGACGCCCTGTGTGTGCAGTGAATGTGGGAAAGGCTTCACCAGGAACAGTGATCTCATGCTCATCAGCGGATTCGTACTGGGGAGAAACCTCATATATGTACTAAATGTGAAAGAGCCTTTTCTAGGAAGAAGAACCTCACTATTCATCCGAAAAATCATACTGTGGAGAAACACCATGTATGTGGTAAATGAGACAAAGTTTTCATTTGGAAAGCGCATCTCAAAAGTTATCTACGAGCTCATACAGGAGAAAAACACTATGTATGTGGTGAGTGTGGTAAAGCTTTCATCCAGAAGCAATGCCTTACAGCACATCAGAGATTTCATACAGGAGAGAAATCCCATGTATGTGATGAATGTGGAAAAGCTTTTATTTGGAAGACTGCTCTCACTGATCATCAGCGAACTCATACTGGAGAGAAACCCCATGTATGTGGTGAATGTGGAAAAGCCTTTAACAAGAACACTGCTCTCACTGTTCATCAGCGAACTCACACAGGAGAGAAACCCCATGTATGTGGTGAATGTGAAAAAGCTTTTATCAGGAAGAAGGAATTCGCTGATTGTCAGCGAATTCATACTGGAGAGAAAACACATGAATGTGGTGAATGTGGAAAAGCCTTTATCAAGAAGACTGCTCTGACTGATCATCAGCGAACTCATACTGGAGAGAAACCCTATGTATGTAGTGAATGTGGAAACGCCTTTATGGAGAAGACTGCTCTCACTGTTCATGAGCGAACTCATACTGGAGAGAAATCCCATGTATGTGGTGAGTGTGGAAAAACTTTCAACCAGAAACAATGCCTTATAGTTCATCAGAGATTTCACACCAGAGATAAACCCCATGTATGTGGTAAATGTGGAAAAGCCTTTATCAGGAAGACTGCTCTCACTGATCATCAGCAAACTCATACTGGAGAGAAACACTATGTATGTGGTGAATGTGGGAAAGCTTTTATCC
>NW_022104306.1:215940-219267 GCF_000313985.2 Echinops telfairi
AATGTGGGAAAACTTTTATCAGGAAGAAGGACCTCGCTGATCATCAGCGAACTCATACTGGGAAGAAACCCCATGTACATGGTGAATGTGGAAAATCCTTTATGAAGAAGAGTGCTCTCACTGGTCATCAGAGTACTCGTACTGGAGAGAAATCCCATGTATGCAGTGAGTATCGTAAAGCTTTCACCCAAAAGCAATGCCTTGTAGTTCATCAGAGATTTTACAACCGAGATAAACCCCATGAATGTGGTGAATATGGGAAAAATCCTCTATCTGGATGTATGAGCTCACTGTTCATATGCAAACTCCTACTGGAGAGAAACCTTATGTATGTTGTGAACGTGAAAAAGCTTTTATCCAGAAGAAGGACCTCGCTGATCGTCAGCGAATTCATACTGGAGATAAACCCCATGAATATGGTGAATGTGTAAAAGCCTTTATCTGGATGTACGAGCTCACTGTTTATATGCGAACTCATACTGGAGAGAAACCTTATATATGTGCTGAATGTGAAAAAGTTTTTATCCAGAAGAAGGACCTCACTGATCGTCAGCGAATTCATACTGGAGAGAGAGCCCATGTGTGTGGTGAATGTGGAAAATCCTTTACCTGGCTTAATGAGCTCACTGTTCGTATGCAAACTCATACTGGAGAGAAACCTTGTGTATGTGCTAAATGTGAAAAAGCTTTTATCCAGAACAAGGATCTCGCTGATCGTCAGCGAATTCATACAGGAGAGAAACCCCATGTATGTGGTGAATGTGGAAAAGCCTTTACCAAGAAGACTGGTCTCACTGTTCATCAGCGAACTCATACTGGAGAGAAACCCCATGTATGTGGTGAATGTGGAAAAGTCTTTACCAAGAAGACTGGTCTCACTGTTCATCAGCGAACTCATCCTGGAGAGAAACCCCATGTACATGGTGAATGTGGAAAAGCCTTTATCAAGAAGACTGGTCTCACTGTTCATCAGCGAACTCATACTGGAGAGAAACCCCATGTATGTGGTGAGTGTGGTAAAGCTTTCACCCAGAAGGAATGCCTTATATAGTTCATCAGAGATTTTACACCAGATATTAACCCTATGTATGTGGTGAACGTGGAAAATCCTTTACCTGGAATATGAGCTCACTGTTCATATGCGAACTCAAACTGGAGAGAAACCTTATGTACGTGGTGAAGGTGGAAAAGCCTTTATCGAGAAGAAGAACCTCACTGATCATCAGTGAACTCATACTGGACAAAGACCTTATGTATGTGTGAATGTGAAAAAGCTTTTATCCAGAAGAAGGACCTCGCTGATGGTCAGCGAATTCATACTGGAGAGAAACCCCATGTATGTGGTGAATGTGGAAAAGCCTTCATCAAGAACACTGCTCTCACTGATTTATCAACCATCTCATATAAGAGAGAAACCCTATGTATGTGGTGAATGTGGGAAAACTTTTATCAGGAAGAAGGGTCTCGCTGATCATCAGCGTACTCATACTGGGGAAAAACCCCATGTACATGTTGAAAGTGGAAAAGCCTTTATGAAGAAGAGTGCTCTCACTGGTCATGAGCGAACTCATACTGAGGAGAAACCTCATGTATGTGGTCAATGTGGAAAAGCCTTTACCAAGAAGAGTGCTCTCACTGATCATCAGCGAACTCATCCTGGAGAGAAACCCCATGTACATGGTGAATGTGGAAAAGCCTTTATCAAGAAGACTGCTCTCACTGTTCATCAGCGAACTCATACTGGAGAGAAACCCCATGTATGTGGTGAGTGTGGTAAAGCTTTCACCCAGAAGAAATGCCTTACAGTTCATCGGAAATTTTACACCGGTGATAAACCCCATGTATGTGGTGAATGTGGAAAATTCTTTATATGGAAGTATGAGCTGACTGTTCATATGCGAACTCATACTGGAGATAAACCTCATGTATGTGGTGAATGAGGAATAGCCTTTATCAAGGAGAAAAACCTCACTGATCATCAGCAAACTCATACCGGAGAGAAAGCCCATGTATATGGTGAATGTGGAAAAGCCTTTGTCAAGAAGAGTGCTCTCACAGATCGTCAGCGAATTCAAACTGGAGAGAAACCACATGTATGTGGTAAATGTGGAAAAGCCTTTACCAAGAAGACTGCTCTCACTGATTTATCAACCATCTCATATAAGAGAGAAACCCTATGTATGTGGCGAATGTGGGAAAACTTCTATCAGGAAGAAGGACTTCGCTGATCATCAGCGAACTCATACTGGGACAAGAACCCCAGTACATGGTAAATGTGGAAAAGCCTTTAAGAAGAAGAGTGCTCTCACAGGTCATCAGCAAACTCATACTGGGGAGAAACCGCATGTATGTGGTGAATGTGGAAAAGCCTTTATCAAGTACACTGCTCTCACTGATCGTCAGCGATCTCATACTGGAGAGAAATCCCATGTATGCGGTTAGTATCGTAAAGCTTTCACCCAGGATCAATGCCTTATAGTTCATTAGATATTTTACACCCGAGATAAACCCCTTGTATGTGGTGAATGTGGAAAAGCCTTTAGCAAGAACACTGCTCTCACTGATCATCAGCGATCTCATACTGCAGAGAAACCCTATGTTTATGGTGAATGTGGCGAAATTTTTATCAGGAAGCATGAGCTCACTGTTCATATGCGAACACATCCTGGGGAGAAACCTCATGTATGTGGTGAATGTGGAAAAGCCTTTATCAAGAAGAAGAAACGCACTGATCATCAGCGAACTCATACTGGAGAGAAAGCCCATGTATGTGTAGAATGTGGAAAAACCTTTATCTAGAAGAAGAACCTCACTGATCATCAGCGAACTCACACTGGAGAGAAAGCCCATGTATGTGGTCAATGTGGAAAAGCCTTTATCAAGAAGAGTGTTCTCACTGATCATCAGCGAACAGCTACTGGAGAGAAATCCCATCTATGCAGTGAAATTTGTAATGCTTTCACCAAGAAGCAATGCATTATAGTTCATAGGAGATTTTACACCGGAGATAAACCCCATGTATGTGGTGAATGTGCAACATCCTTTATCTGGAAGTGTGAGCTCACTGTTCATATGCGAACTCATACTGGATTGAAACCTTATGTATGTGCTGAATGTGAAAAAGCTTTTATCCAGAAGAAGGACCTCGCTGATCGTTCAGCGAACTCATACTGGAGAGAAACCTTGTGTATGTACTAAATGTGAAAAAGCTTTTATCCAGAACAAGTATCTCGCTGATCGTCAGCGAATTCATACTGGAGAGAAACCCCATGTATGTGGTGAATGTGGAAAAGCCTTTATCAAGACTTCTCTCACTGTTCATCAGCG
>NW_022104306.1:220303-221410 GCF_000313985.2 Echinops telfairi
ACTTTTATCAGGAAGAAGGACCTCGCTGATCATCAGCGAACTCATACTGGGAAGAAACCCCATGTACATGGTGAATGTGGAAAAGCCTTTATGAAGAAGAGTGCGCTCACTGGTCATCAGCGTACTCGTACTGGAGAGAAATCCCACGTATGCGGTGAGGACCATAAAGCTTTCACCCAAAAGCAATGCCTTATAGTTCATCACAGATTTTACAACCGAGATAAACCCCATGAATGTGGTGAATGTGGGAAATTCTTTATCTGGATGTATGAGCTCACTGTTCATATGCGAACTCCTACTGGAGAGAAATCTTATGTATGTTCTGAACGTGAAAAGGCTTTTATCAAGAAGAAGGACCTCGCTGATCGTCAGAAAATTCATACTGGAGATAAACCCCATGAATATGGTGAATGTGTAAAAGTCTTTATCTGGATGTATGAGCTCACTGTTCATATGCGAACTCATACTGTAGAGAAACCTTATGTATGTGATGAATGTGGAAAAGCCTTTATCAAGAAGACTGCTCTCACTGTTCATCAGCGAACGCATACTGGAAAGAAACCCCATGTATGTGGTGAGTGTGGTAAAGCTTTCACCCAGAAGGAATGCCTTATAGTTCATCAGAGATTTTACACCGGATATAAACCCCATGTATGTGGTGAACGTGGAAAATCCTTTATCTGGAATATGAGCTCACTGTTCATATGCGAACTCAAACTGGAGAGAAACCTTATGTACGTGGTGAAGGCGGAAAAGTCTTTATCGGAAAGAAGAACCTCACTGATCATCAGTGAACTCATACTGGAGAGACACCTTATGTATGTGCTGAATGTGAAAAAGCTTTTATCCAGAAGAAGGACCTCGTTGATGGTCAGCGAATTCATACTGGAGAGAAACCCCATGTATGTGGTGAATGTGGAAAAGCCTTTATCAAGAACACTACTCTCACTGATTTATCAACCATCTCATATAAGAGAGAAACCCTACGTATGTAGTGAATGTGGGAAAACTTTTATCAGGAAGAAGGACCTCGCTGATCATCAGCGAACTCATATTGGGAAGAAACCCCATGTACATGGTGAAAGTGGAAAAGCCTTTATGAAAAGA
>NW_022104306.1:222683-224372 GCF_000313985.2 Echinops telfairi
TGCACCCGATACAACCATCACAAAACAAGAGACCCGAGAACTAGAAAGGCGAGGCTTCACCACCCATTTATCCCTCCGCCTTTCAACCAGCCCCACACGTGATTATCGGCCAGGCTGGCACAATTAACTAACTCACTGCTCTCACTGATAATCAGCGATCTCATACTGGAGAGAAACCCTATGTATATGGTGAATGTGGAAAAGCATTATGCGAACTCATACTGGAGAGAAACCTTATGTATGTGCTGAATGTGAAAAAGCTTTTATCCAGAAGAAAGACCTCGCTGATCGTCAGCGAATTCATAGTGGAGGGAAACCCCATGTATATGTTGAATATGGAAAAGCCTTTATCAAGAACACTGCTCTCACTGATCATCAACGATCTCATACTGGAGAGAAACCTTATATATGTAGTGAATGTGGGAAAACTTTTATCAGGAAGAAGGACCACACTGATCATCAGCGACCTCATACTGGGAAGAAACCCCATGTACATGGTGAATGTGGAAAAGCCTTTATGAAGAAGAGTGCTCTCACTGGTCATCAGCATATTCCTACTTGAGAGAAATCCCATGTATGGGGTGAGTATCGTAAAGCTTTCACCCAAAAGCAATGCCTTGTAGTTCATCACAGATTTTACAACCAAGACAAACCCCATGAATGTGGTGAATGTGGGAAATCCTTTATCTGGATGAACGAGCTCACTGTTCATATGCGAACTCCTACTGCAGAGAAACCTTATGAATGTTCTGAAAGTGAAAAAGCTTTTATCTAGAAGAAGGACCTCGCTGATCGTCAGCGAATTCATACTGGAGAGAAAGCACATTTAAGTGGTGAATGTGGAAAATCCTTTATCTGGAAGTATGAGCTCACTGTTCATATGCGAACACATAGTGGAGGGAGAGAATGTGGAAAAGCCTTTATCAAGAAGGACCTCAGTGATCATCAGCGAACTCATACTGGAGAGAAAGCCCATGTATGTGGTGAATGTGGAAAATCCTTTATCTGGAATAATGAGCTCACTGTTCGTATGCGAACTCATACTGGAGAGAAACCTTGTGTATGTACTAAATGTGAAAAAGCTTTTATCCAGAACAAGTATCTCGCTGATCGTCAGCGAATTCATACTGGAGAGAAACCACATGTATGTGGTGAATGTGGAAAAGCCTTTATCAAGAAGACTTCTCTCACTGTTCATCAGTGTACTCATACTGCGGAGAAACCTCATGTATGTGGTGAATGTGGAAAGCCTTTATCAAGAAGACTGCTCTCACTGTTCATCAGCGAACTCATACAGGAGAGAAATCCCATGTATGTTGTGAGTATGGTAAAGCGTTCACCCAGAAGCAATGCCCTATAGTGCGTAAGAGATTTTACACCGGAGATAAACCCCATGTTTGTGGCGAATGTGGAAAAGCTTTTATCTGGAAGACTTTTTTTACTCTTCACCAGGGAACTCATATTGGAGAGAAACTTCATGTAAGTGGTGAATGTGGAAAATACTTTATCAAGAAGAAGAACCTAACTGATCATCAGCGAACTAATACTGGAGATAAACCCCATGTATGTGGTGAATGTGGGAAAGCCTTTATCAAGAGGAAAAACCTCACTGATTATCAGCAAACTCATACTGGAGAGAAAGCACATGTATGTAGTGAATGTGGAAAAGCCTTTATCAAGAAGAGTGCT
>NW_022104306.1:225289-226917 GCF_000313985.2 Echinops telfairi
ACTATTCATATGCGAACTCATACTTGAGAGAAACCTCATGTACGTGGTGAATGTGGAAAAGCCTTTATCAAGAAGACTGCTCTTACTGTTCATCAGCAAACTCATACTGGAGAGAAATCTCATTTATGTGGTGAGTGTGGTAAAGCTTTAACCCAGAAGAAATGCCTTATAGTTCATCAGAGATTTTGCACTAGAGATAAACCCCATGTATGTGGTGAATGTGCAACATCCTTTATCTGGAAGTATGAGCTCACTGTTTATATGCGAACTCATACTGGAGAGAAACCTCATGTATGTGGTGAATGTGGAAAAGCCTTTATCAAGTACACTGCTCTCACTGATCATCAGCGATCTCATACTGGGGAGAAATCCCATGTATGCGGTTAGTATCGTAAAGATTTCACCCACCCAGAAGCAATGCCGTATAGTGCATTAGAGATTTTACACCCGAGATAAACCCCTTGCATGTGGTGAATGTGGAAAAGCCTTTATCAAGAACACTGCTCTCACTGATCATCAGCGATCTCCTACTGGACAGAAACCCTATGAGTATGGTGAATGTGGCAAAATTTTTATCAGGAAGCATGAGCTCACTGTTCATATGCGAACACATACTGGGGAGAAACCTCATGTATGTGGTGAATGTGGAAAAGCCTTTATCAAGAAGAAGAACCTCACTGATCATCAGCGAACTCATACTGGAGAGAAAGCCCATGTATGTGTACAATGTGGAAAAACCTTTATCAAGAAGAAGAACCTCACTGATCATCAGCGAACTCACACTGGAGAGAAAGCCCATGTATGTGGTCAATGTGGAAAAGCCTTTATCAAGAAGAGTGCTCTCACTGATCATCAGCGAACTCCTACTGGAAAGAAATCCCATCTATGCGGTGAATGTGGTAATGCTTTCACCAAGAAGCAATGCCTTATAGTTCATCGCAGATTTTACAGCGGACATAAACCCCATGTATGTGGTGAATGTACAACATTCTTTATCTGGAAGTATGAGCTCACTGTTCATATGTGAACTCATACTGGATTGAAACCTTATGTATGTGCTAAATGTGAAAAAGCTTTTATCCAGAAGAAGGACCTCGCTGATCCTCCAGCGAACTCATACTGGAGAGAAATCCCATGTATGTGGTGAATGTGGAAGAGTCTTTATCAAGAACACTGCTCTCACTGATCATCAGCGATCTCATACTGGAGAGAATCTATATGTATATGGTCAATGTGGGAAAACTCTTATCAGGGAGAAGGATCTCAGTGATCATCAGCGAACTCATACTGGGGAGAAACCTCACGTATGTGGTGAATGTGGAAAAGCCTTTATCGAGAAGAAGAACCTCACTGATCATCAGTGAACTCATACTGGAGAGAGACCTTATGTATGTGCTGAATGTGAAAAAGTTTTTATCCAGAAGAAGGACCTCGCTGATGGTCAGCGAATTCATACAGAAGAGAAACCCCATGTATGTTGTGAATATGGAAAAGCCTTTATCAAGAACACTCCTCTTACTGATCATCAACGATCTCATACTGGAGAGAAACCCTATGTATGTAGTGAATGTGGGAAAACATTTATCAGGAAAAAGGACCTCGATGATCATCAGCGAACTCATACTGGG
>NW_022104306.1:227923-229392 GCF_000313985.2 Echinops telfairi
AAGACTGCTATCACTGTTCATATGCGAACTCATACTGGAGAGAAACCTTATGTATGTGCTGAATATGAAAAAGTTTGTATCCAGAAGAAGGAACTTGCTGATCGCCAGCGAATTCATACTGGGAAGAAACCCCATGTACATGGTGAATGTGGAAAAGCCTTTATGAAAAGAGTGCTCTGAGTGGTCATCAGCGAACTCATACTGGAGAGAACCCCCATGCATGTGGTGAATGTGGAAAAGCCTTTATCAGGAAGACTGCTCTCGCTGATCATCTGAGAACTCATACTGGAGAGAAACCCTATGTATATGGTGAATGTGGAAAAACATTTCTCAGGAAGAAAGACCTCGCTGATCATCAGCGAACTAATACTGGGGAGAAACCTCATGTATGTTGTTAATGTGGAAAAGCCTTTAACAAGAAGATTACTATCATTGTTCATCAGCGAACTCATACTGGAGAGAAAGCCCATGTACATGGGGAATGTGGAAAAGCCTTTATGAAGAAGAGGGCTCTCACTGGTCATCAGAGAACTCATACTGGGGAGAAACCTCTTGTATGTGGTGAGTGTGGAAAAGCCTTTATCAAGAAGACTGCTCTCACTGTTCATCAACGAACTCATTCTGGAGAGAAATCCCATGTATGTGGTGAGTGTGGTAAAGCTTTAACCCAGAAGCAATGCCTTATAGTTTATCAGAAATTTTACACCAGAGATAAGCCCCATGTATATGGTGATTGTGGTAAATCCTCTATCTGGATGTATGAGCTCACTGTTCATATGCGAACTCCTATTGGAGAGAAACCTAATGTATGTGGTGAATGTGGAAAAGCCTTTATCAAGAAGGATCTCGCTGATGATCAGCGAACTCATACTGGGAAGAAACCCCATGTACATGGTGAATGTGGAAAAGCCTTTATGAAAAGAGTGCTCTGAGTGGTCATCAGCGAACTCATACTGGGGAGAAACCTCATGTATGTGGTCAATGCGGAAAAGCCTTTATCAAGAAGAAGAAACTCGGTGATCATCAGCAAACTCATACTGGCGAGAAACCACATGTATGTGGTGAATGTGGAAAAGCCTTTATCAAGAAGACTGCTCTCACTGATCATCAGCGATCTCATACTGGAGAGAAACCCTATGTATATGGTGAATGTGGAAAAGCCTTAATCAGGAACACTGCTCTCACTGATCATCAGCGATCTCATACTGGAGAGAAACCATAAGTATATGGTGAATGTGGGAAAACTCTTATCAGGGAGAAGAACCTCACTGATCATCAGCGAAGTCATAATGGAGAGAAACACCATGTATGTGGTGAGTGTGGTAAAGTTTTCACCAGGAAGCAATGCCTTCTAGTTCATCAGAGATTTTACACCGGATATAAACCCCATGTATGTGGTGAACGTGGAAAATCCTTTATCTGGAATATGAGCTCATTGTTCACATGCGAACTCATACTGGAGAGAAACC
>NW_022104306.1:231115-232283 GCF_000313985.2 Echinops telfairi
ATGTATGAGCTCACTATTCATATGCGAACTCATACTTGAGAGAAACCTCATGTACGTGGTGAATGTGGAAAAGCCTTTATCAAGAAGACTGCTCTCACTGTTCATCAGCGAACTCATACTGGAGAGAAATCCTGTGTATGTGGTGAGTGTGGTAAAGCTTTCACCAACAACAATGCCTTAGATTTCATCAGAGATTTCACACCGGAGATAAAACCCATGTAAGTGGTGAATGTGGAAAGTCATTTATCTGGAAGTGTGAGCTCACTGTTCATATGCGAACACATAGTGGAGGGAAACATTATGTATATGGTGAATGTGGAAAAGCCTTTATCAAGAAGAATCTCACTGATCATCAGCGAACTCATACTGGAGAGAGAACTTATGTATGCGCTGAATGTGAAAAAGCTTTTATCCAGAACAAGGACCTCGCTGATGGTCAGAGATTTCATACAGGAGAGAAGCCCCATGTATGTGGTGAATGTGGAAAAGCCTTTACCAAGAAGAGTGCTCTGATGGATCATCAGCGAACTCATCCTAGAGAGAAACCCCATGTACATGGTGAATGTGTAAAATGCTTTATTGAGAAGACTGCTCTCACAGGTAATCAGCGAGCTCATGCAGGGGAGAAACCTCATGTATGTGATGAATGTGGAAAAGCCTTTATCAAGAAGAATGCTATCACTGTTCATCAGCGAAATCATACTGGAGAGAAACCCCATGTATGTGGTGAGTGTGGAAAAGCCTTTATCAAGAAGACTGCTCTCACAGGTCATCAGAGAGCTCATACAAGGGAGAAACCTCATGTATGTGGTGAATGTGGGAAAACTTTTATCAGGAAGAAGGACCTCGCTGATCATCAGCGAACTCATACTGGGAAAAAAACCATGTACATGGTGTATGTGGAAAAGCCTTTATGAAGAAGAATGCTCTCAAGGGTCATCAGCGAACTCAAACTGGACAGAAACCTCCTGTATGTGGTGAATGTGGAAAAGCCTTTAGCAAGAAGAACTTCTGTGATCATCAGCGAACTCATACTGGAGAGAAATCCTGTGTATGTGGTGAGTGTGGTAAAGCTTTCACCCCGAACAATGCCTTAGAGTTCATCAGAGATTTCACACCAGAGATAAAACCCATGTAAGTGGTGAATGTGGAAAATCCTTTATCTGGA
>NW_022104306.1:233453-235895 GCF_000313985.2 Echinops telfairi
GAATGTGGAAAATCCTTTATCTGGAAGTATGAGCTCACTGTTCATATGCGAACCCATACTGGAGAGAAACCTTATGTATGTGGTGAAGGTGGAAAAGCCTTTATCGAAAGAAGAACCTCACTGATCATCAGTGAACTCATACTGGAGAGAAAGCCCATATATGTGGTGAATGTGGAAAAGCCTTTATCAAGAAGACTGCTCTCACTGATCATCAGTGATCTCATACTGGAGAGCAACCCTATGTACATGGTGAATGTGGGAAAACTCTTATCAGGAAGAAGGACCTCGCTGATCATCAGCGGACTCATACTGGAGAGAAACCTCATGTATGTGGTGAATGTGGAAAAGCCTTTATCAAGAAGAATGCTATCACTGTTCATCAGCGAATTCATACTGGAGACAAACCCCATGTATGTGGTGAGTGTGGTAAAGCTTTCACACCGAAGCAATGCCTTATAATTCATCAGAGATTTTACACCGGATATAAACCCATGTGTGTGGTGAACGTGGAAAATCCTTTATCTGGAACATGAGCTCACTGTTGATATGCGAACTCATACTGGAGATAAACCTGATGTATGTGGTGAAGGTGGAAAAGCCTTTCTGATCATCAGTGAAGAAGAAGAATCTCACTGACCATCACTGAACTCATACTGGAGAGTGACCTTATGTATGTGCTAAATGTGAAAAAGCTTTTATCCAGAAGAAGGACCTCGTTGATGGTCAGCGAATTCATACTGGAGAGAAAGCCCATGTATGTGCTGAATGTGGAAATGCCTTTATCAAGAACACTGCTCTCACTGATCATCAGAGGTCTCATACTGGAGAGAAACTATATGTATATGGTGAATGTGGGAAAACTCTTATCAGGAAGAAGGACCTCGCTGATCATCAGCGAACTCATACGGGGGAGAAACCTCATGTATGTGGTGAATGTGGAAAAGCCTTTATGAAGAAGACTGCTATAACTGTTCATCAGCGAACTCATACTGGAGAGAAACCCCATGTATGTGGTGAGTGTGGTAAAGTTTTCACCCAGAAGCAATGCCTTATAGTTCATCAGAGATTTTACACCGGATATAAACCCCATGTATGTGGTGAACGTGGAAAATCCTTTATCTGGAATATGAGCTCACTGTTCATATGTGAACTCATACTGGATAGAAACCTTATGTATGTGCTGAATGTGAAAAAGATTTTATCCAGAAGAAAAACCTCGCTTATCGTCAGGGAATTCATAGTGGAGAGAACCCCCATGTATGTGGGGAATGTGGAAAAGCCTTTATCAAAGATATTGCTCTCACTGATCATCAACGATCTCATATAGGAGAGAAACCCTATGTATGTGGTGAATGTGGGAAAACTTTTATCAGGAAGAAGGTCCTTGCTAATCATCAGTGAACTCATACTGGGGAGAAACCTCATGTATCTGGTGAATGTGGAAAAGCCTTTATCAAGAAGACTGCTCTCACTGATCATCAGCGTACTCGTACTGGAGAGAAACCTCATGTATATGGTGAATGTGGAAAAGCCTTTATCAAGAAGACTGCTCTCACTGTTCATCAGCGAACTCATGATGGAGAGAAATACTGTGTATGTGGTGAGTGTGGTAAAGCTTTCACCATGAACAATGCCTTACAGTTCATCAGAGATTTCACACCGGACATAAACCCCATGTATATGGTGAATGTGGAAAATCCTTAATCTGAAAGTATGAGCTCACTGTTCCTATGCGAACTCATACTTGAGAGAAAGCCCATGCATGTGGTGAGTGTGCAAAAGCCTTTATCAAGAAGACTGCTATCACTGTTCATCTGCGAACTCATACTTGAGAGAAAGCCCATGCATGTGGTGAGTGTGGAAAAGCCTTTATCAAGAAGACTGCTATCACTGTTCATATGCGAACTCATACTGGAGAGAAACCTTATGTATGTGCTGAATATGAAAAAGGTTTTATCCAGAAGAAGGACCTCGCTGATCGCCAGTGAATTCATACTGGAGAGAAACCCCATATATGTGGTGAATGTGGAAAAGCCTTTATCAGGAAGACTGCTCTCACTGATCATCTGCGAATTCACAATCGAGAGAAACCCTATATATAGGGTGAATGTGGGAAATCTTTTGTCAGGAAGAAGGACCTCGCTGATCATCAGTGAACTAATACTGGGGAGAAACCCCGATACAATTACCATCATCTTTCTTCTAAGAAATGGAAAAACTGATTACCAACTTCATATGCAGAGAGAAGAAGCCCAGAATTAGCAGATAACTCCTCAAGAAGAAGGACAAAGTGAGAAGGCTTGCTTTACCTGATTTGAGCACATACTATACAGCCACAGTTGTCAAAACCGCGTGGTATTGTTACAATGACAGATACTCAGACCAATGGAAAAGAACTGAAAACCCAGAAATAAAATCATCAACATACAGACAACTGATCTT
>NW_022104306.1:239086-248148 GCF_000313985.2 Echinops telfairi
CAGGGAATCCAGGGCGGATGAGCCCTACAGGACCAGTGGTGTGAGTGGCGAAACAGCAAGGATAAAGGGAGAATGGGTAAGAAAGACGCAACCGATTACAAGGAACTATATGTGACGTCCTCCCTGAGGGACAGACAACCGAAAAGTGCGTGAAAGGAGACATCGGACAGGGCAAGATATGACAAAATTCCACTTTATAAACTATCAAGGTCTCATGAGGGAGTGGGGAGCGGGTAGGGAGGTGAAAATTGAGGACCTAATGTCGGGGGTGTAAGTGGAGAGAAAATGTTTTGAGAATGATGTACAAATGCGCTTTACACAATTGATGTGTGTATGGATTGCAATAACTGTTGTATGAGCCCCTAATAAAATGTTTAAAAAAAAATACCAGACCCCACAAAAATTGCCTGAAGTGAGTAAAATAACTTAGCAAAGCTACAGAAGTACAAGACCAACAAACACAGATCGGGTTTCTATTCCCCAACAAGGAGAAATCTGAGAGGGAAACCAGGGAAACAAGTCCATACTACGAATGACTCTAGCGAGACATGTGAATGATTTGTACAATGAAAGCGAGAGTGCACCGCAGAGAGGAATTACAAATGACTTAAGTAAAATGTCCTGGATCATGGACTGGAAAACTTAATATTGTGAAGATATCAATACTGCCCAAACCATTCCATGATGCTCACCTTCCCGACACGATCGCTGAAGACAAAGAGGGTGCATAAGCAAATGTAGTGAAGAAAGCTGATGGTGCCCAGCTATCAAAAGAGATAGCATCTGAGGTCTCAAAGGCTTGAAGATAAGAAGTGGCCTTGTAGCTCAGAAGCAACAAAGCCCACATGAAAGAAGCACACCAGCCTGTGTGATCATGAGGTGTCGAAGGGATCAAGTATCAGACATCAAAGACTCAGAACAAAATATCATTATCATTGTGAATGGGGGGTGGGGTTCAAGTTGGGGACCCAAGGCCCATCTGTAGGCAACTGGACATCCCCTTACGGAAGGGTCACAGGGAGGAGATGAGCCAGTCAGGGTGCAGGGTAGCAGCAATGAAACATACAACTTTCCTCTAGTTCTTTAACGCTTCCTCCCCCTCGCCCCCCACTATCATGATCCCAATTCTACCTAACAAATATAGCTAGACCAGAGGATGTACACTGGTATAGATAGTAACTGGAAACACAGGAAATCCAGGATAGATAAGCCCTTCAGAACCAATAATTAGCGATACCAGGCGGGTAAGGGGAATCTGGAGGAGAGAGGGGGAACCGATCACAAGGATCTACATATAACCCCCTCTCTGGGGGACGGACATCAGAAAAGTGAGTGGAGAAGTCGGACAGTGTAAGATACAAGAAAATAATAATGATTTATAAATTATCAAGGGTTCATGAGAGAGGGAGGGGGAAATAAGGAGCTGATACCAAGGGCTCGAGTAGAAAGCAAATGTTTTGAGAATGATGATGACAACAAATGTGCAAATGTGCTTGACACAATGGATGGATGGATGGATTGTGATGAGTTGTATGAGCCCCAATAAAATTATTAAAAATAAAAAAGAATCATGGTCACAGTCACTGTTAATATTGAAAGGCAGCAGGCATCGGAGTTATTAGTTATGTAGTACTGGTAGACCTCAGTCGTCCTTCACAAATGAAGCAGCTTTCTTTCTATTCTTCTGAAAATGATCTTCTTTCATTTTCTCCAAAGCTTCCATCTCAGCTGAGAAATCGGCTTCATTATCTGCTAAGATGTTTAAGCCTGAAACAGCATTAAAGAGTTCTCATTCACTGAGAGCTTCCATAAATCCTCCTTTCTGGAAAAACTGGAAAACATTCCTACAGTCCCAGAATAGGAATTCCAGACCATGAGGATGAGTTGGTTCTACAGACTGACTGACATCAATCGACCAGACCTTTCCAGCATGCCACAACATGTTCTACTCACTGATGTCAGGATGGAACAGTTGACATTCATTATATAACCACTGCATCATTTCAAGAGTTTGATGGTGAGCATCTTTCAACTCTTCACTACTGAAGCTTCTTTTTTTTAACTTTAAAAAAAATCATTTTATTGGGGTCTTGTATAACTCTTATCACAACCCATCCATCCATCCATTGTGTCAAGCATATTTGTAAATTTGTTGCCATCATCATTGTCAAAACATCTGCTTTGTATCAGTTTATTTTCTCCCTCCCTCCCCGCCCCCCAACTGTTAACTCCTTTTTGGTATAGGGGGCCTCTTTTTCTTACAGAACTGTGTTTCAAATTGCTGACCTTGTAGTTAGCAGCCAAATTCAGGTCACAGGATCACAAGGTCACAATTGACTTGGTGTAGTGTTTTGTTTGTTTTTTGTAATCCCCCAAATTTACAGTCTGAAACCTGAAGTTGAGAACTTTACTCAGTTCCATGGTGGGAAAGGCTTGCCTCTACTATTCGTAGGGACCAATGTTTCCACCCAACCAAAGTAACAATAAAACCAAGTAACCCTATCCTGGAAAAGAAACTTTAGTTTGCATTATAAGTACAACCAATCACAAGGTTGACTGCTCTTTTGCTCCTCCGCTAATCAATTTGTTAAGATTCAGAATAATATTGATTTCCAGGCCAGGCCAATGGTCGATTTTTTTAAATCCTTTTATTAGGGACTCATACAACTCTTATCACAATCCATACATACATCAATTGTGTAAAGCACATTTGTACATTCATTTCCCTCGTCATTCTCAAAACATTTGCTCTCCACTTAAGGCCCTGGCATCAGGTCCTCATATTTCTCCTTCCCTCCCCGTTCCTCCCACCCTCATGAGCCCTTGATAATTTATAAATTGTTTATTTTGTCATATCCTGCCCTGCCCGACGTCTCCCTTCATCCACTTTTCTGTTGCTGTCCCCCAGGGAGGAGGTCACATATAGATCCTTGTAATCGGTTCCCTCTTTCCAACCCATTCTCCCTCTACCCTCCCAGTGCCGCCACTCACACCACTGGTCCTGAAGGGATCATCTGCCCTGGATTCCCTGTGTTTCAAGTTCCTATCTGTACCAGTGTACATCCTCTGGTCCTGCCAGACTTGCAAGGTAGAATTTGGATCATGATAGTGGGGGGAGGGAGGAAGCATTTAGGAACTAGAGGAAAGTTGTATTTTTCATCGTTGCTACATTGCACCCTGTCTGGCGCGTCTCCTCCCCAAGCTTTCGGCTAAAAGCTTTACCCCACTCACACCATACATAAGGTTATTTCTCCAGCATGAGTTCGCTGATGAACAGCCAACTCATCCTTCCTGATAAGGGCTTTTCCATATTCACCACATACATGGGGTTTCTCTCCAGTATGAGTTCGCTGATGAAAGGTAAGCTTACTCTTCCAGGTAAAGGCTTTTCCACATTCACAATGTATATAGGGTTTCTTTCCAGTTTGAATCAGCTGATGAAAAGTGAGTTTACTCTTCCTGGTAAAGGCTTTTCTACATTCACCACATACATGGGATTTCTTTCGAGTATGAGTTCGCTGATGAACAGTGAGCTTACTCTTCCTGTTAAAGGCTTTTCCACTTTCACCGCATACATAAGGTTTCTCTCCAGTATGAGTTCACTGATGAACAGTAAGCTCATTCTTCCAGGTAAAGACTTAAACAGGTTTCCGCGTGGCCGGCGGCGAGGTTGGTGTCTTCGCCAAGGCACGCCCTTTTCCCGGGGGATTCGGCGGGAGCCTCACATGGAAGGGAACAGGGACAGACAACTCTGATGATGCTGGAACGACCTAGGGAGGCAGCCAAAGCAGTGTGCTGTAACGACATATCTGGCCTGATTCTGTATCCCAAATCCAATATATTCTATCACGCTGACTACATACTGCTGTGATCTAGCAAGAGACTTGTTTTCATAGAATTGGATTTAATCTGCCTTATCCATCATCCGTCCATGAGGAGTCGATATCTCCCAGAAAATTAAATTGGGTAGGGACCTATCAAACACACAGGTATTCTGGGACCCAATAGATCTACTGGCTGCAAGGACACAGAAGAACTTCATTGATTCATTTGAGGAGCTGAAATAAAGGTGCCAAACTTTGCTATAGCACCCGTATCATCAGTGACTGCTTCATGAGAAAAAGCATCAAGCAGGGCCATGCCATAAGAACTAATGGTTCAGACTCCCGGGAAGATGGCAACAGAGTGACACATAACAGAGGGACTCCGCAGAATCCCGACCATGAAAGTTGCTTAGAGGGAACTTTAACACAACTGGAACACAGGAGGAGCACCATAAAGATAAGTAGGCAGGGACCCACGGGGATTTGAAGGGCTTGGGGCTTTTGGCTTACCTCAATGGAAGCTGGCTGGGGCTTGACCTTGGCCCTGCCACTGTCTCTGCCAGAGCCGGGACCATTTGGAGCCCGTAGGGGGATTTGGTCTCAACACAGCCACAGTTTGCCCCCGCTGGCCTCAGGGCAGGGACTGGACCCTTGCAGCTCCACGGCCAGGGATCGGGGTTCAGCTGCGTTGTAGCTTTTGTTTACATATCTGCTCTCTGTTCTCCCACAGTCCGGAGGTCTGAGCAGGGGCATTTTCTTGGCACGGACACAGCTTGCCACCACCGCCTCAGGATGGGGACTAAACCCTTGTAGTTCCATGGGCAGGGATTGAGATTCAGCTACATTGTTGCTTCTGTTTACATCTCTGCTCTCTGCCCCCACAAGTTCTTTGAGGGCTGCACAGGGGCTTTTTCTCAGCTCAGTAGCGGCTTGCCGCCACTGCCTCAGAGCAGGGACTAAATCCTTCCAGCCCCATGGGTGGGGAATGGGACTAAGCTACATAGTTGCTTTTCTTTCCCTCTCTCCCCTGTATTCCCTGCACAGTCTAAAAATTCTTACTTTTTTTCCTTTTTCTCCTCTGTCTCTTTCCTATTCTCTCACACTTCACTGCTGACCTCAAGACCACTCCCCGTAGCCTAGGGCACTTACGCCTGCACCACGCCCAGCTAGGTGAAATCCACCCTGTGTATCTATCCCGAGACTAGGGAAAGCCCTGATTTCCCTCCAGGGGATACTCCGCCCAACTTCTCACCTGGGGATTCTTGCCTGTGTACCTGGGGACATAGGCAGCTTGTCTAACACTCATCAACATTCCAAGCTGTTGAAGGAACCTCTGCACAACCTCCACAACACCAAAGCAGGCAACCCACCAGCCTTCTGGGGCACTCCCCTGATAAGGAAGCCAATGGAAGATAAAGGGGTAAATTAATCCCATAGTAATAATTAGCTGTAGGCAGTTCGAAGAAGCATTCCTACAAGTCCCTGAGAGAGAGCCAGTGCTCTTTGACGCCCTCGAAAATGGCACCTGGCTCCTCTAAAACAATGTAACATAAACAGCCATCAGCCCCAAACACCTCAACAAAAAAACAGCAGAAAAAGAAGACAATGGCAGAAAATATCCCAAACATAACAACATACATAAAAGAAGCAGACAGTGAGCTGCCACAGAAAGACATTTTCAGAATGCTGCTTGGAGTCATACAGAAAAATGATGAAATGATAGAGGAGATAAAGGCCATACACCAAAGGGAAATACAGGAGCTTGGGGAGGAGATAACAAAAACAAATAGCAGAAACACAGACCTTGGGAATCGACTGGAGGAATCAGAGAAACGCATCAGTGACTTGGAGGACAGCCAAGCATACCTCAACAAACATGAACAAAAATCTAATAAGATCGTCAGAGAAGCTGAGGAAAACCTAAGAGCTATATCTGATGCTATGAAGCAGAACAAAATTAGAATTATTGGCTTACTGGAGGAAGATACAACAAAGAAGTCATCTACAACAATAGTGAGAGAATTCTTGGAGTAAAACGTCCCCAGCTTAAGGAATGAAAACCAGGCAACCATTCCGGAGGATGAAAGAACACCAGCTAGACTGAATCGCAAGAAGAAGTCTCCAAGACACATAATAGTTAAACTATCCAACTTTGAGGAAGAGAAGAAAATCATGAGAGCATCAGGGAAAAAACAAGCAATCACATATAAAGTTTCCCAAATAAGAATATGCTCAGACCTATCAGCAGAAACTATGAAGAAGAGAAGGGAGTGGTGTAACACTTTCAAAAAATTGAAGGAAAACAATGCAAACCCAAGAATACTCTACCCAGCCAAATTATTGATCAAGATAGATGGAGAAGTAAGAGCCTTCCCAGACAAGGGAAAACTCAAAGAATATGTTAGAAGAAACCCAGCCCTACAAAAGATCCTTGCCAACCCACTACGGGCAGAAGAACAACACTCACCAAGCATAAATAAGAGACTGCCACATAGAACAACCTCACCCAGAGGACAACAAACAGAAAACAGTCCGCAAGATAGCATTGGCTTAAGGACGGAGAGAAACCAAGAATGATACACACACACAAATGCACAACACAATAATGAGAAAGGAAAGTAGGAAAACACCCAACACAAAAAGTATAAGATGACGTCACAGAGTCTGCAGATGGAGATAATAACCCTGAATATCAACGGCCTGAACTCAGGCATTAAAAGACTGAGACTAGCAGACTGGCTTAGAAAACACAACCCATCAATCTGCTGTCTACAGGAGACACATATCAAGGCTACAGAAAAAAATAGGCTGATAATCAAAGGTTGGAGAAAGTCATACCAAGCAAACAGCAGTTCAAAAAAAGCAGGGGCTGCAATTCTAATATCAGATAAAATTGACCTCAAAGTGCAAACCATAAAAAGAGATAAGGAGGGACACTGTATAATGCTCAAGGGAATGGCAAAGAACCACTAAACATTGTAAACCTATATTCCCCTAATGACAGACCCGCTGAATACGTCAAACAAACACTCAAAAATATGAAAAAAGAAACCACAACCTCAACAATTATAGTGCGTGACTTCAACACACCACTCTCTGACAAAGATAGATCACAGGGAAAGAAACTCAACAAGGAGGCTAGAGATCAAAATATGACAATTAGACAATTTGAAGTGATAGATATTTACAGAGCTTTTCATCCAAATACAAAGAATTTCACATTCTTTTCAAGCCCATATGGCACTTATTCGAAGATAGACCACTTGCTGGAGCATAAGGCAAATCTACATAAATTTAAGCACATTGATATCATACAGACTTCTCCCTCTGATCATTGTGCCATAGGCTGGAAATCAACAAAAGGAAGACAAAGAAAAAAAGAGCAAACAATTGGAGGATGAATAACTCTCTACTGCAAAAGGAGTGCATACTGGCGCAGATGATAGATGAAATTAGGAAATTTCTAGAAATACACGTGAATGAGCACACGACGTACCAAAACCGATGGGACACAGCAAAGTCAGTCATCAGAGGAAGCTTCATAGCAATACATGCACACCTGATAAAGGAAGAGAGACTCATGATTGATATGCTGGCACAAATTTTACAACAACTAGAGCAGAGTCAGCAGGACAATCCTACTAATGGCAAAGAAAAGAGATTATAAAAATCAGGGATGATATTCAGGAGAGGGAAAATAAGAAAACTGTGGAAAAAATTAATGCTGCTAAAAGTTGGTTCTTTGAAGGAATAAACAGCATCGACAGAACACTTGCAAACCTAACTAAAGAAAGGAGGGAACAAATTTCAATAGCAAGAATAAGGGATGAAAGAGGGGACATTACAACAGAGCCTAATGAAATCAAAAGGATAGTTACACAGTACTACGAAGGATTGTACTCCAATGAATTCAACAATTTGGAAGACATGGATAAATTCTTGGAAAAACAATACCTCCCTAGACTATCCTCGGTGGACGTCAAGAATCTCAACAGACCCATATCAATAGAAGAAATAAACAAGGTTATAAAGGGATTACCAACAAAAAAATCCCCTGGACCATATGGCTTCACTGGAGAATCCTACCAAGCATTTAGGGAAGAACTAACACCAATCCTACACAAACTCTTCCAGAGCATAGAAAAAGATGGCAAACTCCCGAACTCCTTTTATCAAGCTAGTATAACTCTGATACCAAAACCGGGCAAAGATCCCACAAGAATTGAGAACTACAGACCAATATCCCTAATGAACATGGATGCAAAAATCCTTAACAAAATGCTAGCCAACAGAATACAAAAGTATATAAAACAAATAATTCACCATGAACAAGTGGGATTCATACTAGGAATGCAGGAATGGTTCAACATAGGGAAAACCATTAGCATTATTGGTCACATTGACATGAAAAACTATACGAACCACATGATAATGTGAATAGATGCAGAAAAAACATTTGACAACATCCAACACCAATTCCTGTTTAAGACACTTGAGAAGATAGGAATGGAAGGAAAGTTCCTCATGACATTACTAGCAATCTATGAAAAACCAACAGCAAACGTGGTAATCGATGGAGAATAGAGTAACACAATCCCACTGAAAAAGGGGACCAGATAAGGATGCCCCTTTTCCCCACTCTTATTTAATATCATCCTGGAGGTGTTAGCAAGCAGCATAAGGCAAAGAAGAGCCATCAAAGGTATTCGCCTGGGGAAGGAAGAGGTGAAACTATCGTTATTTGCAGATATGATTTTACATATGGAAAAACCTAAAAGATCCACAAGGGGAGTACTGGAAACAATAGAGGAGTTTGGCAGTGTAGCAGAATACAAGATCAACAAACAAAAGTCCATCGGACTTCTATTCACATCGGATAAGACCACAGAAGAGGAGATAAAAAAAAGCGGTACCCTTCACAATAGCCAAACTCAAATTGAAATATCTAGGGATATACCTGACTAAAAGGACAAAAGATCTATACGTGGAAAACTACAGAACACTATTACAAGAAATCAAGGGCGACTTCAACAAATGGAAGAATATCCCATGTTTGTGGACTGAAAGACTCAATACAGTCAAGATGTCAGTCCTGCCAAAGGTACTATATACGTTTAATGCAATCCCGATACAATTACCATCATCTTTCTTCAAAGGAATGGAAAAACTGATTACCAAATTCATATGGAGAGGGAAGAAACCCAGAGTTAGCAGAGAACTCCTCAAGAAGAAGGACAC
>NW_022104306.1:248764-251473 GCF_000313985.2 Echinops telfairi
GACTTGAACAGAAGTTTCACAGAGGCAGAAATCCGAATGGCCAACAAACATATGAGAAAATGTTCCCGATCTTGAACCATAAAAGAAATGCAAATTAAAACAGCAACGAGGTACCACCTAACACTCTCAAAGGTAGCCCAATTCAAAAAATCAGAAAGCAACAAGTGTTGGAGGGGCTGTGAGGAGACAGGAACTCTCATCCACTGCTGGTGGATTTGTAATTATGTACAACCACTATGGAAATAGATCTGGCGATATCTAAAACAGATGGAAATTGAATTACCATACGACCCAGCAATCCCCCTACTGGGCACATACCCAAGAGAGGAAAGAAACAAACCAAGACCAGACATCTATGCTCCAATGTTCATTGCGGCACAGTTCACAATTGCAAGGAGTTGGAAGCAACCCAAATTTCCATCAACTGACGATTGGATTAAAAAACTGTGGTATATACATACAATGGAGTACTATGCATCGCTAAAAAGCAGCGATGAATGTATGAACCACATTGCTGCATGGGAAGAGCTGGAGGAAATCATGCTAAGTGAAGTAAGTCAGGCGCAAAGGGACATGTATAACATGACTCAACTGAGGTAAGCGTTAAAAAAAATGCAAAAGGGGCATAGGGAAAAAGCTACTGTATACAATCATTCTTCTGGTGAGGAAGGGATAGTATGACAGGGACCAGATCAAATGCAGGGAAGCACATGGTAGGCAACTGGGGAGGAAGGTGGGAAAGAGAAAAATGATGAAAATAAGGAAGAAATGGGTAGCAGGGGCAGGGGGTGCTAACTCACCCAGGGGGAGGGTATTGTTTATATTTCCACAGGAAAAGAGGTACCAGACTTCAACCCAGTGCTCCAAGGTGTGAATGCAACATGGCAGCGTGGAGTAGGGAACCAATGGAGAGGTCTGAGGGGCTGGCTCCAGTGCCAAATACTAAATGAATGCCTGCCCCTCCCCCCAGAAGAATTTATTTCAAAGGACCACACTGAATCCGCAGCTCTGGGGGAAGGACATATCTGATCGGAGCACACAGGAGCAGATGACGGGGGAGGAGGAGAGACTGGAGCACATCTGGTCCCACCAGGCTTTGAGGCCGATAACCCCAATTAGAGCAGCCAATCCACAGAGAGGACCACATAGCCAGCCCCAATATGAGACATGATGCTCCTCACTGACCCATGACCCTGCGAGGGACAGCACCAGAAACACAGTGTGGGAATTGCACCCGATCTGGTCCCGCTATACCAAGGCAAAGCACTGGGGGAGTGCAGTGGAACAGCAAGGGAATGGAGAAACAAGGTCCCCAGGGAATGCTGAAGGTGGACTTTGGGGCCAGGGAGTGGTGCCCCAAAAGACTGGACTGGAAAACACTTCCTAAAGGACAATGATCCTTGAACTAACTCCAAGCTTTTCTTTCTTGTGGTGTTTTAATTTGTTCTTTGTCATTTGTTTGTTGTTGTTTCTGTTTTGTTGTACATTGTTGCTTGGTTTTGCTCTGTCTTGTTTTTGTGCATGTTATTATCTCCACAGGTCTGTCTAAATAAGATAGGGGGGATGAACAGTCTAAGGAGAGAACAACAGGACCAACAAATTCTGGTGGGACATGGGAGAGGGGGAGGTGCGGGGAAAGGAAGTGGTGTTACCAAACCCAGGGACAAGCGAACAACAAGTGATCCAAATTGGTGATGAGGTGGGTGTGGGAGGCCTGGTAGAGCATGATCAAGGGTAATGTAGATAAGAGGAATTGCTGAAACACTGGTGGGGACTCAACATGATAGTGGGACAGGATGAAAGTCAAGGGAAATAGAGGAAAGAGCTGGGAGGAAAAGGGTATTTATAGAGGACTAGACAAAGACATGTACATATGCAAATATATTTATATATATATAGATCTATGTGCCTATATTTATAGGTTTAGTATACAAGTAGCAGAAGGACATTAGGCCTCCACTCAAGAACTCCCTCAATGCAAGAATATTTTCTTCTATTAAATTGACATTCTATGATACTCACCTTCCCGACACAACCGCTGAAGACAAAGTGGGTGAAAAAGCAAAAGTGGTGAAGAAAGCTGATAGTGCCCGGCTATCAAACGATATAGCATCTGGGGTCTTAAAAGCTTGAAGTTAAACAAGCGATCATCTAGGTCAGAAACAACAAAGCCCACATGGAAGAACACATCAGCCTGTGTGATCACGAGGTCCCAAAGGGATCAGTTATCTGGCGTCTAAGAACAAAAAATCATATTATTGTGTGCTCACCTCCATGATACGATTACTGAAGACAAATGGGTGCATAACCAAATGTGGTGAAGAAAGCTGATGGTGCCCGGCTATCAAAAGGTATAGCGTCTGGGGTCTTAAAGGATTGAAGGTAAACAAGTGGCCATCTAGCACAGAAACAACAAAGCCCACATGGAAGAAGCACAACAGCCTGTGCGATCACCAGTTGTTGAAGGGATCAGGTATAAGGCATCATCAGAACAAAAAAATCTTACCATTGTGAATGATGGGGGAAGTGCGGAGTGGAGACTCTAAGCCCATTTGTAGAGTACTGGAGATCCCATTGCACAGGGGTCTTGGGGAGGAGATGCGCCAGGCAGGGTGCAATGTAACAACGATGAAAAATACAACTTTCCTCCAGTTCCTAAATGCTTCCTCCCTCCCCCAACTATCATGATCCAAATTCTACCTTGCAAGT
>NW_022104306.1:251811-257337 GCF_000313985.2 Echinops telfairi
CTTAAGTGGAGAGCAAATGTTTTGAGAATGATGAAGGCAATGAATGTACAAATGTGCTTTACACAATTGATGTATGTATTGATTGTGATAAGAGACGTATGAGCCCCTAATTAAACGATTTAAAATAAGGAGGGTAGGGAAGACATACACATTCACCACATACATGGTGTTCTCTCCAGTATGAGTTCACTGATGAAGAGTGAGCTCCATCTTCCTGACGTAGGCTTTTCCACGTTCACCACATACATACGGTTTCTCTCCAGCATGAATTCGCTGATGATCTGTGAGCTTACCCTTCCAGTTAAAGGCTTTTCAACTTTCACTGCATACATAGGGTTTATCTCCACTATGAGTTCACAGATGATCAGTGAGCTTACACTTCCAGGTAAAAGCTTTCCCATATTCACCACAGACATGTGGCGACGTTCCTGTGTGAAATTTCTGATGTGTTGAAAGGTATTCTTTCTGGCTGAAAGCTTTACCACACTCATCACATACATAAGGTTTTTCGCCAGTATGAGTTCGCTGATGACCAATGAAGACATTCTTCCAGATGAAGGCTTTTCCCACATTCATCACATACATAAGATTTCTTTCCAGTGTGAGTTCGGTGATGAACAGTGAAGTTCTTTTTCCTGATGAAGGTTTTTCCACATTCATCGCATACATATGGTTTCTCTCCAATAGGAGTTTGATGAACAGGGAGTTTCTTGTGCCTTTCCATACTCACCACATATATAGGGTTTTCCATATTCACCACATAGATAGGGTTTCTCTCCAGTATGCTTTTGCTGATGAGCAGTGAAACCAATCTTCCAGGTAAAGGCTTTTCCGCGTTCTTCACATACATAGGGTTTGTCTCCAGTATGAGTTCACTGATGATCAGTGAGCTTACTCTTCCAGGTAAAGGCTTATCCATATTCACCACATACATGGGTTTTGTTTCCTGGGCGAGATGTTTGATGTGCTCTAAGGTATTGTTTCCGAGTGAAAGCTTTACCACAGTCATCACATACATAAGGTTTTCCTCCAGTGAGTTCGCTGATGATCAGTGAGGTTCTTCTTCAAGAAAAAGGTTTTTCCATATTCACCACAGACATGGGGTTTCTTTCCTGTGTGAAATATCGGATATGCTATAAGGCATCGCTTCTGGCTGAAAGCTTTACCACACTCACCACATACATGAGGAGCTCATAGATGAGTTTTGGATGTGCTATTTGAATGAAGCCTTTGCCACATTAACCATATACATAGGGTTTCTCTCCAGTATGAGTTCGCTGATAAGAAAAGAGATCACTGTTCCTGTTAAAGCCTTTCCCACACTCAAAATATACACAGGGTGTCCCTGCCACATGAATTTTCTGAAGATCCTTGAGGTAAGAATTACCGTGATTAGCTTTGCCACACTCCACGAATGAATATGGCTTTTGTCCTTTATGTGCTGTTTGATAATGTGCCGTGAGTTTAAATATTTTGTCGAATTTTTTACCACACTGACTGCATTTATAAGTCTTATCTAGAATATGAATGAACTGATGCTCACAGAGGAAAGACTCCTGGAAGAAGAGTTTTCCACATTTATCACCAAGGCGTGGTTTCCCATTTTGACACATTCCTCACGCTGAATGCATTGTGACTTCATGCTACTGGATTTTATTACACTCATCGCATACATAAGAATTTTCTTCAGTATGAGTTCGCTGATGAACAGTGAGCTATTGGATTTTTCACACCTGATAAAGGCTTTTCCACATTTACCACAAATATAGGATTGCTCTCCAGTATGAGTTTGCTGATGAAAGGTGAGCTCCATCTTCCTAAGAAAGGCTTTTCCACATTCACCACATATATAGGGTTTCTCTCCATTATGAGTTCGCTGATGATCAGTGAGCTTACTCTTCCAGGTAAACGCTTTTCCACATTCACCACAGACATGAGTCTTCTTTTCTTAGTGAAATGTCTGATCTGCTGTAAGGTATTGTTTCTGGCTGAAAGCTTTACCACACTCATCATATACATAAAGTTTTTCACCAGCATGAGTTCGCTCATGAACAGTGAGGCTCCTCTTCCAGACGTAGGCTTTTCCACATTCATCACATACATAAGTTTCTCTCCAGTATGAGTTTGATGATGAACAATGTTTTTTGTAGGCCTTTCCACATTCACCACATATATAGGGCTTTTCTGCAGTATGAATTGGCTGATGAGCAGTGAAATTGTTTTCCAGGTAAAGGCTTATCCACATTCGCCACATACATAGGGTTTCTCTCCAGTATGAGTTCGCTGATGATCACTGAGCTTGTTTTCCCAGGTGAAGGGTTTTCCACATTCACGGGGTTTCGTTCTGGTGTGAAATGTTTGATATGCTGTAAGGTATTGTTTCTGGCTGAAAGATTTACTACACTCATCGTATACATAAGGTTTTTCTTTATTATGATTCCACTGATGATCAGTGAGCTTACTCTTCCAGGTGAAGGCTTTTCCACATTCACCACAGACATGGGGTTTCTCTCCAGTATGAATTTGGTGATGAACAGCGAACTTAGTCTTCCTGTAAAGGCTTTTCCACATTCACCACATATATAGGGTTTTTTGACAATATGAGTTCGGTGATGAGCAGTGAAAACATTCTTCCAGGTAAAGGCATTTCCACATTCACCGTACACATGTTTTCTCTCCAGTATGAGTTTGCTGTGGGTAAGTGAGAGTCCTCTTCCAGGTAAAGATTTTTCCAAATTCACCACAGACATGGGGTTTCTTTCCTGTGTGAAATGTCTAATGTGCTCTAAGATATTATTTCTGGTTGAAAGCTTTGCTATATTCATCCTGTACATAAGGTTTTTCTTCAGTATGAGTTCCCTGACGAACAGTGAGCTTTCTCTTCCATTTAAAGGCTTTTCCACATTTTCCACAGACATGGGGTTTTTCTCCAATATGTGTTCGCTCATGAACAGTGAGCTTACTCTGCCTGATGAAGGCTTTTCCACATTCACCACACACAGAAAGTTTCTCTCCAGTATGAGTTCACTGATCCACAGTAAGCTCATTTTTCCAGGTAAACACTTTTCCACATTCATCAAATACATGGATTTTCTCTCCAGTATGAGTTTGCTGATGAAAGGTGACCTCCATCTTCCTGATAAAGGCTTTTTCACATTCACCACATACATAGGTTTTCTCTCCAATATGAGTTTGCTGATGATCAGTGAGCTTGCTCTTCCAGGTCAAAGCGCTTCCACATTCACCACAGAAACGAGATTTCTTTCCTGAATGAAATGTCTGATGTCTCATCACATAGGTTTTTGGTCAGTATGAGTTCGCTCATAAACAGTGATGATCCTCTTCTTGACGAAGGCTTTTCTGCACTCATCACATACATAGGGTATCTCTCCAGTATAATTTGGCTGATGAGCAGTGAAAACATTCGTCCAGAAGAAGGTTTTTCCACATTCATCACATACATAGGGTTTCCCTCCAGTGTGAGTTCGCTGATTAACACAGACGTTCTTTTTCCTGATAAAGGCTTTTCCACATTCACCGCATGCATATGGTTTCTCTCCGGTATTACTTGTCTGATCAACTGTGATTTTCTGCGACCTTTCCACATTCACCACATACATGGAGTTTCTCTCAAGCATGAGTTTGCTGATTATCAATGAGCATACTCTTCCTGATAAAGGCATTTCCACATCCATAAAGTTTCTCTCCATTATGAATTCACTGACGTTCAGTGAGGTTACTCTTTTTCACATTTACAGCACACATTGTGTTTCACTCCAGTATGAGTTCTCTGATGATCTGTGAGCTTACTCTTCCAGGTAAAGGTTTTTCCACATTCACCACAGGCATGGGGTTTCTCTTCTGTGTGAAATATCTGACATGCTGTAAGACATCGCTTCTGGCTGAAAGCTTTACCACACTCACCACATACATAAGGAGTTTCTCCAGTATGAGATTGTATGTGAGTTTTGAGATTTGCTATCTGAATGAAGCCTTTGTCACATTCACCACATAAATAGGATTTCTCTCCAGTTTCAGTTTGCTGATGAGCACTGAGGTCACTGCTCCTGTTAAAGCCATTCCCACAGTCACTGCAAAACAGGAGGTCCCTACCACATTAGTTTTCTGAAGCTCCTTGAGGTATGATTTACTGTGATAAGCTTTGGCACATTCCAAACGTATATGTTTTTTGTCCTTCATGTGCTGTTCGATAATGTGCAGTGAATTTGAATATTTTTTCGAATTCTTGCACACACTGACTGCATTCATAGGTTTTATCTAGAATATGAATGAACTGATGCTCACAGAGGAAACACTCCTTGCAGTTGATTTTTGCACATTTATCACCTATCGGTGGTTTCTCAATTTGTCAGATTCCTGATGCTGAATGAACTGTGACTTCATGCCTTCAGACTTTTCACGCCTGATAAAGGCTTTTCCACATTTACCACATACATAGGATTTCTCTCCAGTATCAAGTCGCTGATGAACAGTGAGCTTACAATTCCTGATAAAGGCTTTTCCACATTTGCCACATACATGGGGTTTCTCTCCAGTATGAGTTCGCTGATTATCACTGAGCTTACTCTTCCTGATAGAGGCTTTCCCACATTCACCATATACAAAGGGTTTATCTCCATTATGAATTTGCTGATGATCAGTGAGCTTATTCTTCCAGGTAAAGGCTTTTCCACATTCACCACATATGTAGAGTTACTTTCCAGTATGCGTTCACTGATGAACAGTGAGAGCCAAATTCCTGATACAGCCTTTTCCACATTCAACACATAAAAAAGGTTTTTCACCAGTGTGATTTCACTGATGAACAGTAAGGTCCATATTCCTGATAAAGGCTTTTCCACATTCACCAAATATATAGGGTTTCTCTCCAGTATGAATTCTCTGATGATCAGTGCACTTACACTCCCAGATAAAGGCTTTTCCATATTCACCACACACATGGGGTTTCTCTCCGTTATGAGTTCGCTGATTATCAGTGAGCTTACTCTGCCTGATAAAGACGTTTCCGCATTCACCACATCCATAGGGTTTCGCTCCATTCTGAATTCATTGACGATCAGTGAGCTTACTTTTCCAGGTAAAGGCTTTTCCACATTCGCCACATACATGGGGTTTCTTTCCTGTGTGAAATGTCTGGTGTGCTGTAAGGTATTGTTTCTTGGTGAAAACTTTACCACACTCATCGCATTTATAAGGTTTTTCTCCAGTGTGACTTCACTGATGATCAGTGAGGTTCTTCTTCCAGATAAAGGTTATTCAATATTCAACACAGACATGGGGTTTCTTTCCTGTGTGAAATATCTGATGTGCTATAACGCATCGCTTCTGGCTGAAAGCTTTACCACACTCAACACATACATAAGGAGTTTCTCCAGTATGAGTTCCTAGATGAGTTTTGATATGTGCTCTGTTTTTTAAATCATTTTATTAGGGGCTCATACAACTCTTATCACAATCCATACACACATCAATTGTATAAAGCGCATTTGTACATTCATTGCCCTC
>NW_022104306.1:283518-285305 GCF_000313985.2 Echinops telfairi
CTTCTCTGATGATCTTATTAGATTCTTGTTCGCGTTTGTTGAAGTCTGCTTGGCTGTCCTCCAAGTCACTGATGCGCTTCTCTGATTCCTCGTGTTGATTCTCAAGCTCTGTGTTTCTACTATTGGTTTTTGTTATCTTCTCCCTAAGCTCCTTTATTTCCCTTTGGTGTATGGCCTTTATCTCTTCGATCATTTCATCCTTTTTCTGGATTGTTTCCCTCATATCCTGTATGACTTCAAGTAGCATTCTGAAAATTTCTTTCTTTGGCAGCTCAATATCTCCTTCTTCTATGTATGTTGTTATGTTCTGGATATATTCTACCATTGCCTTTTTTCCTCCTGTTTTTTGTTGAGGTGGTTCGGGCTGATGGCTGTTTGCGATGCATTGTATTAGAGGAGACAGGTGCCATTTTCTAGGGAGTCTAAGAGCACTGGCTCTCTCTAGGAGACTTTCAGAATGCTTCTTCGAACTGCCTACAGCTAATTGTTACTATGGTATTAACCTACCCCTTTATCTTCCTGTGGCTTCCCTATCAGGGGAGTGCCCCAGAAGGTTGGTGGTTGCCTGATTTGGTGTTGTGGAGGTTGGGCAGAGGTTCCTGCAACAGCTTGGAATGGTTATGGGTGTTGGCCGAGCTGCCTTATGCCCCTAGGTACACAGGCAGGAATTCCCCAGAGAGTGACTGGGCGGGGTATCCCCTGGAAGGGAAGCAGGGCTTTCCCTAGCCTTGGGCTAGCTACACAGGGTGGAGCTCAGCTAGCTAGGTGTGGTACAGGCCTAAGTGCCCTAGGCTACTGAAGGTGGTCTGGAGGTCAGCAGTGGAGTGTGAGAGAACAGGAAAGAGATAGAGGGGAAAGAAAGAAAAAAAAAAGAACTAAGACCATTTAGACTGTGGGGGGAGGGGAATATAGAGGAGAGGGAAAGAAAAGCAACTGTGTAGCTGAGTCCCACTCCCCGTCAGTGGAGCTGCAAGAGTTTAGTCCCTACCCTGGGGCAGCGGCGGCAAGCCGCTTTTGCCGCAGTTGAGCCAAGACAAAGCCCCTGCGCAGTCCTCAAAGACCGTGGGGGTGTGGGCAGACAAAGAGCAGAGATGTAAACAGAAGCAACAACGTAGCTGAAACCCGATCTATCACTGATCCCTGCCTGTGGAGTTGCGAGGGTTTAGTCCCCGCCCTGAGGCGGCAGTGGCAAACTGTGGCTGTGCCCAGAAAAAGCCCCTGCACAGGCCTGCCAGGCTGTGGGAGAACAGAGAGCAGAGATGTAAACAAAAACTACAAAGTATCTGAACCCTGATCCCCGCCCATGGAGCCCCAGGCATCCAGTTCCTGACCTGAGGCTGGCGGGGATAAATTGTGGCTGTGTTGAACCCAAATCCCCCTACGGGCTCCAAATGGTCCCGGTTCCAGCAGAGACAGTGGCAGGGCCAAGGTCAAGCCCAAGCTGGCTTCCACTGAGGTAAGCCAAAAGCCCCAAGCCCCTCAAAACCCTGTGGGTCTGTGCCTACTTACTTTATGGTGCTCCTGCTGCAGTCCAATTGTGTTAAAATTCCCTCTAAGCAACTCTTCTGGGCTGCATTCTGCAGAGTCCCTCTGGCATGTGTCATTCCGTCGCCATTTTCATGGAAGTTCCTCCAATATGTGCTATGTGAGTGAAGCCTTTGCCACATTCACCACATACACAGGGTTTCTCTCCAGTGGGAGTTCACTGATAAGCAATGAAAGCACTGTTCCAGATAAAGGCTTTTCCACATTCACCACATACATAGTTTTTTCCCTTGTATGAGTTC
>NW_022104306.1:286662-304689 GCF_000313985.2 Echinops telfairi
TATAAATGTAGGCTCATAGATCTATTTCCCCATCCTCATATAATATATTTGTATATGTACATGTCTTTATCTAGAGCTCTATAAATACCCTTTGGATAAAGGCTTTTCTACATTCATCGCATGCATGGGGTTTCTCTCCAGCATAAGTTCGCTGATGAACAATGAGTTCCATCTTCCTGATAAAGGCTTTCCCACATTCATCATACACAAGGTTTTCCAGTATGAGTTCGCTGATTAAGAGTGGTTCTTCTTTCAGCCAAGTGATTTTCCAAAGTAACCACATACACGGGGTTTCTTCTCTGTGTGAAATACCTGATGTGCTGTAAGGTATTGTTTCTGGCTGAAAGCTTTACCACACTCATCACATATAAAGTTTTTGTGCTGTATGAGTACACTGATCAACAGTGAGGCTCCTCTTCCAGACGAAGACTTTTCCACATTCATCAAATACACAGGGTTTCTCTCTCCAGTATGAATTCGCTGATAAACAATGAGGTTCCTCTTCCAGATGAAGGCTTTCCACACTCATCACATACATAAAGTTTCTCTCTTCGGTATGAGTTCACTGATGATCACTGAAAACAATCTTCCAGACGAAGGCTTTTCCACAATCATCACATTCATAGGGTTTCTCTCCAGTGTGAGTTGGCTGATGGACAGTGAGGGTCTTTTTCCTGAGAAAGGCGTTTCCTCATTCAACGCATACATATGTTTTCTCACCATTGTGAGTTTGCTGATGAACAGTGAGTTTCTTCTGCTTTCCGCATTTATCACATATACAGGTTTTTCTATATTCAACACATATATATGGTTTCTCTCCAGTATGAATTCACTGGTGAACAGTGAAACCATTCTTCCTGGTAAAGGCTTTTCCACTTTCACGACATACATAGGCGTTGTCTCCATTATGAGTTCACTGATGATCAGAGAGCTTAGTCTTCCAGGTAAAGGCTATTCCACATTCACCACATGCATGGGGTTTCTTTCCTGTGTGAAATGGCTGGCATACTGTAAGGTATTGTTTCTGAGTGAAAGTTTTACCAAACTCATCGCATACATTAGGGCTTTCTCCAGTGTGAGTTCACTGATGAACCGTAAGGTCTATATTCCTGATAAAGGCTTTTTCACATTCACCACATACATAGGGCTTCTCTCTAGTGTGAGTTTGCTGATGATCAGTGCGCTTACACTTCCAGATAAAGGCTTTTCCACATTCACCACATATATCGGGTTTCTCTCCATTATGAGTTCGCTGATTATCAGTGAGCTTACTCTTCCTGATAAAGATGTTTCCGCATTCACCACATCCATAGGGTTTCTCTCCATTATGGATTCGCTGACGATCAGTGAGCTTACTTTTACAGGCAAAGGCTTTTCCACATTTGCCACATACATGGGTTTTCTTTCCTGTGTGAAATGTCTGGTGTGCTGTAAGGTATTGTTTCTTGGTGAAAACTTTACCACACTCATTGCATTTATAAGGTTTTTCTCCAGTGTGAGTTCGCTGATGATCAGTGTGGTTCTTCCAGATAAAGGTTTTTCAATATTCAACACAGACATGGGGTTTCTTTCCTGTGTGAAATATCTGATGTTCTATAAGGCATCACTTCTGGCTGAAAGCTTTACCATACTCAACACATACATAAGGAGTTTCTCCAGTATGAGTTCGTAGATGAGTTTTGATATGGGCTATATGAGTGAAGCCTTTGCCACATTCACCACATACACAGGGTTTCTCTCCAGTGGGAGTTCATTGATAAGCAATGAAAACACTGTTTCAGATAAAGGTTTTTCCACATTCACCATATACATAGTGTTTTCCCCTTGTATGAGTTCGCCGATGAATAGTGAAAACATTCTTCCAGGCACGGGCTTTTCCATATTCATCATATACATAAGGTTTCTTTCTCGTATGAGTTCGCTGATGAACAGTGAGTTCCGTCTTACTGATAAAGGCTTTCACACATTCATCACATTAATGGAGTTTCTCTCCTGTAAGAGTTCACTTATGAGCAGTGAAGCCCATCTTCCTGATAAAGGCTTTTCCACATTCATGGCATACATGGGGTTTCTCTCCAGTATGAGTTCTCTGATGAGCAATGAGTTCCATCTTCCTGATAAAGGCTTTCCCACATTCATCACACACATAAGGTTTCCTCCAGTATGAGTTCGCTAATTAAGAGTGGTTCTTCTTTCAGCCAAAGGATTTTCCAAGGTCACCACATACATGGGGTTTCTTCTATGTGTGAAATACCTGATGTGTTGTAAGGCATCACTTCTAGCTGATAGCTACACCACACTCGGTACATACATAAGGGGTTTCTCCAGTATGAGTTCGCTGATGATCAGTGAAAACATTCTTCCAGATGAAGGCTTTACCACACTCACTGCATACATAGGTTTACTCTCATGTATGAGTTTGCTGATGAACACTGAGTTTCTTCTGCCCTTCCACATTCACAAAGTATATAGGGCTTTCCATATTCACCACATATATAGGGTTTCTCTCCATTATGATTTCGCTGATGAGCAGTGAAATCATTCTTCCAGGTAAACGCTTTTACACATTCATCACACACACAAGGTTTTTCTCCAGAATGAGTTCTCTGATCAGTGAGCTTACTCTTCCAGGTAAAGGTTTTTCCACATTCACCACAGACATATGGTTTCTTTCCTGTTTGATATATATGATATGCTGTAAGATATCACTTCTGGCTGAAAGCTTAACCACACTCACTACATACATAAGGAGTTTCTCCAGTAGGAGTTCATAGATGAGTTTAAGATGTGTTACCTGAATGAAACCTTTGTGACATTGACCACATTCATAGAATTTCTCTCCACTATGAGTTTGCTGATGAGCAGTGAGATCAATGTTCCTTTTAACACCATGCGCACACTCAGTGCATGCACAGGAGGTCCCTGCCACATGAGTTTTCTGAAGCCACTTGAGATATGATTTACTGTGATAACCTTTGCCACATTCCAAGCATGTATATGTTTTTTGTCCTTTATGTGCTGTTCGATAATGTGCAGTGAGTGTGAATAATTTGTCGAATTCTTGCCCACACTGACTGGATTCATAGGTCTTATCTAGAATATGAATGAACTGACGCTCACAGAAGAAAGACTCTTTGAAGAAGGTTTTCCCACATTTATCACCTCTGTGTGGTTTCTCAATTTTGTCAGATTCCTGATGCTGAACGCATTGTGACTTCATACTACTGGATTTTTCACACCCCATAAAGCCTTTTCCACAATCACCGCACACATCCGGTTTCTCTGCAGTATGAATTCACTGATGAACAGTGTGCTCATTCTTCCAGGTAAAGACTTTTCCACATTTACCATATAAATGGGGTGTCTCTCCAGTATGAGTTCACTGATGAACGGTGAGCTCCATCTTCCTGATAATGGCTTCAACACATTCATCACATAGATGGGATTTCTCTCCAGTAGGAGTTTACTTATGAGCAGTGAGGCAGATATTCCTGATAAAGGCTTTTCCACATTCATCGCATACATAGTGTTTGTGTCCAGTATGAGTTCGATGATGAAGAGTGAGGTTACTGTACCAGGTAAAGGCTTTTCCACACTCACCACAGACAAGGGGTTTCTTTCGTGTGTGAAATCTCTGATGTGCTGTAAGGTATTGTTTCTGGCTGAAAGATTTACTACACTCACCACATACATAAGGTTTTTCGCCAGTATGAGTTTGCTGATGAACAGTGAGGCTCCTCTTCCAGACGAAGGCTTTTCCACATTCATCACATACATAGGGTTTCTCTCTCCACTATGAGTTCACTGATGATCACTGAAAAAAAAATCTTCCACACGAAGGCTTTTCCACATTCATCACATACATAGGGCTTCTCTCTCTAGTATGAGTTCGCTGATAAACAATGAGGTTCCTCTTCCAGACGAAGGCTTTTCCACATTCATCACATACATAGGCTTTCTCTCTCCAATATGAGTTCACTGATGATCACTGAAAATAATCTTACAGAAGAAGGCTTTCCCACAATCATCACATTCATAGGGTTTCTTTCCAGTGTGAGTTGACTGGTGGTCTGTGAGGTTCTTTTTCCTGAGAAAGGCGTTTCCACATTCAACGCATACGTACGGTTTTTCAACAATATGAGTTTGCTGATGAACAGTGAGTTTCTTCTGCTTTTCCACATTTACCACATATATAGTTTTTTCTATATTCACCACATATATAGGGTTTCTCTCCAGTATGAATTCGCTGATGAACAGTGAAACCATTCTTCCTGGTAAAGGCTTTTCCTCTTTCACGGCATACATAGGGGTTGTCTCAAGTATGAGTTCACTGATGATCAGTGAGCTTACTCTTCCAGGTAAAGGCTTTTCCACATTCACCACATACATGGGGTTTCTTTCCTGTGTGAAATGTCTGACATATTGTAAGGTATTGTTTCTGAGTGAAAGCTTTACCAAACTCAACGCATACATTAGGTTTTTCTCCAGTGTGAGTTCACTGATGAACAGTAAGGTCCATATTCCTGATAAAGGCTTTTCCACATTCACTACATACAGACGGTTTCTCTCCAGTATGAATTCGCTGATGATCAGTGCGCTTACACTTCCAGATAAAGGCGTTTCCGCATTCACAACATCCATAGGGTTTCTCTCCATTCTGAATTGGCTGACGATCAGTGAGCTTACTTTTCCAGGTAAAGGCTTTTCCACATACGCTACATACATGGGGTTTCTTTCCTGTGTGAAATGTCTGGTGTGCTGTAAGGTATTGTTTCTTGGTGAAAACTTTACCACACTCATCGCATTTATAAGGTTTTTCTCCAGTGTGACTTCGCTGATAATCAGTGAGGTTCTTCTTCCAGATAAAGGATTTTCAATATTCACCACAGACATGGGGTTTCTTTCCTGTGTGAAATACCTGATGTGCTATACGGCATCACTTCTGGCTGAAAGCTTTACCACAGTCAACACATACATAAGGTGTTTCTCCCGTATTAGTTCCTAGATGAGTTTTGATATGTGCTATATGAGTGAAACCTTTGCCACATTCACCACATACACAGGGTTTCTCTCCAGTGGGAGTTCACTGATAAGCAATGAAAACACTGTTCCAGATAAAGGCTTTTCCACATTCACCACATACATAGGGATTTTTCCTTGTATGCGTTCACTGATGAATAGTGAAAACATTCTTCCAGGCACAGGCTTTTCCATATTCATCACATAAATAAGGTTTCTTTACCATATGAGTTCGCTGATAAACAGTGAGTTCCATCTTCCTGATAAAGGCTTTCGCACATACATCACATAGATGGAGTTTCTCTCCAGTAGGAGTTCACTTATGAGCAGTGAGGCCCATCTTCCTGATAAAGGCTTTTGCACATTCATGGCATACATGGGGTTTCTCTCCAGTATAAGTTCCCTGATGAGCAATGAGTTCCATCTTCCTGATGAAGGCTTTTCCACATTCATCACACATATTAGGTTTTCCTCCAGTGTGAGTTCGCTGATTAACACAGTGGTTCACCTTTCAACCAAAGATGTTTCCAAAGTCACCACATACACCGGATTTCTTCCCTGTGTGAAATATCTGATGTGCTGTAAGGCATCACTTCTAGCTGATAACTACACCACACTCGCCGCATACAAAAGGAGTTTCTCCAGTTCGCTGATGGTGAGTGAAAACATTCTTCCAGATGAAGGCTTTTCCACATTCAATGCATACATATGGTTTATCTCCTGTATGAGTTTGCTGATGAACAGTGTGTTTCTTTCACCTTTCCGCATTCACAAAGTATACAGGGTTTTCCTTATTCACCACATATATAGGATTTCCCTCTAGTATGTATTCGCTGGTGAGCAGTGAAACCATTCTTCCAGGTAAAGGCTTTTCTGCATTAATCGCACACATAGGGTTTTTCTCCAGGATGAGTTCTCTGACGATCAGTGAGCTTACTCTTCCAGGTAAAGGTGTTTCCACATTCACCACAGACATGGGGTTTCTTTCCTTTGTGAAATATCTGATATTGCTTCTGGCTGAAAGCTTTGCCACACTCACTACATACATAAGGAGTTTCTCCAGTAGGAGTTCGTAGATGAGTTTTGAGATGTGCTACCTGAATGATGTCTTTGTGACATTGACAACATACATAGGATTTCTCTCCAGTATGAGTTCGCTGATGAGCAGTGAGATCAATGTTCCTTTTACCACCTTTCAGACACTCAGTGCCTGCACAGGAGGTCCCTGCCACATGAGTTTTCTGAAGCCACTTGAGATATGATTTACTGTGATAACCTTTGCCACATTCCAAGCATGTACATGGTTTTTGTACTTTATGTGCTGTTCGATAATATTCAGTGAATTTGAATACTTTATCGAATTCTTGCCCACACTGACTGAATTCATAGGTCTTATATAGAATATGAATGAACTGATGCTCACAGAGGAAAGACTCCTTGAAGAAGGTTTTCCCACATTTTTCACCTATGTGTGGTTTCTGAATTTTGTCAGATTCCTGATGCTGAATGCATTATGACTTCATGCTACCGGATTTTTCATACCTAATAAAGGCTTTTCCACATTCACCACATACATAAGGTTTCTCTCCAGCATGAGTTCATTGATGAACAGTGAGCTTACTCTTCCAGCTAAAGGCTTTTCCACATTCACCACAAACAGAGGGTTTCCCTCCAGTATGAGTTCGCTGATGATCAGTGAGCTTTCTCTTCCAGGTAAAAGATTTTCTACATTCACCACATATATGGGGTTTCTTTCCTGTGTGAAATTTCTGTTTTGTTGTATGGTATTGTTTCTATCTGAAAGCTTTACAACACTCATCACATACATAAGGTTTTTCACCCGTATGAATTTGCTGATGAACAGTGAGGCTCCTCTTACAGACGACGGCTTTTCCACATTTTTCACATACATAGGGTTTCTCTCCAGTATGAGTTCGCTGATGATCACTGAAAACATTCTTCCAGATGTAGGCTTTTCCACATTCACTGCATACATAGGGTTTATCTCCTGTATGAGTTTGCTGATGAACAGTGATTATCATCAGCCTTTCCAAATTAACCACATATATAGGGTTTTCCATAGTCACCGTATATATAGGGTTTCTCTGCAGTATGAATTTGCTGATGAGCAGTGAATCCATTCTTCCAGGTAAAGGCTTTTCCACATTCACCACATATATGCAGTTTCTTTCCTCTGTGAAATGTCTGATGTGCTGTCAGATATTGTTTCTGAGTGAAAGCATTACCACACTCATCACATACATAAGTTTTTTTCTCCAGTGTGATCCGCTGATGATCAGTGAGGTTCTTCTTCCAGATAAAGGTTTCTCCACATTCACCACAGACGTGGGGTTTCTTTCCTTTTTGAAATATCTCATATGCTGTAAGGCATCACTTCTGGCTGAAAGCTTTACTACAGTCAACACATTCTTAAGGAGTTTTTTCAGTATGTGTTTGTAGATGAGTTTTGAGATGTGCATCTGAATGGAGCCTTTGCCATATTCACCACATACATACGGTTTCTCTCCAGTGTGAGTTCGCTGATGAGAAGTGAAAACAATCTTCCAGGTAAAGGCTTTTCCACATTCACCACATGCATAGGGTTTCTCTCTAGTATGAGTTTGCTGATGATCAGTGAGTGTATTCTCCCAAGTAAGCGCTTTTCCACATTCACCACATACATAGTGTTTCTTTCCTGTGTGAAAAGTCTGATGTGCTATTAGGTATTGTTTCTGAGTGAAACTTTACCACCCTCATCGCAAACATAATGTTTTTCTCCAATATGATTTCGCTGTTGATGAGTAAGGTTCTTCTTCAAGATAAAGGTTTTTCCACATTCACCACAGACATGGGGTTTCTTTCCTGTGTGAATTATCTGATATGCTGTAAGGTTTCTCTTCTGGCTGAAAGCTTTACCACACTCACCACATACATAATGAGTTCGTAGATGAGTTATGAGATGTGCTATCTGAATGAATCCTTTGCTACATTCACCACCTACATAGGATTTCTTTCCAGTATGATTTTGCTGATGAACAACAGTGAGATCACTATTCCTGTTAAAGCCTCTCTCACATCCACTGTAAACACAGAGTATCCCTGTCACATGAGTTTTCTGATGTTCCTTGAGATATGATTTGCTGTGATAAGCTTTGGCCCATTCCAAGCATGTATATGGTTTTTGTCCTTTATGTGCTATTCCATAATGTGCAGTGAATTTGAATACTTTGTCGAATTCTTGACCACACTGACTGCATTCATAGGTCTTATGTAGAATATGAATGAACTGATGCTCACAGAGGGAACACTCCTGAATAAAAGTTTTCCCACATTGGTCACTTATGTGTGGTTTCTCAATTTTGTCAGATTCCTGACGCTAAATGCATTGTGACTTCATGGTACTGGTTTTTCCACGCCTGATAAAGGCTTTTCCACATTTACCATATACATAGGATTTCTCTCCAGTATGAAGTCGCTGATGAACAATGAGCTTACTCATCCTGGTAAAGGCATTTGCACATTCAACGCATACATAAAGTTTCTCTCCAGTATGAGTTCACTAATGAACAGTGAGCGCGTTCTTCCAGTTAAAGGCTTTTCCACATTCACCACATACATAGGGTTTCTCTCCAATTTGAATACGCTGATGATCAGTGAGCTTACTCTTCCAGGTAAAGGATTTTTCACTCAGGGAATTCCATTTGAGTGCAAAATTGTTCTTGTTCAATATCGAGAAAAGTTTTCTGACTTCCATTGAACACAACTGACTTCTTTATTTTGCTGCTACTGTTCTGATTTAATGCCAGAATGAATAAATCTGATTTTACAATTTTGCATGTAAGCCTAATAGCTCATAATTTTCCTTTAGAGGAAATTACTTTTGTGCTGATGAATAGTTTCCAATGTGTTAAATTTATAGCATTGTTCAGTTCTGTTCCCCCAGGTATAATGGCTTCCTGTCTCAAAGACCTGAATGTGAGCATGCCCTCTATCCTTAAGCAGCTTCCAACTTCCTGTAAGGGCTGAGGGGGGCTTTGGCAAGTACAATGGCAACCCCTAGTTCTGCCTCTAGCTACCTAATAGCATCTGTGTACAAATAAGAAATGGGTTTTGAAGAGTGTGAGGTAATGAAAATACTCTGGGGTGGACCTGACCTTTTCAAGGAACTCCATACTGCCCAGTCCTCAACAAACAGGATATATAAGAGCCTCACTCAGGGCAGGAACAATGCTGGGCTTAGAAATGCTTTTGATTTTCCTTTGACCATTCACAGACACCTCTTAGGAAAAATGATCTTTCATTGCAGACTAACACACAAAAGAGTTCAAAAGAATTATCCTACAATAGTCTTAGAAGAAACAAAAGAGCCTCTATTGATAAGCACAGGGTTTCCTCCGATGCAAATTCGTCTTCAGGCACTAGGTTAAAATCTCAGCCTTGGGCAGTGAAGGCTATCAGTTCTCTTCAGACAGGCCTGTGGGTTCCTTGGGAAAGCACAGCCGTGGTCTAATATGCTATTGCTATGTGTTCTCTTGTGTCTGGTGACCATTCCCTGAGGTGAGGGTCTCAGATATCAGTGCTGAATCTATGGGGATGGTTGTGACTGGCGGATTCCAATTATCCTTATTTACCGGCATTCTGTCCCAGGTTCAGCCTCAGGAGTCGGGGCCAGGACTGGTGAAACGCTCCCAGCAGCTGTCCCTCACCTGCACTGTCTCTGGTGTCTCCAGCACCAGCACAGGTTACGACTGGAACTGGATCTGCCAGACCTCAGAGAATGGACTGCAATGGATGGGATACAGAGATTATGATGGTGGTACAGATTATAACCCATCCTTCCTGAGCCGACCCTCTGTCGCCAGAGACACATTGAGGAATCAGTTCTCCATGCAGCTGAGCTCCGTGACTGCTGAGGACACGGCCGTGTATTACTGTACATGGAGCACAGTTAGGGGAAGTCAGTGAGCCCACACACAAATCTCTTCTGCAGGGAAGACATTGGGCAGCAGGGGGCGTGCAGGACCCAATGCACAGACACACAGCCCTAGACAGACACAGATGGATGACAGGATTTCCTGTTGGAATGAGGGCTTCATCTCTTACCTTGCAGCATCCCCTTGGAGAGTATTTCTTTTCCCCACCACACCCTCCTCTCAATTTTCTCCTCACTGCAGCTTGAACGGAGGACCAGATATTAAAGTAACTCTGAAACGTCATATGACCCATTTTCCTTCTCGACAAACAGATTATCATGGTCATTCTCATCCTATCTCTTACTCAAAATGTGTTGACAATGAAACACAGGCATGTACAGATTCATGAGTGTAGTGCATGATTTCAAATGTCCTGAGCTCAATAATCTATTACAGACCTGGGGGCAGGCCTCTGGAGGTCCCTCTGCAGTGCTCCCTTTGCACTGTGGGCAGTTACTGACTGACTAAAAATTGGGGTGACTTCTGAGGCTAAACTTATGGCATATCCTTCGTGATGCTTGCTACTCACCGTCTCCCTTGATGCAGAAACAAGTGTCCCAGGCATAGAAGGGAACAGGTGAACTGGAATGACCTGTCTGGATCGAGGACTCATTTGTAAGATTACTCATTGGGGTCCCAAGGAAGAGAACGCTTGTTGGAAAGAAAAATTTGATTTTCAAAAGATAGCAAATGTGTCACAAGAGGAGGACATTGCACACTCATTTCTCAGAATGTTTTTTAGAAGTAAAGAATAGAGTGACTTATCACGTATTCCAAACCTGTAATCAGGGGAACTGGTTCCTAGAGAAAGCACATCCTGTTTGGTAGAGTGTCCCCAAAACAGAGGAAAACGCTCAGTTAGAAGCACAGACAGTGTGGCTGCAAACATGGTCTCAAACTTCAGAGCAAGTGAGGATGGTTCAGGACCTGGAAGTTTATATATTTGCTCTGTGACATCATGAATAAAACTAACTCAAAAACACCCAACAACATCTTTGATGGTGTGAGGTGCAGAAAATGAGATTAATTTTGGTCAGCTAAGTGTAATTACATAATATAGTCATATATTATAACATTAAATTTTTTTAAATATTAACATTTAAAAGTCAATACATGAACCATTCCTAATTAAGTTACAGCTATATGGTTTTCAATCAATTGGCAAGACAAAGTGTAATCAATAAGTAACAAATACATATGCAAATAAAGGTTTTTTACAACTCCACTATCCCTGGGGGCATAGTGGATTTCACATTGGGATGCTAAGTACAAAGTCAGCAGTTCAAAAGCACCAGCCACTCCAAGGGAGACAGATGAGGCTCTAAAAATGATTTACTAGGATAGTAAATTATAATCCAAATCCAAAGGAGATATTAATCTCAGAGCTTAAATTGTGGGATTCTGGCATGCAGAAGGCCATGGATGACAGTGGAAGCTCAAAATACATTTGCAGGATCTACACAGGGAATACACCTCCTGTGACTTCCCTCTCACCATAACTGAGGGATGGAATAAGCTGGTGATCAGAGAGTATTGAGAGATGACTATAGAAGGTCAAAGTGACACAACTGACTTGGATGATTAGCAACTTGTCATTTGATCTTCCCTTTGATATACTTTGTGATTAACCTGGGCTTAAACATTTTATGTGCTTTTGTTTTATATATTTTGGGGTTTGTTTCTGCTGTGTTTTGTCGTTGTTGGTAGCGTTTTTGATTCTCATATATTTTTCTATGTTTCTTAATTTATGAAGCACAGGGTGCGGGACTCTACAGAGCCAATAAGGGTTCCTGGGGGGTTCAGCAAGAGATCTGGGGAAGTTAATAGAAAGGGAAATTAATAGGAGTTCAAGAAGTAAGAACATGTTTTCTACATGAGTGTACAACACTGCTTGATATGATGTAACTATAGAAAGGGATGATGTCTGGATTAGGTCCTAATAAAAGTGTTTTTGTTTTAAAGAAATAAAATGTTAAAAGATATTAGTTGTGGAACAAATGTTTTAAAGCTTTTTTATTTTGAATACTTTCAAAAGTCATTTTAATAAAATATTGCAAATTAAATAAGAAACCTAACATTGATATGTTATCTAATATATATTTCATAATAAAATTGGCCAGTCTCTCAATTAAAAAGTTTTTCAGTGCCTAAAACCCTAAGGAGCTGATCTACTGTGCTCTAAACGGTCACTGTGAGTCAGAATTCACTTGATGCCAGTGAGTTATGTTACTTGTGTTTCCAATTTGAATCTTATTTTGGTTGCTTATCTCCACTAGTTTGGTTTCTGTATTTTGTTTAATCATATTTAATACTACTGTCAGGAATTGTTCTTTTCTTTCCATTATCTTGGTCTCCGTAGAAATTCCTACATTGTGTTTTTAGGTTAATGATGCTATCTTTTTCTGTGGCATCATTTATATTATCTTTACTAACATGTTAATGGTTTTCCTTTTAAATATACATTTTCTAGCTGTGCTTCAATTTACATGGTAATTTGATAAAAATAACCTTATTCTTTCGTCCATTTGTGTTTTTCCCTTCTTTTATAGTGTAAGGACATCTTAACAGTTATTTCTGTTAACCAAGGTCTGAGGTCACCAACAAAAGCACAGCTTACACACAGGCATTGGATGCAACAGCAGTTTGCTCACACAGAAAAGAGGCAGAAGCGGCACTGGTCTCCAGCCAGCAGTTTCACTCTGCAGCCAGCGCTGGGATGAGGGTTTGCAAGTATCCCTTGTTAGTGCTGCAGTTGAAGAACACTGTTCCCACCTCAACAGCAAAGACAGAGAAATAGGGTTGTGCTATGAGGTGGAATCTACTGGAAGGCATTATGTTGGTTTTGTTGTTGCTTTGTATATTCCATGTAATGTACATAACAATCAGTTTGGGGAATGTTAGCATGTGTTCAGAAGAACATAGAAGAGGGATGTTGTAGGATGCCAGCCACTAAAGAGTGTTTGGGGATCCAGACGCCTTGGGAAAGGCAGTCAGACAGCAAGGTCATCACATTCCAGGAGCCAGACTGACACATTTGGTCCTAAGCACACCTGGGTCTGTTATGGATTCTGGGGAAGGGAAGCCGACTGCACTTGGACTGCCTGCTTCCTCAATTTCCAATCCTATTTGGGTTTATCTCAGATGTATTTTGTCATTGGCAGTAACATTCTTGAATTTTTGTTCCTTGTTTTTCTGTTTTACATTAGATGAAACCCGGAATTGATGAACATACAGAGATAGCAAAGAGAATAAGGGATTCTGGGGGGTTAGATAAAAGGGAGCTGATGCCAAGGAATTCAAGAGGAAGAGGTGTTTTGAAATGGATTTGGGTAACAATTGTACAATACTGCTTGATGAATCTGAACTACAAATTGATATGATTATTAGCACCAAATACCATGGTTGGGGAGGGAAAAAAATGGGAAAATAAATATTAAGTAAAAACTATTCCATTGCTAACTATATTTTAAATTCAAATTTCTGGCTTATGTCATAATCTCTTTTCCGGTTCAGTATTTTAGCAAGCTTTTTGCAGTGTTGTTGTACCAGCAAGACTTTCCATCAGTTTCTGACTATGCTTCAAAAAATTATCTTTCATTTTTTTAACTTATCTTTCTCATGGTACATGTATAGGCAACAAGATATTTTCAACATTCTTCTCATGCATAATTATGTGGCATTAGATTATTATTGGGTCCAACAATTGCCAGAAACTGTAAGATTTACTATCACACACTCACAGAAAACCTTAAAAAATAACTTTGACTTGACAATTCCCTCCTTTACATGGAATAAATAACTCTATTACTTTCTTGTTTCAATTATTTTGAATAGAAGTCTGCTTTAAGTACCTTTTGCTTCCTGTGGAAAGAATGAAGCCTAAACTCTGTCCAATACCTTCATTGTCTTTCAGGCAGATTTGTTCTGAATCAGTATTTTATTGTGGAATATATCTCAATATCATATCCATATAAATATCTATAGATCATACCTCCTTCCGCTGTAACAAATTCAGATTGTTTTCAAGTTGTAGCACTCTCTACCTCCAAAGCTATTCACAGTGAGGGAGAGTCAGTGTGAGTCCAGGCAGTAAAGTAACCTCAGGGAGAAAGCTGACCTGGAGGGATGTACACTCCCACATGCAAATACCAGTCCCATGAAACCACAGCACACCTGGACTTAAATCCATATATCTTCTCACTCTGGAGAGCATTTTCTGGGTGTCAAGAATCGTATCCACATGAACATGAAGCATTTGTGGGTTTTCCTCTTTCTGGTGGCGACTCCAAGTGAGTGCTTCAGGGAGTCATCCATGAAGTCTGGGGATGCAGCATCTGAGCACATGACTCACTGGGTTTCTCTTTATCCCCAGGTGTCCTGGCACAAGTGCAGCTACAAGAGTCAAGCCCTGGACTGGTGAACCCCTCAAAGACCCTGTCTCTCACCTGTGCTGTCTCTGGATTCTCTTTAACCAGCTATGGTGTGGACTGGATCCGCCAGGTTCCAGAAAAGAGGCTGGACTGGGTTGGTGTAATATGGAGTGGTGGGAGCACAGATTATATTCCAGCTCTCCTAGTCCTGAGTCAGCATCACCAGGGACAACTCCAAGAGCCAAGTTTCTTTAAAACTGAGCTCTGTGAATTCTGAGGACACAGCCATGTATTACTGTGCTAGAGACACAGTGATGGGAAGTCACTGTGAGCCTAGACAAAAACCTTAGTACATCAGGTCGTGGTTTCAGCAGATGTGAAAGAGACAAGTCAGTGATATTTTCCTCTGAAAATCTGTGGTGTCCCCACCTTGTCATAACCACTCTAGGGACCACCAAGCTCAGTCTCTAGGGAAACTTCATGTATCTGAACATGCCTTCTTTTCATTGGAATGGGCTTTTTCTGTTTGGCCATTTATCGACAGGCAGACTTCAAATTTATAGGTATCGATGGAATCTCAGTTTACAGTTCAGGGTACTAAGTAGCGCTGTTTGTTGTCAAAGTTAGAAATATTAAATTTAAAAAAAATCCAAACTCACTGTCATCAAGTTGAGGACAATTTATAGTGACACCACTGTGTGTCTCTAAGATTCTAACTGCATATGGGAGTAGAAAGCCCTGTCTTTTTTCTTTGCAGTGGGCACTGGCATACAGCTCTCAGCGCAACATATAACCATTATGGCACCCATCTCATTATAAAAATATTAATGCAGGAAAAAAATTCTCATGTGAGCTCAAAATTTTCTCCAAGCCATCAGATAAATGTTAAATGTTTCCATTCCAGTGAATACTCACAAGTGTGCATTTATGTAATAATTTTAACTTAGAATGACCTAAATAATATTGAATATGTTGAATTCTTAGCTACCCTTGAGTTGGCTTCAACTCCCAGAGATCCCATGAATTACTGCCCAGAAGTGCACTATGATCACAATTATTCCTCCGTTTGGACTCATCATTGCAGCCTTTGTGACAATCCACCTCCTGGAAAGACTCTCTCTTTTTCAATGACAGTCTAATTTACCAAGCACAAGACCTTTCTCCAGGTTGTGGTGCTTCTAATGACATGCTCAATAAGTGAGATAAAGTCTTATTGAATGCTTCCAAGATGCATCCAAGATGTGCTTATTCCAAGACAGACCTGCTTGTCCTGCAGGCAGCACATCTTCTGTCATTTTCCTATCATTTTCTAACTATCATCTTCTTATTTTACAGTACTTTGGCGCTGTTTCTGGGGATAACAATGAGCATGCAGGTGGGGCGGACAATACCGGCATCTGAGTGGGCAATCTACTGTTTGGTATAGCTGTGATCCAGGAAAAATAGGTTCAGCTCTCTTTCAGGAACTGGAAGCTGGAAAAGCAATAAGGTGCCCTTGTGCCATGTGGAGGTTTGGAAGGGCCTGTCCCCACACCGATGGGCCATGTCAGTAGAGGGACAGCAATTCAGAGAATGGGTACCTAGATGGTAAGTCTCAATCATCCGTTCCCACACTTGGTCCAGGCCAAACTCTAGCATCTCTTCCTTTGTTTTGAAACCTTTGTTACACTAACCCTAATGAAAACTCTTCTCGCTGGGAATTTTCTCGTGTTTAATGAGACTTGACTTCTACAAATAAGATTTTCCACATTTAATTCATGGAAAGAACTGCTTTACTAAGTGAAATCTCTGATGTGCTATAAAGAAATTCTTCAGGATAAAACTTTACCTCCTACACCACATATATAAGGTTTTTCTCCAGTATTAATTCGTAGATGAATTTTGAGATTTTCTTTCTTTATGAAGCCTTTGCCACATTCACCACATACATGTGGTTTCTCTCCAGTATGAGTTCGCTGATGCTCAGTGAGGTTCTTCTTCCTGGTAAAAGCTTTTCCACATTCACCACATACATGGGGTTTCTCTCCAGTATGAGTTCGCTGATGATCAGTGAGAGCAGTCTTCTTCATAAAGGCTTTTCCACATTCACCACATACATGGGGTTTCTCTCCAGTATGAGTTCGCTGATGATCAGTGAGAGCAGTCTTCTTCATAAAGGCTTTTCCACATTCACCACATACATGGGGTTTCTCTCCAGTATGAGTTCGCTGATGAACAGTGAGGTTCTTCTTCCTGATAAAAGCTTTCCCACATTCACTACATACATAGGGTTTCTCTCCATTATGAGTTCGCATATGAACAGTGAGCTCACACTTCCAGATATAGGCTTTTCCACATTCACCACATACATGGGGTTTATATCTGGTGTGAAATCTCTGATGAACTATAAGCCATTGCTTTTGGCTGAAAGATTTACCACACTCACCACATACATAGGGTTTTCCTCCTGTATGAGTTCGTAGATGACTTTTGAGAGGTGCTTTCTGAATGAAGGCTTTTCCACATTCACCACATACATGGGGTTTCTCTCCAGTATGTATTTGCTGATGATAAGTGAGGTACTTCTTCAGGTACTTCTTCTTGAGGTACATCCAGAAAAAAGCTTTTCCACATTCTCCACATACATGGGGTTTCTCTCCAGTATGAGTTCGCTGGTGAACTGTAAGAGCAGTCTTCGTTATATAGGCCTTTCCACATTCACCACATACATGGGGTTTCTCTCCTGTATGAAATCTCTGATGTGCTATAAGGTGTTGCTTCTTGCTGAAAGCTTTACCACACTCACCACATACATAGGGTTTTTCTCCTGTATGAGTTCGTAGATGACTTTTGAGATGTGCTTTCCGAATGAAAGCTTTGCCACAATCACCACATACATGGGGTTTCTCCCCAGTATGAATTTTCTGATGAATAGTGAGGTACTTCTTCCTGGTAAAGGCTCTTTCACATTCAGTACATACATGAGGTTTCTCCCCAGTATGAATTCGCTGATGAGCAGTGAGATCACTGTTCCTGGTTGAAGCCTTTACCGCATTCACTGCACACACAGGGTGTCCTTGCCACATGAGTTTTCTGATGTTCCTTGAGCTATGATTCACTGTGATAAGCTTTCCCACATTCCATGCATTTATATAGTTTTTGTCCTTTATGAGCTTTTTGATAATATTCATTGAGTTTGAATATTTTATCCAATTTTTCGCACACTGACTGCATTCATAAGTTTTATCTAGTATATGAATGATCTGATGCTCATAGAGCACAGAATCCTCGATGAAGGTTGTCCCACATTTATAGCACTGCTCCGTTCTGTCCATGTGGCTTTCATGTTGCAAGTGTTCGAGATTATGATCACCAACTTTCTGGATTTCTATAAAAGAATAGAACATTGAATCTTTCCATCATCTTGATCTATAATGGACCTCTTAAAATATGCATTGATACAAGGTAAATCTCTAGTGACAACCCTCTTATATGAAAGTAAATAAGACACTGTATTAGTCTAGGTACTTTGGAGAAACAAATCCACAGCAACTCACGTATAAGAGAGAGTTTTATGCAAAGAAAATGTGCATCACAAAAACATCCCAACCCAATGCTGCCCAAGCCCACAAGTCCAACATTAACCCATACCCAACACCAGTCCACAAAGTTCTTCACCTCACAAA
>NW_022104306.1:306012-312598 GCF_000313985.2 Echinops telfairi
AGTATAATTCTGTCTGTGGTAGGTTGGTATTCATATGCTTGCAGGTAAGACCAGTTACTACAAGTGTTATTTAAATTTGTGCACCAACTGGTAAAGCAAACAAAGTGTGGGATTTAGTTCCACAGCCAAATGGGCCCTTAGGAACAGCATGTGCTATTAAGAAAGCAGACAGCAAAAATGGGGTAGATTGGCCTCATCTCCGATGCTGGAATAAGAAAGTGAGGTCATTTAGCAGTGAGTTTATATAGTAGCGAGATGTGGAAGCCTCCAGAAGGCACAGACACAACAGAACAGACAAGTGCGAATGTGGAAATATCCTGAAGTCTTTTAGAACACTTCATGATAAGTATCAGGATGTGGGAAACTGAGGACCAAGAAGAGTGGATGAAGACAAATCATTTATTCTCAGAATGAAAGAAGATTGTAAGGACCTGTATCTGGGTGGAGAGAGGCATTCACATTTGTAAATTGGAAAAGAATCCCAGTCACATTCTCTGAATTAAAAATCATCTCCACAATATCCCCTCATTATAGTGCTACCTTAATGATACCTCATACAAGCACATGCTAATTACTATCTGCTACCAGCTTTAGCTATAAGAGCAGACTTGTTATTGGCCTCCCCACTCAGGAGACAGTTACTCCCCTCCACCTGCCCTCGGCACTGGTCTTATGTTGCTCACCCAAGTAGTTCAGGGACCTTCAGGGTACAGATATTGCCTACCTTGCTAGGTACATAGGTCTATGGGGTGTGTGTGTGTGTGTGTGTGTTACATGCCCCCAGACTTTATGGCATATGTACTCGAGTATAAGGCAACCCAAATATCACAAAAACTATATTTTCCCACAAAAACTGCATAAAAACATGCCAAAAACCTCGGCGAATACACGAGTATATACGGTAAATTGGTGAAAGAATACATTCTCTCTCTATCCTGCTAAGACTTGGCATCCTGGAAGAGTTGAGTACCTAAATACTTCTGTCTGCCTTTCTATTTCTGCCTTTCAATTACACAACCATCCCTTAGGACCCATCCTAAGATATTTAAGAGACAAAAGGATAGTTGTTTCCTTGAGTGATCGCAACAAAAGGAACCTAATTGCTTCTAAAGCTAGGCATCTTTTAGCTGAGTAGCAAGAAGTCAGGCACCTGTAGGAGCTGTATACTAACATCTTAGTGGAGGGAGGGTAGTTGTGGAGAAAACTCTATCTGGAGATTGTGCATTATCAGCTCTAGCTTTATAGTTGGGGCTTGTGGAGGTTTTCTTCTAACACTAGTACTGGTCTTCCAAGCCCTGTGGTTAGGAGTATGGAGATAAGGTGGCTTATGCTTTGATTCAGGTTCTGTTTCCAAAATAAAGTAACTGAAGGATAGGGATGAAGAGGATAAGGCGGAACTGATACCAAGGAGTTCAAGAAGAAAATGTTTTGAAACTGTGGTAGCAATTGTACAGTGCTGCTTGATGTGATTGAACTATGGAATGTTATATCTGTAAAACCTCCCAATAAAATGATTAAAAATATATATATATTGAAAACTTTGCATAACTTTTGCAACCTGACATTGATCAACCCACACAATCATGTGCACTGATGAATGTAAAATTTGGGAACAGTATCAGTAATTGGAAAATGTGGCCTTAGTGACAGAGAATCAGTCAGGGTGCAGTGTAGCAACGATGAAACATACAACTGTCCTCTAGTTCATAAATGCTTCGCCCCACCCCACCCCCATCATGATCCCAATTCTACCTTACAAATCTGGCAAGACTAGAGGATGTACACTGGTACAGATAGAAACTGGAAACACAGGTAATGCAGGACATATGATCCCTTCGGGACCACTGGAGAGTATGCTGATACCGGGAGGGTGGGGTAGAAAGGGGGAACCGATTACAAGGATCTACATATAACCTCCTTCCTGGGGGACAGACAACAGAAAAGTGGGTGAAAGGAGACATCAGACAGTGTAAGATATGACAAAATAAAAATTAATAAATTATCAAGTGTTCATGAGGGAAGGGGGAACAGGGAGTGAGGGGAAAAAATCAGGAGCTCATGCCAAGTGCTTAAGTGGAGAGCAAATGTTTTGAGGATTAAGAGGGAAACTAATGCACAAATGTGTTTTACACAATTGATGTATGTATGGATTGTGATAAGAGCTGTATAATCCCTGAATAAAATGATTAAAAAACAATTTACAGGTAGAAAAAAATGAAGGTACAGTGCTAAAGGATATCGTAAGTTGATCACAATTTTCTAGCTGGGAAAATGATCTTAGATAGCTGAAAATAACAGAAGTCATACACGTATTTCACCTAAAAGAGTAAAATATGGAGAAATACTTCTGTTAAACAATTCCAACTGAGAAGGCATTTTGACCATCTCTGATAGAAAACAGAAATAATGTATATCACTAGAATGAAGAAAACTTTAAAGGGAGAGGAGAAAAAATGAGAAAATGGAAACCAAAACCTTTAGAGTAGCTACTCTCAAACTGTGGGTCATGACCCCTTTGGGGATCAAACGACCATTTCACAGGGGTCACCCGATTCATAACACTAGCAAAATTAGTTATGAAGGAACAATGAAAATAGAGAAACTCCGAGGGTGAAACTAAGGAAGCACAATGGAGACCTGTTTATGGTGGGAGCTCAAGATCCACTCTTGCTCAATTGTGGAGTAATGTGCTGTATTCTGGGGACAGTTATGTACTCCAAGTTCTCTGTTTGGAGAGTGGCTTGCAAGTTGGACTTTCATAATAAGGTAGAAGCATATAAAAGAGGGAAAGTTTTGAAAATCATAAAGAAAATTATAGAATCAAATATATAATAATGTAAAAATTATAAATGGAAATCTAAAACTCTACTCTCAGAAGAGCTACAGGACTACTTCTCACAACTGGTAGGCAAAGTGAAGTCTCACATTCGAAGGAGCACACACTTTTATGTATTATCCGACACCTATGATGGACGTGAGGGCTTCTACCAGTTGAATCAACTCCCCTGGCCAATTACCCTTAAGGTATTTTGACCACACACCTGAAAAATTTCCACTATAGCTTGTCTCTAAAAACGACCACAGTTCTCCTTGTTCCAATTGAGAGGAAGCTTCTGAGCTGACAAGTAGATAACCTGTTCATGAGAAATTACAGAAACTTAGACACACCGAAATCAACCTAAGTTTTGTAAAGCCTGCAGAATGTTGTATTTCTAGGAAAATCATATTCAAAGGAGCAAAGTAAAAGGTGTTCTCGCAAGAGAAGAAGACCTTACCCACTAACTTAGGACCAGAGAATGCTATGAGAATGTACCTCTTTAAGAACACCAGAGACACTGCAAAGCCTTTAACACACAAGCTAGGAAAAGCCAAGGACGAGGCCAATGACTTGAGAATTCTCCTCACCAATGGAAACCAGGTTGTGATAATTCTCCAACATCACATCCTGATATAGGGTCTTCTGAGCAGGGTTCAGGAGCTGCCATTCCTCCCTGATGAACTTTACAGCCACATCATTGAATATCAGTGAATCTTATAGTAAGACGAGTCTATTTAATGACGTATTTTTCCATTTGAAGATTAAGAAAAAACCTTAGAGTAAAGAAAACAAAATAATAAAAACTATTCTGTGCTAGTGCATTCCATAGTGTGTGGTAAAATGAGGACTTGTTAGAAAGCATTTGACGTTTTTTCTACACTTGCAACCATGGGCATGGAAAACGAGCCCTATTTTCAGAATTATCTCCATTGTTCCGATAAAGAAATGTTTTCAAATACACATTCTCCAGGCCAAATAATGTGCACCTGACAATACACTTCCATGAAGGAGCAGTCTTAAAGCAGTTAACATACTGTGTTTCCCCCAAAATAAGACATACCCATTAAATAAGCCATAACAGGATTTTTAAGCATTTCTGCAATATAAGCCATACCCTGAAAATCAGACATAGTGATAGGCGTGGCTATGGAGCAGACCGCCACAGAGAGGTAACGAAGATGGGCAGCCCTTCTCATCTGCCCCATCTTGACAGCTGCTATCTCAGAGGTAACCAGAGAGGTGCGGGCAGCCCCATAAAAATGGCTGCCCACTCCTGTCAGGTCTCAGTCATTCTGTGCGTGCTGCAAGCTGAAGCATAGAGGGAGACATAGACAGTGAACGTAATAGTCTCCTCAGTGAAGTGAGGAGCAGGATGCTCTGCTTTAGGTATTGTGTCATCAGGGGGAAGGAGTAAAGATAAGACATCCCCTGAAAATCAACCACAGTGCGTCTTCTTGAGGAAAGAGAAATCTAAGACAGTGTCTTATTTTGGGGGAAACAAAGTAGTAGAAGCATCATTTCTCTGCCTAGCTACTTCACTATGCTTGAAGGTTATCTGCAGATTAGAGCAATCAGGTTGTGTAGCCAGTCCACCATAAAATGTAGCAAATGCCTGGGGAGGGCTCAGGGCGGGTTTGAGGTCAAGCAGCACTAGGTCAAGATGGTAACTCACCTTCTTGCTTGTTTGCTAAGTTACCCACTTGCGATATTATCCGTTGACTGTGGATATGCTAACTGCATGAGGTGCATGCCTTGTGAAAGATCTGTAAGCTCCATTATATATACCCATTGGAAAAGGCATCCACTCTCTCAGTCCTGGCATGGGAAGAGAGCCCGTGTCTGGCTGTCTGCTCTCTGTCTTTTAATATTTGCCACAATTGCAATGTTATTCCTAAGGTTTGAGTGTTGGAGACCCCCGTGCCACCAAAATAATCCACCTACTCATAAAATTAGAATTTTGAGTAACAGTGAAATTATCTGAATGAGCTAGTAATAGCGGATTTATACTTACACAAAGTAGATCAACACCTGTTTATATTAACAAACAAGTTTACAGTACCATGTGAAATGGAATGAGGAGTTCTAGCAGTATCACCAGTATACAAAGCTCTGTACCCTCAGTGGCAATAGGTATCAAGAACAGTTCAGAAGGGGGAGGTAAAACACACCTCAGCTCTCCAACATTTTTTGTCAATTCTTACACAAGTCGTTCCTCCCACACCACTCTTTGTCTCACTTCTAGGTTTGATAATCCATTTGCTATGGCCACACAAAACTCATAGATCAAAGTGGTCTATTAATAAACAAGGTAAAACTTGGGATCAGGAATAAGAAGCTATAACTCAGATCCCAAAACAGAAAGTTCATAGGGTTTTTCTCCCTTCCTGAGTGCAGGAAGCTCTTAGAAGCCACCTTAGGACAAGCTCTTCTTGTCAATCTTAGGACAAATTCTACTCAGCCACCTTCGAACAGTACTGACTTAATTTTAATTAAAAGACCTCTTGAGCCTGCCTTCTTTCATCACATGCTCTCCAAGGGGCCCCTCCTAATCTTGCCTAGGCAGGGAAGGTGCTAGGTTGACCCAAGAAGCCACCATATCAAGAACTAGAGCAAGAGGGAGAGAACTGCCTGCAGCCATGGTTTGAGAAGAAACATTGGCCTGTCATCTGACCTGTTGATTTGGTTTTGTTAGCCCCTGCAGCCACATAGTTCAGAATGAACCCATGGATTAGGTGTTTGCCAGCTTCCAGAAATCCATGAGCCGTTTCCATGACATCCCTGCAACTGTGAGCTGCCTGTGTGCCCTGATTTGAGAGCTTCCTCCACTCCATGAGCCAACAGTTTGCTGCCTCACATTTGAAATTCACCAGCTTCCACATTCTGAAGAGTTATTTACCGGATGGCTATTTAGTTTTGTGAGATACTGCAGAGCAAATCAAGGAACATCTTGAACCTCTACCTCATAGGGACCAATCTACTGCTGTTCCTGCACAATGCACTGTAATATTCATGAGTCAAGAGCTGTACCAATGGAGATAATGCCGAGGGAAGAAGGGACACAGTGACAGAGCCAATTGTAACAGATCCAGAAAGAGCTTTTCAGCCAAGATATGGGACAGGCAGGCAAGATCAAAAGGAGTATATCCTTCAAGGAGCTGAGAGGAACCTATAGAGATGGAATTGTGAAATAAGCCAACTTTCAGGGGTTTAAATGTCTGAAAGGGACAGAAAGAACAGGCCTGTCCTGAAGAAGAGAAAATTAACCTACATGTTTCTTTAATATGAATGCCAATGCATAGCCTATAGATTCTGATCCAAAATTTCATTCTGTTAGTGAATAAAATTTGTACCTGTGACTCTGGATTGTAATTTGTACATGGCCACTGCAAAAAATTAATGATCTGAGTAGGAGAGGACTGTGGGAAAGATACTAGTGTCAGAACTGGAAAACTATTGGAGGGTACAAGTATGTTTAAGCTCTGCCTCCCATGAATCAGGGATGATGTTGATGGGTGATTCTCCCTCCTACTTCTATAGTTAGAGGAAGTGAGAAGCTGTCACCCATTTTTAAACTACTACTGCTATAAGGCCCATTTTACATGCATTAATGAGAATGCGGCTGTTTGGGCGAATATGTAATTATCACCTTCAGAAAGTAGCATTAAAGAAACTTAACCAGACAAAAATCCCATGGAATACTGAACTGTCCAAAAAAAAAAAAATACTGAACTGTCCTAAAGAGGTGATCTTATTTCTCCTTAAAAACTA
>NW_022104306.1:313869-316413 GCF_000313985.2 Echinops telfairi
GACCTAGTAGGGCTTGATCAAGGGCAATGTAACTGAGAGGAATTGCTGAAACCCAAATGAAGGCTGAATGTGATAGTGGAACAAGAGGAAAGTAAAATGAAATAAAGGAAGGAACTAGGAGGCAAAGGGCATTGATAGAGGTCTAAATACAGGCATGTACAAATATAAATACATTTATATATGATGATGGGGAAATAGATTTATGTGCATTTATTTATATGTTTTTGTATTAAGGTAGCAGATGGACATTGAGCCTCCACACAAGTTCTCCCTCAATGCAAGAACTCTTTTTTCTATTAACCTGGAATTCCATTATGCTCACCTTCCCGACAGTATCGCTGAAGGCAGAGCGGATGCACAAGCAAATGTGGTAAAGAAAGCTGATGGTGCCTGGCTATAAAAATATATAATGTCTGGGACCTTGAAGGCTTAAAGATAAATAAGCATACATGTAGCTGAGAAGCAACAAAGCCCACATGGAAGAAGCTCAGCCTGTGGGATCACGAGGTGTCGAAGGGATCAGGGATCAGGCATCAACGAACAAAAAAATCATATCATTGAATGAGGGGGAGTGCAGAGTGGAGACCAAAAGCCCATCTTCAAGTAACTGGACATCCCTTTACAGAAGGATCACGGGAAGGAGAAGAGCCAGTCAGGGTGCAATATAGCACCAATGAAACATATAACTTACTTCTAGTTCTTAATGCTTACTCCCCCCACTATCATGATCCCAGTTCTACCGTACAAATCCAGATAGACTAGAGAATGTACACTGGTGTGGATAAGAGCTGGAAACACGGGGAATCCAGGATAAGTTCCTCAGGACCAACAATGAGAGTAGAGATACCAAGAGGGGAAGGGGAAGGTAGGGGAGAAAAGGGGAACCTATCACAATGATCTACATATAAGCCCCTCCCTGGGGGACGGACAACAGAAAAATGGGTGAAGGGAGACATGAAAGTGTAAGACATGAAAAAGTAATAACATATATTATCAAGGTTTAGTGAGGAACAGAAGGTGAAGAAGGGAGGGAAAAAATGAGGAGCTAATATCAAGTGCTCAAGTGGAAAGAAAATGTTTTGAGAATGATGATGGCAACAAATGTACAAATGTGCTTGACAATAGATGTATGTATGGATTGTGATTAGAGTTGTACGATCCCCCAATAAAATGATTTTAAAAAACTAAGCAGAGCATATTATTTGAATGATTCTCATGGGTTGGCCATAGAATAATGAGTTGAAAGATAATGTCATCCAAAGTACCCTCAGTGATGTATTATGTTCAATGTCAATAGTTTAGTTAAATGTCAATACATAGGCAATATGTATATGATCAATATTCCTAATCTCCAGCCCACTGTTGAAGTCAGAATCAGAGTTTATCTATAACTTCAACAATTTTAAATTTCCACTTTCCCAATGAACTGAATCAGTATTATACAGGCCTCTACAATCCCAGTAGGAAATATAGAAAAGGATAAATTACATCAAAATCACCTGAGCCTTGGTCATTTCCTTTGGTCCTTAGGACACTGCCGGCAACTGGGATGCTCTGTTTGTCTTCTCTGGATCAGCTCTAATGATGTTCACAAATTCAATCTCTCAAGGGGACATCCCAGAAATAATAATACCCAAACCGGGTACCTCTTCCTCTTTCTTCTGCGCTGATTTTGATGCACAATTTGCAGGCTGATAAGAGAATACAATGTGACTAACACAGAACCTGTAGGTCCAGATGCTATTACAGTTCTGTCACTCTTCTTAACACAAAGTCCTCAATACTGTTAATGGTACCCTTATTGAGTGATGGAAAACATGCTTAACCATAACCAATAAATCTAAAACTATTAATTTTCAGACATGTGAGTAAAAGATGACTTTATAATAAAGAGATTGGACAATCATATGTACATGCCTAAAGGAAGAAACAAAGAAGCTGGATCCCTACCTCACAGCATACAGAACTATCAATTCCTTACTGTGTGACTCTCAAGAAGAATGACAAATCAATGAACTTTGAGGACAAGTATGTTAATTAAAGCATCTGGAAACATTTTAAATGGGCTATATAAAGAGCTATTATAAACTGAAAATGAATTTCTAGAGGAACTATAAGTTGTACAATCACTTTAGAAACACTTTAAAACTCACTATCATGTAGAGTTAGCCGTATAAGCACCCGATAGGCCTCAATAAAACTGCTGCACAGAGTTTCCGAGACTCTAAAGCCATGACAGGCAGCCAACGGGTTTGTACCTGACTGTGAGGGATAGCAGTCCAACTCTTAATAAATGTCAAAACCAGAGCTCCAAAATATACACTTATGTATCATCTGTTCAATTGAAATTATATATACAGTGAACCCTTGCCACTTCGCACTTCGACTTCCGCGGCTTCACTCTATCGCGGTTTTTGCATAACAGCGCATGCTCTGTCATCACTGCCACTGTCATTACTGTACACGCTTCTGTCTGCATCGCTACGTATCGGAGCTACGTATCAGATGCATTTTTGCTTTTGTACAGTGTACTGTAATTGTTTG
>NW_022104306.1:317754-319938 GCF_000313985.2 Echinops telfairi
CCTCCCCCTCCCTCCCTCATGAACCCTTAATAATTTATAAATTATTATTTTATCTTATCTTACACTGCCCGGCGTCTCCTTTCACCCACTTCTCCACTGCCCATTCCACAGAGAGGTTACTTGTAGATCCCTATGATCTATTCCCCTTTCTACCACCCCTTCCCTCCCGGTATCGCCACTCTCACCGCTGGTCCTGAGGAGCTTATCTGTCCTAGACTCCCTGCGTTTCCAGTTCCCATCTGTACCGCTGTGCATCCTCTGGTCTAAGCAGGTTTGTAAGGTAGAATTGGGATCATGAGAGTTGGGGGAAGGAAGTGTTTAAGAACTAGAGGAAGATTGTGAGTTTCATTATTGCTACACTGAACCCTGAGTGTCCCATCTCCTCCCCACTACCCCTCTGCAATGGATGACCAGTTGTCTTCAGACGGGCATTGTGTCCCCATCATGCGCTCTCCATTCACGATGACATGATTCCCGCTCCCCCCCCCCCTATCCCCCGCTTTTGGTGCTTGAAACCTGGTTCCCTTGGCCCCTCATGATCACACATGTTGGTGTACTGCTTCCATGTGGGCTTAATTGCTTCTGGGCTAGATGGCTGCTTGTTTACTTTCAAGACTTTAAGACTCCAGACATGGGCACCATCAGCCTTCTTTACCACACTTACTTATGCACACCTTCGTCTTCAGCGTTTATGTGAGCTTTGTTACTTCTAAGCTAGATGGCTGCTTGTTTGCCTTCAAGCCTTTAAGACCCCAGACGCTATATATTTTGACAGCGGGGCACCATCAGCTTTCTTCACCACGTTTGCTCATGCACACATGTCTTCAGCGATCATGTCAGGAGGGTGGGTATCATGAAATGACCGTTTAGCTGAGCAAGGTGCTCTTGTATTAAGGGAATGCGCATGAGGAGGCCCAATGTCCACCTGCTACCCTACTACTAGACCTATAAATATGTGCACATAGGTCATTCCACCCATAATCATAAATATATTTACATATGTACATGTCTGTATTTAGGCTTCTATGTATGCCTTTTGCCTCCTACTCATTTTCTCTATTTCCCTATCCTTTCCTCCTGTCCCACTACCATGTTCAGCCTTCATTCTGGTTTCAGTAATTCCTCTTTTACCTTGCCCTTGATCACTCCCTACCAGTCCTCCCATACCCTCCCTGACACTGGTTTTGAACCAATCATTGTTCTCCTGTCCCTGGGCTAACCAACACCTCCTCCCTTCCCCTACCTCCCACATTCTCATGTCCCTGCGGGATATTGGTCCCGTTATTTTCTTCTCACATTGTTTGTCCAGCCTATCTTATCCAAGTGGACCTGCAGCTATATTAATATGTGCATAAAATTGGGGATGGCTTTGACAGCACCATAGTGGCACATAAGAACATGGTGATGACGGCAGCAACACCGACATGCTAACAAACAAAAAAGCCGCTGACATACAAAAATTAAAAGAGAAAAAAAGAAAAAACAAAACAAAAAGACAGAAAAAAAAAAGCCTATTAGTAGTTCAAGATCTGTTTGTTGAATTTTAGGAGTGCTTTCAGGACACGTCTGATGGGGTGCCACGTCCTGGCCTCAAAGTCCATCCTTTATAATCCCTTGTGACCTCCTTGCTCTGCTTCACCCACCGTTCCATTTCACACCCCCAGTGTTTTTGCCTCAGTGTGGTGGGGTCAGCTCAGTCGCGCATCCCACACTGTGTCTCCGGGGCTGTCCTGTGTAGGGCCATGGGTCAGTGCAGGATGTCGCATCTCATGGTGGGGCCAGCTGTATAGTCCTCTCTGTACATTGGGCCCTCTCCGATCTGGGCTATCATCCTCTGAGCTTGGTGGGCCCAAATGGTGCTCCGCTCCATCCTTCCTCCTTCCTTTGTTTCAGCTTCCTTCTGGGTGTGGTGTGATAGGTCAGTTCCTTTCCAACACCAGACGATCTATTTTCATTTTCTGTGGTACTCCCTTCCATGGTGAGGGTCAGGCTGATTCTGGTTAGGGCCAGCATATGGTCCAGTCTCTTTGTGGATTCCTCTGCGCATTACGTTGCCCTCCTGGTTTGGCATGTCATGGTGGGGTCTGTATGCACGTTCCAGTTCTGTGGGGACACGACCAACACTCTCCCCCTGGGTGGGTTTGTGTCCTGTCACCCCCGTGCCATCAACTCAGTTTCTCCCCC
>NW_022104306.1:321480-325932 GCF_000313985.2 Echinops telfairi
GCTTAACATGATTCCTTCCAGCTCTTCCCACAAAGCAACGTATTTCATGTGATCGCCCATGCTTTTCAGTGCTGCATAGTACTCCACTGTGTGTATATGCCACAATTTACTAATCCACTCATCTATAAATGGAAACTTAGGCTGTTTCCAAGTCTTTGCGATTGTGAATTGTGCCGCAATAAACATTAGAGTCCAGATGACGGGAAAATAGTTTTAGCTGTTGTTCAGAAATATCCCCCAAGGGCTTCCAGGCATGATCTTGCACACATCAGAAGCGTCGGGCAACAGAGTGCAGGCCCAGCAGCCAGCTAACCTGAGGATTACCTGACAAGCACACTCTAGTCCTGGCTCCATCTCCAGTGAGAGTCTGTCAGTTCCATCAGAGAGTACTCACCAGGGTATGACAGTTGTCCTTAAAGCTCTTCAAGTTGAGGACGTGCTTGGCACGTTTACTCTTCTGACTGGAGGGGAGGTATGTCACCTGGAAGGTAGCTGGGGAGACTCCAGGAGATTGAGTAAGGTCTTTGGCTTTGTAACATTTGCCCATTCAGGACAGAAGCCAGGAGGCTGCAGGGCCTGCCCTTACCTGCAGGCATGTCTGTCAGGTGCTGTCCAAAAGAAGAACTGAATTAGGGTCCTATTGTGTGTTAGGGTAGAAAAGTGAACCCTATGTCAAATATAATTTGAGGAGAACATCTATTAAACTTAAGAGATAACAAAAGACACAAGCACGCATGTGCACACATGCACACACACACCATATATTTAAGGGAGGCCAGTAGCACGAAGTCAAAATAACAGCTGAAGATTCAGTCAGGACCCTGAATAAACAAGGCATAGAACAAAAATCATGTCACAGATCACGATTGGTGGCAGATTAATACATCACAGGTGCAGATGGGACTGCAGCAGCAGGAATGGGACCATGATTAGGACATGCACATTAGTAGATAGAGGCACTTACAAGATAGGTCCAGGGCCTTTACACAAAGCCAGTCAAGGCAAGACCCATGACAATGGCCCCTGTTCTGTCATCAGGAAGTTGACCTCCATCAAGAATACACCTAGGCAGGCAAGTGGAGAGGGACTAGCTGGAAAGGAGTGCAGGAAATTTACTTTGAAGGCATTCTCCCCTAGGGGAAGATGAACTACCTGCTAAGTTAATGATCAGAGAGAATTTAATGGTGGCTTAATCAAAGTGGGGACACAGCAAATAGACACTGAGTTGTCACTGTCATCAGCAACCCAAACCTAAAACCCAACTCCTTGCCATCGAGTGGATTCCGATTATAGCTACCCTTTAGGAGAGGATGGAACTGCCCTTTGTGGGTTTCCAAGACTAACTCTCTACAAGAGTAGACACCCTGTCTTTCACTCTAGGTGTGACTTGGAATTTTGAACTGCTGACCTTGCAGTTAACAGTCCAAACTGTAACCACTATTACATCAGCCTTTTGTTAAGTTGGATTGCTCAGAACTTAAGTTATAATACAATTATAAACAGTTACTTACCCAGTGAATTCTATCATTCAGGGAGATGAGCAAAACCTTGAACCCTGACCATCAGGACAGCCTGAGCCCTTGTACACTGGTGCACTCCTGGGGTCATACTCCAGGAAACACGGATCCCTCCTGATTCCCCTCAAGCTCCTATGCCCGGTACTGCCCTCAGGAACCCCAGGGTTTCTCACCCTGTTTGGAGTCAGGAGAATGGATTTGGTTCACAAACCAGTCAGAAGTTGAAATCCTTCCTTGTGATACTTCAATGTGCAAGAAAGTAGTAACAGATTTCTAGCTCCCTAGACTGGACCCTATTTCTCTGTGGCAAATCTTTGATCTGAAACAGAAGAGAAGTCAATGTTGAGAAAGGCATGGCAGGATCTTAGCCTGTAATTCTTGCGCTAAATAGTGACCACCCCCACCCCCTGGGATCAAAACCATGCTCCAATCTGAGGGTGTTTGCATTAATCACAGAGCCCACTCTATCTTTACAGAGCACTTTTACTAATTTCTCAAATATCGTTTTCAACTTTGGATCCACATCCTATACACACACACACACACACACACACACACACACACATATATATATATAATATTTATTTTCAGAATAAAATAGAAGTATTTTAAGCCTCAAAATTCTCAAGCTCCATTGAACGTAAATATCTACTTTTCACCAGCAATCTAACTGAAGAAAGGAATATTTTATGAAGAACATTCTTTACTAACTTGTACTGCACTTCAGACCACAACCCTTGACATATTTGGCTAAAGTAATCAAGCTGAATCATGCTCATATATGCCACTCCAACCCAGACTGATCTTTTCATTAAGTTTAACCTGCCCCAATCCCCTTGCATCCCGTGTATTCTTTACAATATCTATTGTATGTGAAGAAATGCCTATGGTTGGGTAGCCCATTTATGCACAATATGTGGTAACTAGAGAAACTTGCTGCAGACGTGGACAACAAGAGGCAGAGGGACACCAATAGGACATCCGAGAGGTACCTTGGCCAAGACAGGGCTATCCTAAACAAGAAAACAAGCCAGGGGAATCCTTATTGTCTACTCTTTTAAGGCCTTGTGTTTATGTGTCCAGTTTTAAAGCCTTTGGGAAAGACTGCAGCCTACAGTCAAGGAATGGCAAGGGGTAGGTAGATGGGTGATGCCAAGAACCAAGGTAAAGGCAGAAGCTTAAAAGAACAAGATGGATCCAGGAAAGAGATGACTAATCAACCATTGTGTCATCTTGGCCTAGATTCTGGATTCTAAGCTCTAGGTAATGCTGACAGATGGCAAACAACACAAAGTGGAGGAGAGGGCTTATTGGTGTGGGTTCTATGATGTCCCATCCATAGACTTGGTCTTCTAGGGAGAAGGGGAAAAGCTAGTCCCTAGGCTTGATCTTGTGAAACATGCTCCACCAGGAACCTAGTTTGGCAGGAAAACAAAACTAATGTGCTGGGAAGAGGCTGTGATAAAGTAGGGAGGCATTAGCCCGAGTGGCTAGTTGGATATCATTGACAATGACCTTTTGCAACCCCCAGGGTGTTTCTGAAGGAAGGAATGTGTAAGGTTGCAGCTACAGGATAAAGGGTGTAGATTACTGCTCTTCTAAAACTAATCAGCAAGTCAGGCTACTAGAGAAAAGCACAATTTGTTTTATACTCTCTCATGCCCAGTCATCAAGCATACCTTGAATATAAGGCTCACCATTCCACCCAGTCTTAAAAACAGGCTTCAACTCAGAGCTCTTACATTGGTTGGTCGCCGAGTAAGGTTGGCTTACAGGTCCCTCCTTGAGCAACATTCTTAATCTAAGCTTGACTAAATTTTAATTCCTTCCAGAAATACTGATAATTTATGCAAAACAATACCAAAAAAAAAACAGAATGGTGATAGTAACCATCAAGAGATCAAGAGATACATTGTATAGATGCCTTATTAGGCTTGTTTAGAGTGTTGAAGAGCAGGGATCTTACTTTGAGGACTAAGGACCTCACCCAAATCATGGTATTGTCAATTGCCTCATATGTATTAGAAGTTGAACACAGCATAAGGGAGATTGAAGAAGAATTGATGTGTTTGAATTGTAATGCTTTCCAAGAATCCTGAAATAACATTGCTCTCCAAAAGCACAAATAAGTCTCTCTTTGAAGAAGTAAGCTCAGAGTGCTAGTTAGAGGTAAAGACAGTGCTTTGGACAATGTTGTCAGAAGGGGGCAGTACCTGGAGAAGGATAGTGTATGTGGTAAAGTAGACCGGCAGGGAAAAATAGGAGTCTCTGACTAAATGAATTGACACAGTGATGGCAACAATGGGTTTATCCTAAATTGTGAGTCTGGCAGAGGAGAAGGCAGTGAATCCTTCTGTTGTGTACTGCATCCCTATGATGTGGAATCCACTAAATGACACCTAACAACAACCACCACCTCAGAAACCACTAATCAGTATCCAAGACATGCACAAAGTACCAGTGTGTTAGTTATGTTTACAAAAGTTATTTCCATGGTAATGGATGCCAAACCGTTCATGCCACATTTGCTGGAACATAAACTCTCTTATTAAAAAGAAGGAATGGGTTTCGTGTGTGTGTGTGTGTGTGTGTGTGTGTGTGACAAAGCAATGACAAAATCACTGAGGAATTCCTGCCCCTCATTGATGTAGACAATTCTCCTGGAGGTGAGCTGAAGGAAATTCTCTAAGATCCACCCAGCATGTCTTATAGCAGAGTATTTCCCAAACTTAGGCTCAAATGTGAGGTCACCACACAGTCACTAAGGTGTGAGTGACTATTTGTCTGTCAAGAGTAGTGTAAATCACTTATCCCTCTATACTGAGGAGTCAGCTACAAGTCCAGAAGATCCAGCCAGAGCAAGTGATCTATGAGAGCTGAGTGGGATTCAGGATACTCAAAAGGTCTATAATCACTGAATCAAAATTGAATTCCA
>NW_022104306.1:326032-327303 GCF_000313985.2 Echinops telfairi
TTCAAGGCTAACTGTAAGACAGATTAAAGTTGAAGATTCTGGTAGCTAGACACCAGAGTATTCACATAGTATGAATAAACACTTTATGTTTTGTGGTTTAAGTTCAAGTTATTGGGTATAAACATAACAATGGTTGTGAGAGTACATTTTTCTATGAGACCAGAAATAACCTGATACCAAAGTCAGATGATACATCAAGAAAACTGTAGACCAGTATTGGTTATGGATCTACATGAAAAAGTTCTTAAAATTATTGGGAACAGAATCAGACAACACATTAAAATTATTATATACCACCATTTGTGGGGAACAGAAGGATTTCTCTTAAGTTGTCTCCCCAAAATATGTACCAAACTTAGCTGCTTTAGCGTGACTGTTCTTTAGTCAGCGAAAGTAAGTCAGAGGTTATTCTCCTTAACATCAGTCATCTTTAGTGGCTAGACTATTAGTCTGACTCACCCTAAATAAAGCTCATTCCTTTCTGTTATTGCTCCCTCGAAGCAGTGCCCATAGGCAAACCCGGGATCACTCTAAGATGACTAAGCTTAGGCTACTATCTTGCCACACATGCCCCCATATTCCCTCCTCTTACTATTGCACGTTCACCCCTAGGTCATCCCCCTCCTATTGCTTGTATTGCCTATGTTAATACCCCTCCTGGTGACTCAGGTTATTGTCCACTATCAGGGAACTTGCATGTCTCCCAGGATAGTAATTGTCTGTTTTATTATGTGAGACATTAGAGTGATCAAACTTGTTCTAGAATGAATTGTATTGCCCCTTTCTGTGATGTATGACTCTATGATGCGTGGTTAGCAATAAATAACGAGGCTCCCTGGTACTCGAGAGGGTGGCTGGAGAAGGTGGTTAAGGAGGATGAAGCAGCTGCTTCTTCTCTGACAGCTAAGCCCCCTCCACGAGGACCATCAAGCCGGGCGGAGGTGAGATATGCTACTATGAATTGCGTCTGACTCCATTACTTGACTCTATCCTTTAACTCTCATGCTCTCTATGACTTTACTATAATCTCTACTTATTATCGCTGTACAATTGCGCCTACCAAACCTGTGATGTTTTGTGGGGTTCCCTCTTACCCTTAACCCCACACCCTCCCTGTTTCGCCACTCAAACCCCTGGTCCTGTAGGGCTCATCCACCCTAGATTCCCTGTATTTCCAGTTCCTATCTATACCTGTGTACATCCTCTGGTCTAGCCAGACTTGCAAGGTCGAATTAGAGTCATGGTAGTGGGAGCGGGGAGGAAACAGTTAG
>NW_022104307.1:0-1261 GCF_000313985.2 Echinops telfairi
CTCCCTGGTCCTGAGGGAGATCTGGGGGCTGCCCCTTCTAGCCCAAAGTCCACTTTTGGTGCTTCTCAGGGGCTCTATGGCTCAGCTTTACTCCAATTGATGATCTGTTATGCTCCATTCCCATACTGTCGCCCCACCGTGTAACCCCATTATTGTCCCCAGTCCACTTATGCTCCAGTTAGGGGACAACATGTCTTGAGCTGTTGGTAGTCCCACAGTCCTCTCTGTGCCTTAACAGCTCCATGCAGGGACCTCAACCTCTGGGATTGATGTGCCTATATGGAGTCTAGGCCGACTGCCCCTGCATCTTTTTCCTTCTTGATTTGCTTCTGTCTGGGTATGGTAGGTTGTTCCTTTCCCCCACCTGAAGGTCTAGTATTGTTCTTTGCGGCACACACTTTCAGGGTAGGAGTCAGGCTGGTTCTGGTTGGGGCCGGCCCTGTAGTCCAGTCTTTTCATGCATCCCCCCCATGTGTTATGTTGCCCTCCTGGGATGTCGCGCCATGGTGGGATCTGTATGCATGTTCCAATTCTGTGGAGATACAACCCATAGTCTTCCCCTGGGTGGGTTAGTGCCTAGTTCTCCCCATGTTATCATCTCAGTTTCTCCCCAACTCCATTCTCCCTCCTCCTCTCCTCTTCTTTATGTTGAATTCACATGTATCTCCCTGGCTTTAGTCTGACCCTACCCCCCATCCCCGACTGTCTTTTCTTCCACCTGTATAGTGTGAGATAAGAGTCTTTACTTCTATTCCTGCTGTGCTGATTATACTTACCTCGGGGGACTCATGTTATACTTGTCCTTTTGAGATTGGCTTACCTTGCTTAACATAATTCTTTCCAACTCTTCCCATGAAATGACGTTTCATGTGATTGTTCATGCTTTTTAGTGCTGCATAGTACTCCCTTGTGTGTATGTGCCAGAGTTTACTAATCCGTTTGTCTATTGATGGAATTTTAGGTTGTTTCCAACTCTTTGTGATAGTGAATTGCGCTGCAATAAACATTGGAGCGCAGGTGACTGGTCATGTTTTTTTATTTCTTACCTCCTCTGTGTTTATGCCCAATAGAGGGATGGCTGGGTCACAAGGTAGATCCATGTCCATTTTCTTTAGGTATGGCCAGATCACTTTCCACAGTGGCTGTACAAATCTACACAACCACCAGCAGTGGAGGAGCGTTCCTATTTTACCACATCTCCTCTAACACTTGTTTCTCTCTGGTTTTCTGAATTGGGCTAACCTCAGGGGTGTTAGGTGGT
>NW_022104307.1:3031-3810 GCF_000313985.2 Echinops telfairi
AAAATAAATTTTTGCAAAAATAATTTGCAAAAATAAAATTATTGAAAAAATAAGTTTGTTTCTGTTTTAATTGTTTGTTTAGCCTTTGCTGTTGCATCTAGAAACATAAGAGGCATATATTATACATCGCTGCTTAAAGTGCAAACTATTCCCACGATTATTTTCTTAAAAGTTCCTATTTAAAAACCACTTTATTACTCAAGTTACACTTTTTTTTCCTTAAATGCACTTGGTGAGGATCTTAGACATTTGCTTCTACCTTCTCCATCAGTGATCTTTACTTTTGCCAACCTGCTGGAAGATAACTGCACATTAATCAAGTTCATTAGGTTCTAGAATTAATTTGCACACTTATTCCCTACTATTTAAAACTGTCATTTTGTTTTCTCAAATGTTTTATTTTAAGCACTGTCAGTCATATATCAATAAACCTGTATTCCAATTCAGAATTGGAAATAGAGTAATGACTATGCTTGTAATAGAATGATATAATGAATATTTTCTTATTTAATTATTTTAACTGTGCATCGAACAGAGAAATATAATGGTTAAAAAATGCTGCAATTAATAACATGTTAAATATATAATTCATTGTGCCTTATGAATCAAATTAATTTGCAAATAATTTTAGATCTAACTGAACTTTCTAAAATAGAATTCAATAGCTTTAATATCTTTCATTTTATATTTATTTTTGTTTCCTAGAAAACATCTACTAAACTTTGTCATTAAATTAAAAAGACACATCTAAAGGAAAGTATAGTAAATCCCAGTATAAC
>NW_022104307.1:8219-9086 GCF_000313985.2 Echinops telfairi
TATTGTACAAGATCTTTTTCTCATGGATCTATTGGGTAGATTTGAATCACCAACCTTTAGGTTAGCAGTCAAAAGCTTAACTGTACTTGGTAACTATGTAAAAGGAAAGACCTATCTTATTCTTTTAAAAATTTAAATTTCTAAAATATTAACAAAATTTACATGTTCCATTATATAGGAAATAAAATATTACTGAATGTGTTCAAGATTTAATTATATTCAAATAATATTTAATTAAAGTGATAATATAAATGAGACTTTAGCATGCTTTTCTATTTTCAAAATGTAGGAAAATAAACAAATTCAAGAATAATTGATAGTCTGATGCAGAATAGTTGTGGCTTTTTCAGGATGAGCAATATTTTCGCTAAGTATGTTTTTAGTTTTCCCCTCTCTTCCCACACCCTCATGTGACACATCTGCTTCAGAAAAAACAAAGAGAAACAAAGCGTGCATTTGAAAAGCAGCAGGAAGAGAGTCTCCTTTGTTATTGCACAAAGATTTATGTCAAGCAGACAAAACGGATGCTAACCTCCTCTGGTGGACAGTAACGCCTCCATTTAAATGCTACTATGGTTGGTCTTATACTTTGAAACTTGCACTGTCAGATTACTAGCTACTGAATGGCAATTTGACAACTGGTGTGCTGAATGTGATTTATCTTTGGAAAGGCTAAAAATGTACCCTTTCTCGGATTGTGTCTCTTCTTGCTAATATTTATATCAGGTTTGTTGTTTAGTAAAAACATTGGTTTCTAAGAAAGCAATATTTTTTATGGTGTTTTCATTCCAAAATATTTTAAATGAAAGTATATATTTTCCTTAATAATCACACATAAGAAATCAAAATAGCATGTTCACTTAAAAA
>NW_022104308.1:0-935 GCF_000313985.2 Echinops telfairi
ATGTGTTTCTCTAGTCAACCCCGACAGACACAACTAGTATCAGACCTTCTTTACTGAACTTCTTTAGGACTGCTTGTTGACATCATTATATTTAAAGTGAAGTTTCCAAGCATTAGACACCAAGGGATTATCAAATAGTGTTGAGAAGCAACCATGTATGGCCCTCTACAACTGGACTTTGATCCCTTGTACCTTCTTCTCTTGATGTCATCTGACAGTGGTACTATCTCTCCTTGCCTGCTGGGTTCAATCTCGGTCATCACCTGGTACTCACACAGCTTAGATGCCTCAAAACTCAACTTCCAAGAGAATGCTATTGGGTATTCTGTGGGATTTGGTTCAAAAGCACTGAAAACCTTCCAGAAAACTAAAGCACAGAATGAGACCCTGGGACTCAATTACTTATCCTTGCTATCTTTCCACCCTCTCTTTGGATTTCACCTGGGTTCGGAAGGAAGGGAACTCTCCTAGTGGCATCTCTAGGGTTGGTGCCAGCAGTGCAGTAACTCATGGTGCAACTCTTTATGCTGATGACAATATTAGTTGTAACATTATTAGCAACTGAGTGGAAGTCTTTAATTTCTCCTTCTTTTGCTTTAATTACAGCTCATGCTTTTCATTCATGCATTAGCTACAATGTTGCAGTTATTAGTATTTTTGAACTATAGCAGTAACTTTTTCAAAGTTACTAAAACACTGGTTACCAGGAAAAAAACTGTCCCACCAGCTATCCTGAATGGGAGAGCTAATCCCTTTCTTTTGGCTTTTCTGAGCCAAGCCTGTGTTGTTGTCTAGACCCTTTTAAAGAGAGCCTTGAGCAAGGGCAAGTTCCCAGTGGTGGAGGACGGGCTCTGGTGGGCGTCTGATTTCAGCTTGAACTTTGGTGGCAGCGTTGGTTTGGTCTGTGAATATCTCATTCCCCACATTCCTGAGGC
>NW_022104308.1:1493-2570 GCF_000313985.2 Echinops telfairi
GTATAACAAGTGAACTAAAATCAATGGAGAGAAGGGCATGAGATGCCCAGTGGGGCTTGATCAAGAGCAGTGTAGCAGTGAGGAATTGCTAGACCTGAATGAAGGTCGAACATGATGGTGGGACAAGAAGAAAGTGAAAGGAAATAGAGGAAAGAACCAGGAGGCAAAGGACATGTATAGAGGTCTAGATAGAGGCAGGCACATGTGTAAATATATTTATATATAATGAGAGGGGAACAGATCATGTACTTATAACAATATATTAAGAATTAAGGAAAATTGTTTTAAAATTAAGGTTGTAGATGGACCTTGGGTCTCAACTCAAGTACTCCCTCAACACAAGAACACTTTGCTCTAATGAGTCACATTCTTACATGTACCTGCAAACATAGCAGCAAAGAGGTAAGCCACAGTTTTATTAAAGCATAGAGTCACTTCAAAGACATGAAGTTGGTCCTTCTCACGAACTCAGAAGGACCCAGAGAAGGAAGATGCTTCTTGTTGTTAAATGGCACTTTCAAAGGCAAGGAGGGTGCCACTCTGTTGATGGCCAAGCAACTTTGCAATCAGTTGTTCTGTTCATCCTTGGGTCTAATATATTATTTCTGTCAAATTTATCTGGGCTGTGGCTTGTTTTAAATCTACCAGGATGACGGAATTGACTAATTCCCTCGCTAGAGTTCCATACACTATTTCCATTGTCCCACAACCTAATCCTCTTGGTGAGTCCAAGCAACTCACATTTGCGTAGTATTACCTAGTCATTGGTAGCAGTTACAAAGATAGCTAGCAGGGCAGCATTATGTAAGTCACTGCACTACATTTGCTTAAATCTATACGAATCCACCTCTATCGTTAACATCATGGTAGAAAGGTTCTTCAAGTTTTATAAGGCAATCAACTCATACAATACTGAAAATTTTGTATATGGACAAAAGTAGTACATCACTACAATAGAAGTGCATAATGTCACAGTGAAATAGTCCCAGTATTCTGACAAACGGCTTTTCTTCTTTTCTATTAGAGGGGAACTATCAGTAAAGCTCCGCCGGGCCTTCTACTCGGGTCCAGAGTCTA
>NW_022104308.1:2670-4625 GCF_000313985.2 Echinops telfairi
TTTCTGTCAAATTTATCTGGGCTGTAGCTCTGGGTCAGCATGTCTCAGAATGTTTCAGGATTATCTCTGAGTGCTATCCTGCAGTAGGATTTTCACTAGGACCTGGATTCAAGGTTAAAGTATTTTCCAAGCTAGTTTTTTGAATCTTTTGTTCATAACCTGTTTTATAGGGTTCTTTGTTCATTCCTTTAGCAGGCAGAGCAGAGGGCCCTGTTCTTATCCCTGTAATTCCCTCTATACAATTCTTTCCGAATATCTATGACTTACTCTGATCTTCTGCAACTTTTTTTTCTTTTGCTAAGTTTTACATGGCAAGCCAAGCAATTACTGAATGTGAAAATTCTGTAACTTTCAACTAAATGCCAGAAAAAGGTTAAGTTGTCTCTAGAGGGATTTCTTTCTTATCTTTCTGGCTCACATGCACCAAGCTTTAAGGCTAAACCAGCTGCTTATGAAGGGGGTTGAAGAGGCAGTTGCCTACACCAGCTACAGGGATTAAAGCCATTGAGCTTTTCTGCTCAGATTCTTTCTTTTGAAAGAGGAGTCTTAAGCTTTAGGTAGGCTCACACAAGAAGCACCTTTCTGTTTAGTATGAACGTTGTTGAGAGCTTGGATAGACTTTCCTTGGGATAAATGCACTCACATTTTAATTCTGCCCCACACTTTCACTACTGCGGGGGGGAAAAAGCAACACTTGTTTGGGTCTCTCCTATATTGGTCTTAACCGCTTCAATGATATTTGGGTTGCTTTCTCAACATAGTCTCATAGGGCTTGCTGCACTTCCCCAGATTTATGCTTCAGAAAATAACTCACCTTAGCCCTGTAACGCAAGCATGATGTTTTCGTAAGATTTAATTAAAATGTATATATTAATATAGATAGATAGATAGATAGATAGATAGATAGATAGATAACTATGAAAGTAAAGAATAAAAACAAAAAATTTTTTTCCTGAAATAAAAAATTCAGGTGCTATAGGGTTAGTTGGGTCTCTTAATGCATGTATGGAAAAGGGTTTGCCATACATGAACTCAATTGGTGTTACCCTTGAGACAGAATGAGGGAAGGCTCTAATTCTCAGAAGACCTATAAGAACAGATGAGAAAGTCATCTGAACTTTTCATTTGAATTTTTAAAAAAATCTTCCTAAAATCGAAGCAGGGAATTCAGGAACAATTAAAAACTCATGTGAAAATAAACAGCCCTTGCAGATGCAGGACAGAGGTGGTGTGAGAAACCTCTTGGTTGGCAGCCCATGAACGCCAACAATATGGAGGTAGAGATAGGAGGAAGTCAAACACTACCAAAATATTTTACTACTGAATCAGCAGCCCCTGTGTCCAGCAAATAGCAGATGGACTTACCGGAAACATTCACATATACCCATGGTGTCTCAAGTTTGATGTCAATAGTATTGCCAGAAGGAGCTAGGGAGCCAGGGTCCCGTCAGTCTGCAGAATCTGGGGCTACCAAGACTTCCTTGGGGCACTCACGTGCAGTGTCCTGGAGGCCCACACTGGGAACAAGTGGAGGGGGGTTTCCCTCCCTCCTCTGTGTTGAAGGGGAGTAAGGGGAAGTCCTCTAGGACCCATACACAATGGCAACAGCCTGGCTTCCCACAGCCATTACAGACCACCCAGAGGCAGGGCTGGGTGGGATGGGTTGAGTCATCGCAGTGCGGAGACTTAGAGCCAATGCTAGCTGTTAGAGCAGCTCCAATTGTTTTAGCCTTTGGGTGTTCCTTCTTTTCTGCCTCCAAACAAGTTTGTGTGTCCTAAAGTTGGGAGCTCATTTGGATCAGGCTGGGGTTCCATAGTTTGACCCTGCAGTTTCCTGCGAATGCCTGCAGGAGATTGACTTATAAAATGGTATTTAGAAAAGCTTTTCCATCAGGTGTCTCTGGATCTATACCGGTGAATCTCTGACTTGCCTCTACTAGACAGTCTCTAAAAAC
>NW_022104308.1:5632-7623 GCF_000313985.2 Echinops telfairi
AGCCCCCTTAGCTCTATCTGGAGAGGGCTGCAACACCTTCCCAAGTGGGGTCCTTCGTGGAGCCTCAGGCAGGAATTACTGGGTGCTGTCCAGCTAACTCCTTCCACCTGCTGCCTCTCTCCCAGAGCCAGCTCTGTCTGTTCAGGACAAAACTCTCAGTCAGGTACAAATGACATTTCTTAACTCCTATTTTTCACTCTAAGTGGAAAGGGTTAAATACAGATAAACACAAAAAGGCTTAGAAAGCCCCTAATTGGGATTTCCCTGCCCCAGGATCTCCATGATTGATGATTTATGATCACGAGTTTTGTAGTTGATGACTGTAAAGCCATGTCCTGAGCTACAGAAAAACAAGCAGGCTTAAGCAGTTTTCAAACCCAACTACAGGCTCATTCTTTCAAAATCTTAGTAAAACTCCACCATTTGCAGAGTATGAAACCTCTCAGAGTGAACGTTCTTTAAGGCTACCACAATAGAAAAGAACTTTTCTTGAGCTAGCCAAGTCCAATCCCTGGCAGTGTCCCAAAGGAACAAAAAAGTGGCAAAAGTGGCACAAAGCTTCTAACAGAGCCTTCCTAAGTAACAGCTATAAAAGCTTCTGGCAATTTATTGCAAACATCTCAGAGAAATCGGCACTGTCCCCCTGGTTGCCTTAGTAACCACCGAGACGGGTCCTGTGGACAGAAAATGAGAAATCTGGGAGGAAGAGGAGTTTCTGCTCAAGCAGAAACATGAAGAAGCAAAGCTCTCTCATCTTCTCTCAGGGGATCCACGTCATGGGTCAGCGAGTGTGCTGCTTTGAGAAGCAGTCTGCCCTGGAAGTTACTGGGGAGTCAGCTGAATTATTCATCTCTGAATACTCTGCCCTGGTGACAGAGGAGCACGGGCCGACAGCAACCAACTGATTTGGCCCCGATGAACCTTCACTATTTTTTGACCACAGGCATGTGGACTCATAAACGATCTAGTTTAGTGTCTTATTCTTTGGAATGGAGTGGGACTCATAAACAATGCGGGGTGTGCTGCCTTTCCTTAGACTGAAGGGAGATTTCTCCCCCTTCATAGTCTCATAAACAATCAGCAGAGAGTGATAAAGAGAGAGAAGGGGAGGGAGGGGCAAAGAGAACAGAAGAGAGAGCACATCGCCAAACGAAATAGAAAGAAACATTTGGGGGAACAATTGAATTCCCCAATGGTTGCCTCTGGTGTCACTCACACACCTGACTACAAAGATGAATGACAAAGGAGGCTACTCTCTCTAAGGGTCATCTCTATCCCAGACTGCCCCCTGATGGGAAGTTCAGCACCTGGACTCTCATCCATGGGGGAACCAGCCAACTCCAAACCTGGGTGGCTTCTTAGGGACCAGAGATCAGCATTTCTCACTCTCTCTCCCTTCTCCCTCCTCGCTCGCCTTCTCTCTCCCATTGAGGGGATTCCCATTCACAGCAACTCTATAGGGCAGAGTAGAACTGCCCCTGTGACCACAACTCTTTATGAAAGTAGAAAGCCTCATCTTTTTCCCAAGGAGCAGCTGGTGGTTTCAAACTACTGACTTTGCAGTTAGCAGCCCAACGTGTAACCCACCATGCCACCTACTCATTGATGCAACACTATATTCACACCACATTCTTGCTACTGACAGTATATGAACAGCTGTGTCGATTACCTGGGAGCAAGCAAGCAATGCGGACTCTCAGAACCTACTGAAACATCCGATTTAATATCTACAAATGACTTGTATGAGGTGGCTTCAAAAAGTTGATGGAAAACAGGATCAAAGGATGATAAATTATTGCAGTGGCCACACACAACTCACAGATAATCTTCCAAGTTATAAGGCTCATTTGGGAAGTTAATAGGCTACAATTCAGGATCGGAAATACGATATTATTTTTTGGTCAGGGCCATATCTTCTCAGTGGTGCCCATGAGCATGCCTCTCTCTGTTCCTTGTCCTACTCGCTCACAGCCACCAAGTCGATGCTGACT
>NW_022104308.1:9063-9839 GCF_000313985.2 Echinops telfairi
ATATAATTGATGTATGGCTTGTTATAAGAGCTATAAAATGATTTATATTAAAAAAACCAATAAAATGATTTATATTTTAAAAAGCAAAGAAAAAAACCAGAGAGGCTTTCAGGAAGATGGTGCCGATGTAGGATTGCCCACATGAAAATCTTGCTGTATGGTAGCCAGACTTACGGGCAAGGAGGTTGAGTTGGGGGACTAGGACATGAAACCAGGTCTTTTGGGACACACCCAAGGGTTTTTGGCCAGTTTTCCCATGGAGACCACAGCTGTGTTCATCACACACCGGTCCCCTTCTCACAGCATTTGCCCAAGACTTGCTTCCCTTGTTGGTGGGGCAGCAACTCCCTGGTTCTCCCCACCCTCACACACACACCCTAATCAGCCAGGGTGGGGAAGTGGCTCAGGACAGTCTATCCCTTGGGGGCATTCTATGGATGCCCTCACAGACTCCTGGAGGCCCTTGGCACTAAAACCTGCTACAGTCCTCAGAATAGAGTTCCCACTGGAGATAATCCTTAGCTGAGGCCCAGCTCCCTCCCCTGATCACAGGGTCCATACTGGGCTCTGCTGATAGCCCCAGCTCACTGAAGAGGGATCACCACCAGGGAGACACAGGCGCTGCTGGAACCCACAGCGCAGCGGGCTCTCGCGAGTTGTCAGATTTGTTCCTATTTTCTTTTGAGAAAGGAAACACAAAACTCTTTTATCTCATGTGGTAGTTACATAATCTGTTGTCAATTTTAGACGTAAGAGTGAAGGGGTGGAGTTTAGCC
>NW_022104309.1:0-934 GCF_000313985.2 Echinops telfairi
AATATCATGGTTCTCTTGCTGTGTATACACTTTTCTTGCAGCAACATATGGTTTTTACAAACAAGCAGACCTCAATTTCAATGAAATGTAAAATTCATATTTGTATAAAGAGATCATGATCATGAGTTTTAAGTAATCTATTGAAAAATGCTTTCTTTGCCTCCCATAAGAAGAAAAAACTCGAAATCCACTGTCTTTAAGTTGATTCCAACAAATAGTTACCAGGTAGACCAGGGTAGAACTGCTTCATAGGGTTTCTGAGGCTGTCCATTTTTAGGGGAGTAGACTGCCCATCGTGCTCCGTCAGAGCAGCTGGTGGACTCTCACTTGTGTTAGCAATCGAACAGTTAACCCATTGAGCCACCAGGTACTCTACAAATGGTTGTTGCCCTGCCCAATCATTGTCCCTTATAGAAAAGCTACCTTTGAATTCTATCCTTTTAACCCATTGATTAAAACTTCTCTTTTTACATCTTCCATGAAAATCATCTGTCAAAATGTCAGGGATTGAACGGTGTTCCCCAAAATATGTGATAACATCGCTGGATGGCTATTTTCAGTCATAGTTTCTCAGTCAAATAGTGATGTAATATTACAGTTACATAATGATGCAATCATCCCCATGAAGTGACCAGCAAAGATCTGATGACAGAGGATGAGGCGGGGTGCAACACCATCATGCAGGTCACAGCCATAGTCGAATGTAAGGGCAGTTTCACTAGCGTGTGGCCTGCATCCATCTGATAGAAGCAGTAGTATTCGATGTTTCATGTCCTTCTTGAATTTATGATCATTCTCTGTTGAGATGCTGCTGCAACGGTTTTTGAATTTTGTCAGCAACATTTTACTTGCATGCGATATTAATGATGTTGTTCAATAATCTCTGCATTCTGGTGAGTTGCCTTTCTTTGGAAAGGGCCTAAATATCGACCTT
>NW_022104309.1:4420-6212 GCF_000313985.2 Echinops telfairi
ATCTATTTCCCCATCATCACATATAAATATATTTTCATAATATTTGGGCATTAGCTAAATCTGTTTGCATGTATATGTTCCATCTGACAATGTATACTTGGAAGGTCACCATTATGTTGTTGAAAACCGATGATTGCAATAAAGAAAGTTATTGGTCTTGCAAAATTCTCTCATGTCAGCTCAAGCTATCTTTCTTTCACCAAGGCCATAGTTTCCAACTCCTGAGCTTCCTCTTTGTTTTCAATGTTTTTATTTCAATTACCTATAATCTTTAAAGCACCTTGATTGCATATTTGATCTATTTCAGACTAAATCAGCTGATAGAATTCTTCAATTTCTTTACTACTAGCTGTAGTGGTTGGTGTGCAAATTTGAATCACATCTGTATTAACTGGTCTACTTTATAAGCATATAGATATTTTCCTATCAGTAACAGTATTATACTTCAAGATAGATCTTGAAAAGGTACTTTTGATGATGAAAGTGACATCCTTTCTCTTAAATTTGAAAACTAACTGGAAGAAAGGACTGCCTCACGGTGTTTCTGAAGCTATGCATCTTTCTTCCCTGGTACCACAAGTGCGTTTAAACTGATGCCCTCGTGGTTAGCAGCCCAATAGGTAACCCACTATGTCACCAGGACTTCTCTCTCAGCTGAGCAGTAAGGAAACATGGTGGCCTTGCCCTTTAAGCATGGGACTGCTACCCACAAGGCCAAGCTTTCAAATCGGTCAGCTGCTCCAGGAGAAAAATAAGAAGCTGTCTTCTCCCATAAATATTTATAAAGTTTAAGAAGCACTATTTAGGGTCACTATAAGTGGGAAATGATTTAATTGCAGTGGGTTAATGCATGGGATATTGATCTTTATGTTGTCTATTTCATTTTTAAATAACTTCCAATTTTCCTTTATTTGCACGTTCCAAATTCTGATTATGAATGTTTGCAATCGTTTCTTCTAATTTTGAGTTATGTCCTATCAGCAAATGAATTTCTAGAAAACTTTGCTCTTTCTATTTTACCAAAGTTGACTTTGCTTTGGGAATATAGGTTTTTCTCAGTTACTTTTTGAGTGGCTTTCCACCCGAGAGACTCATCTTCCAATACTATATCACACAATGTTGGGCTGCTATTCATAAATGTTTTCAGCGGCTAATTTGTCATAAGTGGATCATCATTTCTTTCTTCCTAGTCTGTTCTCCCCCTGGGAATCTCTGCTGGAAACTATTGATCACAGGTGACCCTGCTGGTATTTGAAATAGTGGTACTTCCCCTCCAGCATTATAGTAACATACAAGCCATGACTGTACCGCAAACTGGCAGATGAGTGGGGTTTACGTCCTTCAGTCATGCTGCTTTTGAATTAAATAACATTTTTATATTTAAATCTTTAAATTAAATGCATTAGAGAATATTTGATCTGATCTGTAATCTCTCAAACTCTATTTGTGATCTTAAAACACGCTTGATATTTGAAGAGCAATCAACTAATTAAAAATACTTGGATTTATAACACCAACAGTATTTAAAAGTTTGTTCACAGTATGGAGTATGATTTTTAAGTAGAAATTACCTAATTCCCCCTCCCCCAATAAAATAAAATATAAAATTTGATGTTATACTCTTCATTATTTATATGTGCAGTATTACAATTTCCTCCATGAAAATATTGTATGTCATTTATACTTCATCTCAATTGATACTGTCTTCTAACTGGAGACAGGGCATGACTGAAAGGTAGACTCTTCCTCACAATTCACCCTTTACTTACAAAGGAACCCTGATGGTGTAGTA
>NW_022104309.1:7212-9086 GCF_000313985.2 Echinops telfairi
AGATACTAATGAATGGAAACAGAACATCATCTGAGACAGTGTCATAAGATGGGCCACGAGGGTCAGAAGGCACCTCAAACGTTGACTGAGGAAGAGCTTCTTTCTTGAAAGTAGAATTGACTATGGTGACCTGAATCAAGTAAACCCTGTGGGAGCAAAGCCTTCAGGCTTTTATGTGCTGATGGGGAAAGACGCAAAATGAAAAGTAAAAGTGGCAAAAAATTGACTAAAAACCAGAACTTCAAATGTAGGAAGTATGAGTCTAGGAATATTGGAAGTCATCAATATGAAATGGAACACACCAAGTTCAAATCCTATTCATTAGTGAGCTGAAATGGACTATTACTGGCCATTTTGAATCAGAAAATCATATAGTTTATTATACTGGGAATGACACAATCAAGAGGAATGGTGTGGCATTCATTGCCAAAATGGCCTTTCAAGGTCTATTTTGAAAGACAATGCTGTCTGTGATAGGATACTACCTGTGCTCCTTCAAGAAAACTCAATTAAAACACCCATTATTCAAATTTATGCACAAACTGCAAAAAGTAGTGATAAAGAAATGAAAGAACTCTATTAATGTGTTCAGTCTGAAATTGATTGAATATGTAATCAAGAGGCATTGATGATTATTGGTGACTGTAATAAAAAAGTGGGAAACTAAGAGGAAGAATAGCTTTTGGAAAATGTGGTGCTGGTGATAGAAACAATACTGGAGATCACGTGATAGAATTTTGAAAGCCTGATGACTTGTTCATAGCAAGTACCTTTTGTCAACAGCACAAAAGGTGAAAATACATATGGCCGTCTTCAGATGGAACACGCAGTAATCAAATGGACTTCATCTGTTGGACGAGGCAATGGGGAAGCTCAATATTAGGAACTAAAACCAGACTAGGCGGTGACTGTGGAAAAGACCATCCGTTATTCATATATAAGTTCAGGATAAAGTTGAAGAAAGTTAAAACAAAAACACTAGAGCCGATATATGACCTTGAGTCTATCCCATCCAATTTTTGAGAACAAATTAGAAACAGATTTGACACATTAAATATTAATGACAGAAGTCCTGATGAACTGTGGGAAAACATCAAGAACATCATTCATGAAGAAAGCAAAGGTCATTAAAAAGACATGAAAGAAAGAAAAGATCAAAATGCATGTCAGAAGAGACAAACATTTTATCAATCTTAACGTAGCTAAGGTAGATGGGAGAAACGAGGAAGTAAAAAAGCTGAATAGAAATTTTCAAATGGTATCTCAAGAAGACAAAGTCAAATATTATAACGAAATGTGCAGAGACCTAGAGTTAGAAAACCAAAAAGGACATGTTCAGCATATCTTAAACTGAAAGAACTCAAGAAAAAATTCAAGCCTCGTGTTGCAAAATTGAAAAAATTGTATGAGTAAAATATTGAATGATGCAGGAACATCAAAAGTAGATGGAAAAATATACAGTCGTTGTGCTAAAAAGAACTAGTTGACATTCCACTATTTCAGGAGGCAGAATACGAGCAAGAATCAGTGATACTGAAGGAGGAGGTCCAAGCTGCACTGAAAACATTTGCCAAACACAAAGCTTCAGGAACTGATGGAATATCAGCTGAAATATTTCAATAAGCTGATGAAACCCTGGAACACTTAATCTATACCAGGAAATTCAAAGACAGCTACTTGTCCAATTGACTGGAAGAGCTCCATATTTGTACTCATTTCAAAGAAAGGTGACCCAACAGAATGCCCCAGTTACAGAAAAAAATCATTAATATTTTATGCAAGTAAAATTCTGCTGTAGATCATTCACAATGGTTGCAGCAATATATTGACAAGTAGCAGCCAAAAGTTCAGTCCAGATTCAGAAGAGCACATGG
>NW_022104310.1:0-5214 GCF_000313985.2 Echinops telfairi
CAGGAGCTGCAGGAAGTGTCTTGCAGGTTGGCAGGTGCTTAGCGTTCCTCAAGCCCCTCACCTGGTGGACACCTGGTGGCTCCTCTGGAGAAGGTGAGACTGTCTGCTCCCTTAAAGAGCTGCCACCTTGGGCACCCACGGGGGCTGTTCCACTCTGTCATTTAGGGTTGCTGTGAGCCGACATCGACCAGGTGGCAACGTGTTGTGGTTATTATGAATATTACTGTTTGCTAGACAATAAGAGACACAAACTAACCTCCCAAGGGGTGTTGGGGGAAGGGCAAGCCTCAGGGAAACCTGAGTAAAATGGTACTGTGCAGTGCTTGAAGCCGTGAGTTCACTTGGTCTTGGGGAGCGGGAACTGACAGGAAGTGCGTTTCAAGAACTGCCTCTGAGGCCCAGGGGAGCTGGGGAGCCACCCCTTTCTCAAACCAGAATAGTCTGGCAAGGATTTCCGGGGAAGCTTTTGAGTGAGAGACAGGCTTTGGACTGTTGGCATTTCTGGGACACTGTGATGGATAGAAGAGACAAGATTACGTATTCAGGATTTGAGACTCTCTCCCAAAACGCAGAACAGAGCACCACTGAAATGATGGGGAAATGGCAAGCCATGGCGCCCCGAGTATGCCATATTCTAAGAAAAACGCTTTGATCTATAATTTAAGTCCGGTGCTTCCTGGGGCCAGGAAGATGGCAGCTGCTGAAAACGTTAAGCTATGCAGCCGGATACATTTCCCACGGGTCCAAGAAAGGCATAGGCCGAAATGAAACCTCACTGTCAGGAACTGCCATGCGGTGGGGAGCTGGTGCCACCTCCCCCCTCCTGTCTGCCCCTAATAGAATCACTGTCCCCTAAGTTCGACCTCACAAATGATTGTAATAGTACGGTTCTTTTCTCCTAACCATCTTGCGACCAACAGACCTTTTCTCAAATTCTCTGGAGATGTTTACTTCAACGAAAGTATTAGTTACCTAAAGCCATACCCCAGCCCCTCCCCTCCCCCCTACATACACACCCACTATTGGCCTGACTAGAACCGACCCTCCAGCTCTGCTTGCAGGCACTGAGAATCGGAATCCACAGTGTGCCGTGACCCTACCCTCTGCCTTTCTCGCCACTGCCAACCTAGCCTGGTAACCAGCCTCCTACCCAGCACCCTTCCCCTGGGAGGGAGCCTTTACAAGACCGTTAACATAAACAGGGGCATCTTTTCAGCTGATGGATACTCCCCTTTCCCCTACGAGGAGCTCTGTCTCCTATTGAAGCTAGAAGGCGCGGTGCAGGTGCACTGACTTAGCCTCCTAACTACCCCTCTGTGTCACCTCATCTGGCAGGCACTTCCTGCAGCCTTTTTCTTGGTGGTGGTTATCCAGGGTCTTTGGCACTTTGCAATGGCGGCAGCCCACGCGCCACTGGTTTCTTTGTGTTTGGCCCGACCTCCCACTACTGTTTACCAGAAGTCTACCACCCACTGATTTTGTGACCTCGTTCTCTATGCCTTAGACTCTTGGATCATGATTCCTGGATGACAGGTGAGATGTATTCAAACTCCATAACCTTCCGTCGCCGTGGTCCTTATCAGGGACGGTCGATTCTACAAGCACTGCTCTCTCGGAGGAAAGAGAGAAGCTGAACGCCCCCTGGCACTGCAGGCCTCCTCTCTGCAGTCCTCCAGGCTGCCAAGGCAGCAGAGCAGCTCTGTCCTGACAGGAACCAAGCCCAGTGGGGACACATCTCCAGAAGATTCCCAACTTGGCAAACACACATCACATAGGCCACTTCCCTGGTCCTAAGCTGACACATTCACAGTGAATTAGCATCCTTGAACAATTCCCTTGTGCTACTCCAGGAAGCCAGGAGACACTGCTGGCCCCCACCTACTACTGTTTTTCCCAGGGACACGGAACACCGGAAGTATGCAGCATAGCAATGGCACTATTCTTTCAGTGTCCAGGTACCTGGAGGGAGTTTTCCTTTCAGTCTCCTTGAATTCCAAGTGATAAGACTTTTACCGTCCTTTACGGTCAAGAGAGGAAATTCCACACACTCTGTTCTCTCGGCAAATGCATGGAATCTGAAACAGTAAGACATTGTCAGCATTAGACTACTAGCATGAGACTTGTCCGGGTTCGTTGTTTCTCCTAGGGCTTCGGAGCTGCGCTTGTGTGGGCCTCAGCATCTTAGTCACACCGTTCTCTCTGAACCTTTTCAATCCCTGCAGGCCAGAGACAGACAGAAGAGCACAGAGACCTGTGAGTGGTTTGGGGTTTTAACTGATGGCTCTTCATTCAAGGATAATCAGTGCAACCAAATGGCATTTATTGATCCTCAACAATGCCCCGTGCTGCTTCTGCTTCTGCTTCTGTTCCCCGGGTGACCCATGGCACGGCAGTTTTGACAAGCCAAGAGTCTAGTGGCAGAGTCTTGGCAGTCCATGAGCTCTGAGGGTTCGGTAGGTGAGAACTTGCAATCTGGGCACAACTGGTTTCACCGCTGTGGCTGTGCTCCGGTCAACATCAGCCCAGCAAACATAAACTTCTCCAGGATCTGACGAAAAGAATATGGATGTGGGGTCATTTTTAAGGCTTTCACTAAACGCATGGGACAAGGAGCAGCAGCAGTCAGGGCCACATGCAGGAGCAGGTCAGAAATGCAAATTCCCAGGGGTCCACTCAAGTCTGCTGAGTCCGAATATCACTTTAACTAGAGCCCCAGGGCACCCAGGCGCACTTCCCAGCTTGAGAAGGGCAGTGTCGTCCAAGGGGAATGGGCCCAGGTGCCCTCTGACAGGCAATGGTCTGGGATCCAAAAGGCCAATAATATCAGAGGATCTCCCTCAGATTGGCAGGTGAGGCCTCTACGTTACTCTACTTCAAGGGCTCAGGAGCTGCATCTCTGCAGCTGCCTCTCTCTCAGCACACGGTGACCCTGGACAGATGGACGGGCGGGAGGGAGCAGTCTGGGGTCTCGCTGGGTCCACGGAAAGCTTCCTCCTGTCTATTTCTAGAGGACAAGACTAGGCTGCAAAGCCCACGGCGATACACAAGCAGGCCTTGTTCCAACCTTGACCAGACCAATGGCTACTTCATTTTGGCTTGTGTGCTTTGCCCACAGCAAAAAACCAGCCAGCTTCCTCTCCACCTGAGACCTCCTCGCGAGGCAAGGAGGGCAGAGGGGCCTCACACCTTGAGTGCCAAGGCCCAGGACTTTCCCTGTCTCAGATCTGTTCCCAGAGTAGAAAACAGAAAGGCAGACATTTACTCTGGCCTGCCCTAGCCTTACTTGTGCAGTACACTGACAGAGAGACAGGCTCTTTCCAAGTCCACAGCTCTGTGCCTGTGGGCCGGCCAGCGGTATTGGCCAGACAGCCTGGGGCCCAGGGCGAGCCTGCATGCAATTGGAGGGTCACTAGGCCAAGGCAGCCTCCCTGAAAGCTGAGACTCCACACCTGCTCTTCACAGTTTAATAATAGCTGCACTGCAGGGGTAGTGCCCCGGGAGTGGGCCTGGCAGAGTGAGCTGAGTGTGGGGTCAGCCGGCTCGCAGAAGCTCAGTGCCTGTGTACACCGTGTGCTCTCGGCAAACCGGCACGCTGCAGGGCCCAGCTGAAAAGTCAGCAGCAGAACTGCGGACCCTCCTGTGTCAAATGACTCCCCGGTGACGTAGCCAGCCCAGAGACAGTGGTGCCCCAGTGCGGCAGAGACAGAGGAGGGGAGGTGGCCCTGCCAGCTGCTTTTCATCTCCCCAGAAGTCAAGGTGGGGATGTGAGTCTCGGGCTGCTCAGGAACTTGTACTGGGCATCCAGCACAGGATGTTCAAAGATTCCAGAGTGTCTTACAAGCAGCCAGAGCAAAGGTGTTCACCCAGAGCCCAGGTAAAAGGGCAGGTTCTGGACCCCTCTTCAGCAAAGCAGAATCTTGGAGGCTCTGGCCACCGAATCTGCATTTTAACCCAGCTTCCCTAGCAGGTCCTCTGCAAACAGAGGGGCTGAAATGCATATGCCTGGGTCTATGGTGATGGAACTGTTAGGTAGCTGGATAGGGGGTTGTTCCTCTCCATGCCGAGGGGCCCCCTCCAGGAAGCTGGAAGCCAATAAAGGCTAAAGAGCATGCGCCAATTCAGGCCCCGAGGTGGTGGTGGTGGGGAGCTGTACAGCTGGGTGGGCCCCCCATCTAGGCCAGGTGGGCTTAATTCAGTCAATGGGGTCAACCAGTACGGTGGACCATGCCTCCCAGTGGAAGGCCCCAAAAGGCCAGAACATGGAGACCACCACCCTCTTTTCCAGCTGCTCCTCCAAGGTCCCACACAGCCTCTGTTTCTCTCAAATTGGGCTTCGGGCGTGGATTCTTTCTTGTGCACAGCCAAGGTCCGAGAGGTATTTCCAACCCGAGACATCGAACACCATCTCCTCCCTGGTGGTGTCGTGGTTACTTGTTGGGCTGTTAACTGCAAGGGCGGCAGTTTGAAACCACCAGCTCTCCAAGGGAAGGAGATGAGGCTTTCTACTCCCGTGAGCAGTTAGCGTCTAGGAAACTCATAGGGCAGTTCTGCCCTGTCCCATAGGGGCACTGCTATGAGTCAGCATCCACTTGAGGGCAGGGATTTTATCTTGATGGGAAATTAGGCACAGCTCAGAGCTCTGTTATTAACAAGTTCCCCAGGTGACCTTGATGCCACATTTGACAACACAGTGTTCAGGGGCACCACTGGTTCATTTCAGACAGGCAGAGTGGCATTGTGGTTACATGGTGCGCTGCTAACCACAAGATCAGCAGTTCAAAACCACCAGACAGTTCCTCGGGAGAAAGACAAGACTTCCTACCCCCCATAAATGAAGTTACAGCCTTAGAAACTCATAGGGGCAATTCTTCCCTGTCTTATAGGGGCACCATGAGTCAGAATGGACTCACTAGCAGCAAGATTTTTTTTTTCAGTCTTAGGAAAGGACGAGGTAGTTCTCCTTGGAGCAGTGTAAGAATCGGCGCTCTTTGTACAAGGGACTGGCATCCCCACACACAGGCAGATAGAGAAGCCAGGGGAGGAGCATCCAGACTAACTGTCCTGAAAAGAGAGAAGGAACATAGCAACAAGATGATTCGTTAACCACAGAGACCACTGTGGACCTGGTGTGGACGGGACTCACTGTCACCCACAAGCACGTTTGTCTGCCTACCTGCTGTGGCTCTTGGCACTCAGGGCCTTTAAAAAAGCTAT
>NW_022104310.1:7764-8929 GCF_000313985.2 Echinops telfairi
GCGGCAGACGCGAATCCACCTGGGGATTTCATGGAGTCCAAAGCTGCCGCTGCGGCTGCGCATCAGGGTTTCCTTCTCCGTGCTAATGCGGTCGCGTTAGTCATTCTTCATGCAGTTCACTGCTCAGCTTCAAAACTTAGATATGTCTTCAGGCCACCGTCCGTTACCTGTGATGCAGGTTTCCGGGGCCATGATTTCCATTGAGACCACCAACCCCACCCTCACAGGAGGCCGGGTGGTGAAGTGGTTACTCGTTGGGAGAGAGGAGACTTCTGACTCCCACAGAGTGACAGTGTCGGAAACCCCGGTGGGTGGTCCTACCCTGTCCTAGGGGTTGCTATGACTTGACGGGCAGTGAGTTTGGATGTTCTACCCTCACGCTCTGAACTCTGTCGTTCTGCCTCTCTTGTCTGATCCCATAATCAGCAGAGAAGACAGAGCTGAAGACATACATGATACCTGTCCCCACCCCACCTAAAACTGGCATCCTGGCTCTCAAAGCTAAGTGGAAATGACTTTGTGGTTAACTGCTCTTCGGCATAAAAAGGCAGCATGAATTATTTTATTCAACACTCACAAAAGGTCTACTGAATAAAAATTTATAAATTGTCAAGGGTTCATGAGGGAGGGGGTAAAATGAGGAGGTGATACCAAGGGCTCAAGTAGAAAATAAATGTTTTGAGAATGTTGATGGCAACAAATGTACAAATGTGCTTGACACAATGGATGGATGGATGGATGGATGGATGGATGGATGGATGGATGGATGGATGGTGACAAGAATTGTATGAGTCCCAATAAAATGATTTAGGTACCTGAGGGTGTGTTGGCATAGCTACTGTGGGCAGGAAGCTTATTAGTCATCTCCCGGGGCAGTGCCAGAAGCCTACAATGCAAACTCATTCCTCCTTGAGGAGCCAGAGGTGGCAAGGAGGGCACAGCCCCAGTTGGCTCACTCTCTACTCATGTTGCCCCAGCAGGAAACACATGCCTGGGGAGTGAAAGCCATGCTGACTTCACCTAGCAGGTCATGAGCCACACCCACCCAACACTCTGCCAGGCCCTGAGAAGACGGGAGGACACAGAGTGTGCCAGGAGCCACGTCACCCCTGCCAGGCCCTTAAACCAACTATTTGGGGAGCGGCATACCTCACCCAGGTAGTCA
>NW_022104311.1:0-1218 GCF_000313985.2 Echinops telfairi
TTCCTCCCCCTAAGTGCTCCCATTTGCTCTGATCAGGCATGCCCCTCTCCCCTAGCTGCAGCTTCATTGCCATCCTAAAGAGAACATTTCTTAATTCCTACACAGCACAATGAAGAAGAAAAGGCAAAGCCACCTCATTGGGAGGTCACTAAGGTGTCCAAGGCCTCACAGTGAGGCAGTTTCTTAAATTCACAAGTTCCTGAGATGCAGCACAGGCAAATGTCACAGAGCGAGAAAAAGATAGAAACAGGAGTGGGACCATAAGTGGGAACCTGCTAATTATGTTGAACAGATTTAAGAAGTTGGTCCTGTTCTTTCTGAGCAAGGTACTCAGAGCATGACACAAACCTAGGTCATCCATCTCTCCCCAAGTAAAGTAATCCCCAGCAAGGATATGCTCCAGGACAGGACTAAGCCACTTAGGAGCTTTCTAGAGAGGGGTGGAAATTCACTGCACGCTGCTGAGTGCAAGACTGAACTATCCTGCATAGATCATCAAGAGGAGGAATTTGGCACCCTGAGAGGCCTTCCTCAAACAGGGAACCATGCAAATAAATTTGGGCTTTAGCCCTGACCCTTAACTAGGAGCTAAGTCTCTGCTCAGCAGTTGAGCTGTCCTGCAGATTCTAGTGCAACGCAGAGCTTCACAATCCCTCCTCTCACCCTGGATCATGTCAGACAACCACTGTAGGGGCAGGCAATCCTCACCAAGTCACTGGAGTGAAGAAAGACCAGGGCAGCCCAGAGATTAGGGAGGTGGGAGAAGGTCAATAGGCCAGGAACAATCTGCCTGACATAATCCCCAAAGCAAGCCAGGACCTGCAGCTTATATAGAGTGTTTGGGGGGTGGGGGGTTTTCTCCCAATGGAAAAGGTCAGTGGCATGGAAGCAGTAACTCCTGCAGGGACCCAAGTTCAAAGCTTTGTCCTGAAGACAGCACAGGAGGGGTCCATGGTTGACCCCGCTGGGCAGGTGTGGGAGGACTAAAGAGCTAGCTCTCTGTGACTTCCATGTCTTAGTCTTGCAGAGGGCCCCCCAACATCCCTCTTCCTTCTTCTTTGTGTACCTTGTTCTTTGGGTGGGTCCCCCTTCATTCAACTCTTCCCTTAGGCACCCTGCTGCTCCCTGGACAGCCAGGGACTTGGCCCAGAGCTACTGCTCCTCCCTGTCTCCTTGTGACTTCACCTGGGGAGTTTGGTGCTCAGAGAGTGACTGTGT
>NW_022104311.1:5151-6694 GCF_000313985.2 Echinops telfairi
TAATACACGATTTAAAAAAATGCATGGTCTGTCCTCTTGGCTTCTTCAGGCAGTGTCCTCCTTGCACATGCATATGAGGGCACTGAAAGTACCTGGGCTTGGCTCAGGCCCTCCTTGCCAACACAGGACAGGGACTTCACAGAGCAGATTTTATCCAACACAGTGTGTCCTTTGAGCTCTGACGACTGCTTTCTCTGAGCGCTGACTGTGGATCTCAGCAAGGGGAAATGTCAAATCCCTGAGAGCACCCTGCTTTCCTCCATGCATCAGGATGCTCCCTGTCAGTCCTGGTGGGAGGGAGGGTTAGGATGCTCTTTGCATTGTGCTGCCACCCACAGGGCAGGCTGCCCTCCTGGATGGTCACCAGCCAACTCCTCATGTCCTCCCTCCTTGTCAGCACACAAGGTGGTGACACCTGCATATGTATCCCAGGAATGGGCCTCCACACTCTCCTGGAGTCCTGAGGGCACCCTGTTCATCCAGGTGTAATCCAGCTTCATCGATGATGTGCTCAGCATACAGATCAGATTCCTGTGCCCAGAGGCTACATACAACCCTGACTCACCCCTTCCTGGAAGGAAAACCATGTTATTTCCCCCCAGATCTGCTTGTACAGCGGCCTCTAAATGTGTGTTCCGGATCGGCCAGAGCACAGGAAGTGTCCCTGGAATTCCCATTCTTCTCAGGCTTCCAGTCTATACAGTCTATCTATAGCTGCTTCCAGTCCATACAGTCAGACACCTTTTGATCAGAAAATCCCAGAGAAGAATCCATCAGTCCCGTGTCCTGTGGTTTTCCCTGAGACCCGTCTGACATCAACCATGATGTCCTCTATTCCCCGTCCTCTTCGGGGTGCTGCACATCTGTAGTTCAGGCATCTCCCTGTCAGTGTACAGCTGCAGTCTTTGGGGACCAACCTGCGTCATCCTAGCAATGTCCTTCTGTCATTTGTATGTTCCCTCTGGTCAGCGTTTTGGGAGATGGGTCCAAGAAGGAATCTCTTCTCATCCCGTGACCAACAACTGCCAGTGAGCATGCAGGAAATGGGTCACTCGTGCCTGAAACCAAAGGAGAGCAGAGTAAGCCAAGGTGACTGCCCCAGGGACAGTACTGATGCATTGGGATCGCACTGGCCAGGGTGCAACCCCCTTGTGAATTTCTGAGACTGTGACTATTTATGGCAATCACTCAAGGTATGACAGAGGAGACCGGTATCTGCTAACTGGACTTGACCATGATGACGTCTGTCCAGAGGCTGCTCACCAGTTGAGTTCTCCTGCAGATTCCAGTGCAATGCAGAGCTTCACAATCCTTCCTCCCACCCACGTTCTTAGTTCCAGGGAGCAGCTCCTGGCAGACAAGCCCTGCCAGGTGTGGTGGGAAATCCTCTCCAAATTACCATCCTGAAGAGAGGACAGGCGGCAAGAGAAAAGGGAGGCGGGGGACAGGGTTGACAGGCCAGGATCACTCTGCCTGCCCAGTCCCTAGAGCCAGCCAGGACCTGCAGCCTATAGAGAGAACTGGGCGCGGTGGGAGTCTCCCA
>NW_022104311.1:7236-8959 GCF_000313985.2 Echinops telfairi
TTGGAAATACTGGCTCAATGTGTTCCAGCCACTGTTGACGCAGGTGTTTTGAGAATTCTAAAATATTGTCATGGACAGGCCTAGTCAGGATTAAGCCTTTGCATTACTGTCGGAAAATGGACTCTCTCTTCCTGCGCTCTATCTCTCTTATGTCTGCTTCTAAGGGAATAAAAGAAAAGAACCACATTCCACTTCAGCTGTGGCTTTGGGAATGTGGCCTGGAAGCCAGGCCCCTATAACAGCGGTTCTCAACCTGTGGGTCGTGACCCCCTTTGCGTGACCCCCTTTGCGGGTCGAACTACCCTTTCACAGGGGTCGTCAGATTCATAACAGTAGCATAATTACAGTTATGAAGTAGCAATAAAAATAATTTTATGATTAAAGGGTCACGGCATTAGGAAAGTTGAGAACCACTGTTCTAGAGTACAAATATCTCCTGTATTAGGGTTTGTTAATCACTATGCTTTAATTATGTCCAATTTATAACAATGAAAATACATCCTGCATATCAGATATTTACATTACGATTCATAACAGTGGCAACATGACAGTGATGAAGTAGCAACAAAAATAATTTTATGGTTGGGAGAGTCGCCAAACCATGAGGAACTGTGGTCAAGGGGGACAGCATTAGGAAGGTTGAGAAGCACTGGCCTACAGTAATTCCACCGAGAGCACTCACTCTTTAACCCTGGTGCTCCAGTTCTCTGAATGTTTCCTTTCCATGGCCTGGAGCTTCCTGCTGCTCTGGCCTTATTACAATTGGTTCCATTGTGGCACTTGCTGACTGACAAAGAAACAAGGCTTTAGGGTTCATCCTACCTGAAGTTTTTAATCTAAAATGTGTACTTGGAGCATAAGAATGAAAATTGCTGCCGAACAAATGGTTTTTAAAATATTATTTGATTTACCATCGTTCCTCATCAGCAGTAATTCTTCTTAACCACAATGTATTCTTTCTCACCTGCTTACTTAGGGATCAGAACACTAGTAATTATGTTTTACCTTGAAATACGTTTATTGCCGTCAGAAGATGAATTGGAGAATATGAAGCAAAGTTTGGTTCTATGTCAAAGGGTTTAGGGTGGTTGGCTAGTTCATAAAATTAAAGGAACCAATTATTGAGTCCTGGTTTCATGGTAACTTATGGAATAATCCTCACGCCTTCTGAGTTTATCGCACATTCACTTTCTGATCATTTAATAACCAATATAGAGTTTCAAATAGGCAGGTTGTCTTAGTAGCTCTGAGATATATGCTTGGGAATCCTTGCTAGCGGAGATGATAGATTCCCTACTGGGCAGACAGAAAGAATGGGAATACAGAAGAACAAAGAATGTGGACTTAGGGCATTCTCCCTGAAGTCTAACACATGGAAGCAGAAGTGATCTAGCTCTTTTGTGCTTCTCAATTCTTGCTTGATAAGACCCCCGCTTCGGACTATCTTTATAATAAAGTTTTTAATAAAAATGTTTGCATAAGCTAATGTTCATGTTTAGATTATCTTTTGGAAGACGCAAAGCATCACTGACTTTGTGTATAAACTAGTAATCTTGTGTTACTCTTGGAACACGGTCAGATATAATGGTCATGACTTCTTAACCCTGTTTCCCACCTCTCTTTTCTGCATGTTTGTGTGTTTTTTAAAATCATTTTATTGGGGGCTCATACAACTCTTTCACAATCCGTGCATCCATCCATTGTGTCAAGCACATTTGTACAT
>NW_022104312.1:0-1260 GCF_000313985.2 Echinops telfairi
AGTTCAAGGCTTGAGTTTTTTCTTGGATTCTTTAGTTTCAGAGATGCTGAGCGTGTTCTTCCTTTTGGGTTTTCTAGTTTAGGTCTTTGCACATTTCGTTACGGTATTTGACATTGCCCTTCCTCAGATGACACTTGAACGCTTCTGTTCTGCTCTTGACTTCATTTCTTCCCTTTGCTTTAGCTACTCTATGATGACAACACGTCTCAGAGTCTCTTCTGATATTTATGTTAATCTTGTCTTCCTTTCCTGTCTTTTTAATGTATTTTTTCATGAAAGATGATCTTGATGTCCTCCCATATCTCATCAGGTCTTCTGTCATTAGTATTCAATGCTTCAAATCTGTTCTTGAGATGCTGTTAAAAGGTCATATTTTGAATCTCGTGGATTTGTTTTAATTTTCTTCAGTTTTATCCTTAACTTACATAAGAGCAATTAATGGTGTGTTCCACAGTCATCTCCTGGACTGTTTTTAGCTGCTGATAGTGAGCTTCCCCGTCATGTCTTCCCACAATTATTTCTGTGTATTCCATCTGGAGAAGTCTATGTGGGTAGCCATCTTTTGTGTTTTTGAAAAAGGTATTTGTTATGAACAAGTAGTTAGTTTTATAAAATTAGATCACATGATTTCTCGATTCATTTCTATCACCAGGTCCCTCTTTTCCAATTACTATTCCTTCCACTTTATTTCTAACATTTGCATTCCAATCACTAACAATTATCAATGCATGGCGAATGCATATTTGATCAATTCCTGACTGGATTCATTGGTAGATTTATTTAATTTCTTCATCAGAGCTTTTGTGATTTGTGCAAATATTTGAATAACAGTTACATTGATGGGATTTCCTTGAAAGTGGCTAGATATAATCCCGTCGCAGACAACACTGGACTTCAAGATTGACTTGGCAATATCCATGGAGACAATTAATGCCACACAATTCCTCTTCATTATGTTATTCACCACATAGTAAATCATATGATTATCTGATTAGAAATGGCCAATCAGTCCATTTAAGCTAATGCCTAGAATATCAGTATTTCTGCCTTCTACATAATTTTGAAATTTTCCAATTTTCCTAAATTCGTACTTTGCATGCTCCGAGTTGTCAGTATTAGCAGTTTTTAAATTTCCTTACCTTGAGCTTTGCTCCATCATCAAATAAAGGTCCCGAAGGCTACACTTCCACAGGCTTTGCCTGATTCACTTCATCGTGGCCAACTCCACTTCAAAACAGCAGCTCCTCTCAACGGCATTTT
>NW_022104312.1:2331-3506 GCF_000313985.2 Echinops telfairi
AAGTTTATTTTTTTAATTATTATCTTTCATATACACTAAAATATCTACAGATTATAAGACACCAAGATTTGCTCCAAAATATTGGAGGGCTGTACAAAATATTGTTTTTATACACCTGTACACCAAGGGCTGTACAAAATATTATGAATTCTTAGGTGGGTGGTATTTCAAAGCTTATGTTTCCTTAACCAAACATTGATGGTGTGCACGGAGAAGGCAGAGCAGTGTGGACAGCACGAGGCTGAGCCGTCCAGTCCCTTTGCCGCCCAGAACCTTGTGGTTGGGCTCCATCGAGTTTTGCTGGCTGTAACCTGTACAGAAGCAGAGCAGTCCTTTTTCCCACAATGTCAACGGGTGGGTTTCAACAACAAACCTTCTAGATAGTAGTTTAAAAAAAAAAAGCCACCACCAAGCTCACTGCTGTCAACTCAGCGACACTATAGGACAGGGTAGACGTGCCCCTGTGGGTTTCTGAGACTCTAACTCCTTTGTTTTTTTTTAACAGTTTTATTGGCACTTCATCCACGTCATACAATTCAATAATTAAATCATATCAAGAATTGTACAAGACTGCGACTCTTTTGGGGAGTAGAAAGGCACCATCTTTATCCCCTAGGAAGAGCTCGTGGTTACGAACTGCAGACCTTGTGGCTAGCAGCCAACGTGTAACCACTACACCACCAGAGTTCCATGATAAGCAAAGGAGGGCAGCAAACAACGGTGAAACTCAAACATGACCTTGCTTTCTTTGTGCCCACCCTTCAAAGATACAGGTCACTTATGGCCCAAGGGCAAATACTACCTCTGCTCTGCTGCCTCAACTTTACAATCTTAAGTGCAAATATATATTCTATCATTTTCATCATAGGTTCCAGAAAGACCCCTTCTCATTCATGAACACAATACTGCTGTATGTGCTACTGCTGCTGCTGCTGCTGCTGCTGCTGCTGCTGGGTGTTATGGAGTCCGTTCCATCGCACAGCGAGCCCTGTGTACATTCTCAGTCATTGCTACACTGGGGCCCATTGGGGCAGCACCCAGTCAAGCCGTCTTCCTCTTTTTCACTGACTTTCTGCTTTACCAAGCATGATGTACTTCTACCAGAACCGGTTCCTCCCTGCTGGAACTCTGGATCTCAAGAAATAGAGAAACTTCCCATTCTTGGAATGCATGAT
>NW_022104312.1:4784-5894 GCF_000313985.2 Echinops telfairi
AGGGTCACATTTTCAAGTTGGAAAATCTAAGCCTCGAATCCATTTCTTACAAAAATACAAGACCTCATGTGCTAGAGACAAGGTGCCTCAGTTTATTTGACTCCAACGCCATGACCAGGGAGAGACTTTCCTATATTCAAAATTAACTGCCCCTACTTCCAAACCTCAAGGAATAAATTAAACTTTACAATGTCTTGCCCATTCCATACCATCTTACTTAAGCAAATAATAAAGAGGTGAATGTGTTACTTGAACAACTTGATGCCATCTGACGAGAAAGTCAAAATGAACAAAAGTTTCACACCTCCATTATCTGCTATCCTCTAGGTGTCTTGTTTCAGGACATAGAAAAGGAGCTCTTTTGCCCCCAAGAAGCTGAGTTCTCTCTTATGGGAGTGCCAGGGTACACTGAACTTGCAAGATGAAGAGGCCAGGAAAAGGGTGAGAGGCTTTAGGGGAGAGAGAGCCTTTTCTTTTTAGTCTTATAATAGATAAGTGGATTTCTTGAATTATAAATGAAACCTCCAGAGATATAAATAGAGTGGCGAAGAACTACTATGAGATACGACATTCTTTTCTGATCACTCAATAAGCACCACATAACTCACTTGAGGCTGACAAGTTCTGTATAACACATTAATATGAAGACTGGAGAAGAATGCCAATACTACCCTTTGCCTACAGATCACACACACACACACACACACACACACGAAGATGTAGCGAATTAATTCAGAAGTTGCTGAGTCTAGATAGACCAATAAATAGAACAAAAGACAAAGTTACACATGGGTCAAAGTCATACATATTCTATATTTCTGCAGTGTAGATTTATGTTTTGAACAGGAATATTTCATGTACACTGCTTCCTATTTTAAAAATCTAGGCTTTATGACATTTATATTTAGTCTGACTTTTCCACAGTATAAAAGACCCAGAGGAAGTGATAGGAACCTAGGCTCACAGAGCTATTCAGTGTTGCACGCTCTAAGGAAAATTAGAAAAACGCTAAAATTAAGATGAAATATCACCATCACAAAATTAAGATATCACTTGTCACCTCCTTTCTCCAAGAAAGGAGAAAAATTATCATCATCTTTCACTCCACTA
>NW_022104312.1:7699-9058 GCF_000313985.2 Echinops telfairi
CTGCCTCCATTGGCTACACTGACAGGAGGTCACACTCCTACTGAGCAGGACTTGCACCAGATTCCTAACATGTATTTACACCAGCTGCTGGGAAGTCCTGTCTCCCCCATTCACCAAGATATGAGGATGAAAATGTTGCTACATCTCTCGTTCCACTGAATTCATATGGTTAACGTGAATTTGCCCCCTGACTGAGTAGATAGACACTGGCTAAGGCACAGTCTTCCTAACACTAATTTTTTTTAATAAAAAGAAAACAGATATAGATTTAGATCAACAAAGGGGCTTTAAAATTAATGGAAACATTCTATTATTATTAAGTCCCTGGCTACATGGACTGTTCGGTCTCCATCTTTTATGCATTATTTGGTCAAAGATGAATAGCAGCTGTTCTTTGGTATGATCCCTCATCTGACACAAGCACACTTTATTATTTTAAATTAAATTTTATCTGGAGTCTTCCCTTTCTTCATTCCATTTTAGTAAAGGGTTTCCTAGCAAAGCAAAACTGTTGTTAGTTTAAGGTGATAGATCAGTGAGCCGTTCGAGTTCTTTATCATCCATTAATCTGATGCTCATGCTACGTCAATGCTTAAATGTGTAACAGGACAGAGTAAAGACAAAGAATCAACCTTCTGTTGCAGTTCAAATGAACTCATTGTTAGTTAACATCATCTCACGAATAGCACCACCTGGAATTGAACGAGACATTGACCAACCAAAGTGGGGTTTGCGTAGAGAAGCTGGGATGCTGTCCTCTTCTCCCAACAGGAGCAATGATAGTCCCTTCCTCAAAACATATTTCAGAGGGCAGGGTAAAACAGGACATGGAAAAGAGTCAGTATACATCTGCCACTGTGATACTCATCCTTTATGATACTGCTCAATGGCATTATACATTACACTACCATTCACAAATTAGTGATAGAACTTTGCCCTCCCTGCTATCACATAGGTTTGAATTCTACCATGTTTTATTTATACATCTAATGTATACATTCTATTTATTTATACATCTACTATATACATTCTATTTATTTATACATCTAATATATACACCTAATACCATATTTATTTATTTATACATCTACTATATACATTTAATAAAATTTTTTGGTTTTGTTTACATTCATACCTATTTCCTTAAGTAATACAATGTGCACATACACAATCAGGATTCTTTGTATGAGGTCCTGACTCTTCCTACTGATTCCACGCATGCTTCTCAGGAGTACCAGTTTATCATCTATGCATTTGTCAACAATTCTGTGAGGTTATAGCCCAGGCTCAGAGTTAAATATATGAGAAACCAAAATTTATGTTTCCATGTGTCTATTTTAAGTAGCCCTAACTGAGGTA
>NW_022104313.1:0-1242 GCF_000313985.2 Echinops telfairi
TTTTTTATCTTGAGGTTGTTAAACTTTATTTATTTTATGTGTTACAATTATTTTTTCCTATTTTGTGATTTGCCTCTTACATGTATATAAAATTCATGCTGAGAACACCATTTAAAAAAATGTAGCCATAGGAATATCTGTTATTGCTGCTGCTTTTGTTATTTAGGAAACATTCAAATGATACAAGATCAAGTATCTTTTGTTATTGTTGCCAAAATAGTGGGTGCACGTATTTGGGGAATCTTTCTTTTACTCTATTTATCTTTCTATTCTCCATGACAGTCACACTCGATTTGTTCTTGTCTTTCATATATAAATAAGCTCCCCAGTACTATGATTATTTAATTTCTTTATTTTTCCCTCTGAATTCTAGAAAGAATCTCTGCTTTTATCTGTGTACTGATATACTGGGCTGATTCTACTCTCAACTGCTTCTAAGGACATTAAAATTGAAGCCATAATATTTTTAATTTTCTTCCATTATTAACTCAGGCAGTATCATCTTCATCTTAATTATTTGTCTTATTTCATTTCTTAGCTTTTCACCACCAGTTCAGTTTTTCTTGATTTAATGACACATGTGCCATTTAAAGATTTCATCTATTAACTGTAGTAAATATTTTGGGGAAAAGGAGTTTGATTTCTCCTTGAGCTTTTTTTTTCCTCTCACAAGTCTCCTGTTTTGATAGTACTGAGTTATAATAGACTACTCATTCTTGGTAGAACAGACTGTTGACTCCTGGCCCCAGTGTGTAAAGGTACGCCTTGGTTCCTTTTGTCAAAATACCAATAACCTGGGTGCCATCAAGTTGCTTCCAACTCATGGCAGATCCCATAAGAGCCAGAGTAGAACTGTGCACTGTAGTTCATTTTCCTTCAGTTTTATTGACTTCTAATTCCCATACCACACATTTCAATGCTGTAAACCTATAAAAAGAATGGTGCAATCATCATTGCAATCAATTTCCGAACTTTTTCTCTATTCTTGTACTCACTATGATTAGCTCTCCAACCCTCTGTATCCTCCCCTGCCACAAGAAATGATTAAGCTAGTTAATGCCTCTATAGATTTACTTATCCTGGATTTCATAAATTAAAAAGCATACAATGCCCTGCCCTTCAACAACAATTACAAAATAAAACACAGAAAGACCTCAATTAGAAAATAATGTAAATTAGAACAAATAGAACAAATAATAAGGTGTTACATTTAATCTAACTACATCAGTTTTTATCCATTTT
>NW_022104313.1:2613-3989 GCF_000313985.2 Echinops telfairi
CCTAGTCCAACAGGCATACTTCTACCTTAGAAAATGAGTTTTATTGAAAGTTTTCCCCTAACCACATTCCAAAGGGTTTTGATGGCTGTGTTATTGTGGGTTGTTTTTGTTTGGGGGGGGGATAAGGAGTTGATATTTAGGCTGTTTTTTCAGAGGCACCTCTGGTGATGAGAAGCGCCAGCCTTGACTGACTGAACATGTACATCAACCACTTGCTCCTTTCACCCCAGCCAGAACTCACCTCCTGTCATAGTACATCGGAATCCTTTCAGGAGTTTTCTTTTGGAATGGTCAAATTTCATAAAATGTGGACATAGCCAAGCAACTTTTAATTTGTATGCGTTCTCCTTTCACATTTTTCATCCTATCATATCCTCAAATCAGAGTTGCAAGGCCGTCAGGAGAGGTGCTGGGTCAAAAAGCTTGCATCGCTAAAGTTCTTATGAGCTTGTCAGTAGTGGGACAGGCATCCCAGGAAGGAGTGTGACCTTCCGAACCATGGACAGTTGCAGCACAAGTGTTGGACCACTTCTCTTCCAGGTGATGAGTTGTCCCATCTTCCAATCTTGGCCTCTCTCTGTGTCTTGCCTCCTCCTTGAGTTCATCAGGAAATGTGCTTTACTCTGGGAAAGTGGCCCACTCATCAGAGGAAACCCCCAGGGAAATGGTTTTCTATTTAGTTCTCTTTGGTTTGTCTGCCTTTACCCTTGACTTTCACCTAGTGCAGTTGTGCTACAGCTTTTTCAGGACTCGGCCCTTGAGCCCTCCTACAATTTTAGAATATTAAGTGGGTTCTACCAGCATACCCTCTCCTTTTTTCATGAGATACAACCCTTATTGGGAGTTAACTAGGTAATTCTAAAAACACCTCTGCAAATTAAAAAAGAAAATAAATAATAAATAAAACACCTCACTGCCATCTAGTTGATTCTGACTCAGGCGTCTTCTCCACCCCAGAACTAGCAGGCATGCTTTACAATGCGGGGGCGTGCATGTGAACATCATCCTCAGAATTACCAGGCTGCTCTAAATTTTCCTTTTTTCTTACACTCTTTGGCTTATTTTAGCTGGTTTCTGGAAGAGGTGTAATTAGATACCTGTGATGAAGTAGACGACGGTGAAGGCTGATCTAGGAAATCAGAGATGAATGTTGAAGCGTATTTGAGATAACACCTCTCCTGCCAGCCTCACAACTGTGATTCAAGGATGAAATGAGAGGAGAAATGTGCAAGGACTTTGAAGGCTCCTTAGAGAATTATGCAAATTCAAAGTTGCTTTACCTCTCTCTCTCTTCGTTGAGACCAGAAATCACTAACCATTTTGGAGGCTTATTTCAGCTGTGACTTTCTTTTTTTAAGGAATATGTGCTAATAGCA
>NW_022104313.1:5283-6319 GCF_000313985.2 Echinops telfairi
CTAATCTAAGACTTCCATAGCTCCTTTTATGCCTCCTATTGTCCAACATGTAGATCTCCCCCTTTTCCTTTCTTTCTTTTTTTGGTCCCAATTTAACTAATCCTGTGACGGATATCTTTGCCCTGGTTTCACTTTAAATTTTGTGTGAAATATTGATTTTTATTAGAATAAAATCAAAGAGGTGGGATTACCAAATTGAATTTCAAGAAATTTCTGACAGTAAAAGCATAGAGAGGGAAGTTAGCTGAAAGGAGAAATGGAAAGAGGTACGTGAACGTGGGAGGATGGAGAGGACTCACTAGCATGTCCCGCGCAGGACCAACACCCTAATGGTGAAGGTCAGAAGTCTGGAGGCAGGGCAGGCTGTCAGACCCCCAGGGGTATTCTTCTGGACACTGTTTACCAGAGGTACTAGTTTCTTAGGGCTGTCATATCAAAGCACCACAAGTTGGGAAACTTCAAGGAACAGAATTCGTTTGCTTTCTCTCATAGTTCTGGGGGGCTCCAGCACCAAAGTCCAGAGGTTTGCAGAGTCCTGCGCTCCCTGAAGGCTCTAGATGAGGCATCATCCTTCTGGTCTCTTCTAGGGTCTGATGGTCGGTCTCGCAATTGGCTAGAAACAGTGTAATGCATGATGGTCTTTTCCCCTTTGTCTGTGCCTCTTCTCATAAAGACAATAGTCATATTAGAATAGGACTCACCCTATTCGAACCTACCCTCATAGCTAACTGTGTCTGCAAGGATCCCATTGCCAGTGAAGGTCACATTCATATATGCCTGGAATTCAACCCATATTACTCATAGCATATTTGGGAAGCGGCTTTGGTTTGGATCACACTCCCTGAGAATGTGATCCCACATTCTTCCCTTGAGAAGATGCCTCTGCAGGTGTTTCTTCCTGCCTAACATCAAGGTTAGCATAGGGGTTGGGACAGAATCTGGGTCCAACCCGGGCAAGCTGGAGAAGGCAGGTGTGGGGTTAAGGGGAAGAGGGAACCCCACAAAACATCACAGGTTTGGTAGGCGCAATTGTACA
>NW_022104313.1:8366-9053 GCF_000313985.2 Echinops telfairi
AAGGGAACATAATTTGCTGTTTAAAAAATACTAAATTATTATAAGGCAAAATGAAAAAGAAATGACTTCAAAATGGAGTGAGTTCCTATGTATACATTGCTCAAACTGTGCTGACGTTAAAACTATACAAAAGTAGTTTGTAGTGCATCATTCCACAGCCCATGCAGTAGCGAGCCATGATGCTGCAATCCTCTGACATAGAAGCTGCTCCATCCCCTGTCCTACCAGTCTTCTAGGGGAGTGCTTCAAATGTGAGGGGCTGTCAAGTCAGCTCTAACTCCTACCTACCCAGTCTCTAACCAAAGCACGCACTGCCTGGTCCTGTGTCATCCACATCCTGTTGCCATGTTGGTGACCAGGGTTGCAGCTGCTGTGCCAGTCGGTCTCAGTGAGGGACTCCCTCTTTTTCCGTGACCTGCTACTGTACGAAGCACGATGTACTTTTCCAGGGACTCCTGAGTCGGCTCTGAGCGCTATCCTGTGTACTATAGAATGAAATACTGCTGTGTCCTGAACCATCCTCACAATCGTTACCATGTGTGAGCCCAAGGGTGCGGTCACTGTGCCCATCAATCTCATTGAAGGCCCTCCTTTTCACTGACTTTCTGATTTATGAATCGTGACATAATTGTGTAGAGACTGATTCTTTTTGGTAACATGTTCCCCCAAACAGGAAACAAGGGCTTG
>NW_022104314.1:0-1856 GCF_000313985.2 Echinops telfairi
TTTGTGTCCTTCCCTATTTCTGATAGCCTATGTATTCCCTGTGCCAAAGTTCTCAAGTTGGTCCCAATTTCCTCATTGATGGCCCTAATAGCTTGGGGTTTATTTCAAGGTATGTGATCCCTCTTGAGTTTATTCTTGTGCATGGAGTGAGATAAGGGTTTTGCTTCATTTTTCTGCAGGTAAATATCCATTTTTTCCAGCACCACTTGTCAAACAGGGTATCTTTTCCCATTGGATATATTTTGGGCCCTTATCAAAGATCAGTTGTCTGTATGCTGATGATTTTATTTCTGGGTTTTCAGTTCTTTTCCATTGGTCTGAGTATCTGTCATTGTACCAGTACCATGCTGTTTTGACAGCAGTGGCTCTATAGTATGTGCTAAAGTCAGGTAAAGCAAGCCCTCCCACTGTGTCCTTCTTCTTGAGGAGTTCTCTACTAATTCTGGGCTTCTTCCCTGTCCATATTACTGAAATTGGTAGTCAGTTTTTCCATTTCCTTGAAGAAAGATGAGGGTAATTGTATCGGGATTGCATTAAATTTATGTAATGCCTTTGGCAGAACTGACATCTGGACTATATTAAGTCTTCCAATCCACGAGCATGGGATATTCTTCCATTTGTTGAGGTTGCTCTTGGTTTCTTGTAATAGTGTTCTGTAGTTTCGCCGTATAGATCTTTTGTTCTTTTAGTCAGGTATATCCCTAGATATTTCAAGTTGTGTTTGGCTATTGTGAAGAGTACCATCTTTTTGATCTTCTCTTATGTGGTCTTATCCGATGTGTATAACAGTCCAATGAACTTGTGTTTGTTGATCTTGTATCCTGCCACTCTGCCAAACTCCTCTATTGCTTCCAGTACTCCCCTTGTGGAATTTTTAGGATTTTCCATATATAAAATCATATCATCTGCAAATAACGATAGTTTCACCTCTTCCTTCCCCAGATGAATACCTTTGAAATCTTTTCTTTGCCTTATGATGTTAAAACCTCCAGCGTGAAATTAAAAAAGAGTAGGGACAAGAGGCATCCTTGTCTGGTCCCCTTTTTCAGTGGGATTGTGTTAGTCTTTTCTCCATTGACTACCACGTTGGCAGTGGGTTTTTCATATATAGCTTGTATTGTCTTGAGGAATTTTCCTTCCATTCCCATCTTCTCGAGTGTCTTAAACAGGAATTAGTGTTGGATGTTGTGGAATGCTCTTTCTGCGTCTATTGATATTATCATATTATAGTTTTTCATGTCAATGCGATGTATAATACGAATGGTCTGTCATATGTTGAACCATCCTGCATCCCTGGTATGAATCCCACTAGGTCATGGTGAATTATTTGTTTTATATACTTTCGTATTCTGTTGGCTAGTATTTTGTTAAGGATTTTTGCATCGATGTTCATTAGGGATATTAGTCTGTAGTTCTCGGTTCTTGTGGGATCCTTGTCTGGTTTTGGTATGAGAGTTATACTAGCTTCATAGAAGGAGTTTGCTGTCTTTTTCTATGTTCTTGAAGAGTTTGTGTAGGATAGGTCTTAGTTCTCCCCTAAATGCTTGGTAGAATTCTCCGGTGAAGCCATCTGGTCCAGGGGATTTTTCGGTTGGTAATGCCTTGATAACCTTTTCTATTTCTTCTGTTGCTATGAGTCTGTTGAGATTCTTGATGTCCATCGAGGATAGTCTAGGGAGGGATTGTTTTCCCATGAATTTGTCCATGTTTTCCAAATTTCTTAATTCATTGGAGTACAATCCTTCATAGTACTGTGTAATTATCCTTTTGATTTCATTAGGGTTTGTTGTAATGACCCTCTTTCATCTCTTATTCTTGCTATTGAAATTTGTTCTCTACTTTCTTTGGTTAGGTTT
>NW_022104314.1:2014-8925 GCF_000313985.2 Echinops telfairi
TATCAATCATGAGTCTTTCTTCCTTTCTCAGGTATGCATGTATTGCTATGAAACTTCCTCTGATAACTACCTTTGCTGTGTCCCATAAGTTTTGGTATGTCGTGTTCTCATTCTCGTTGGTTTCTAGAAATTTCCTAATTTCATCTCTGATCTGTGCCAGTACGCACTCCTTTTACAGTAGAGAGTTATTCATCCTCCAATTGTTTGTTCTTGTTTTCTTCCCCTTCCTTTTGTTGATTTCCAGCCTTATTGCACAGTAGTCAGAGAGAGAGGTCTGTATGATATCAATATGCTTAAATGTATGTAGATTCGCCTTATGCCCTAGCATGTGGTCTATCTTAGAATATGTGCCATGTAGACTTGAGAAGATGTGAATTTTTCTTGTATTTGGATGAAAAGCTCTGTAAATATCTATTAGGTCAAATTGTCTAATTGTAGTGTTTAGATCTCTAGCCTCTTTGTTAAGTTTCTTTCCCTGTGATCTTTCTTTCTCAGAGAGCGGTGTGTTGAAGACACCCACTTTAATTGTTGAGGCTGTGATTTCTTTTTTCATCTTTTGGAGGGTTTGGTTGATGTATTCAGTGGGTCTCTCATTCAGGGAATATATGTTTACAATGCTTAGTAGTTCTTTGTCTATCATTCTCTTGAGCATTATATAGTTTCCCTCCTTATCTCTTTTTATGGTTTTCACTTTGAGGTCAATTTTATCCAAGATTAGGATTGCAACCTCTGCTTTTTTTTGAATTGTTGTTTGCTTGATGTGCCTTTCTCCAGCCTCTGATTCTCAGCCTATTTCTGTCTGTACCCTTGAGATATTTCTCCTATAGGCAACAGATCGATGGGTTGTGTTTTCTAAGCCAGTCTGCTAGTCTCAGTCTTTTAATGCCTGAGTTCAGGCCATTGATATTCAGGGTTATTATCTCCATCTGCAAACTCTGTGATGTCTTCTTATACCTTTTGTGTTGGGTGTTTTCCTACTTTCCTTTCTCATTAGCGTGTTGTGCATGTGTGTGTGTGTGTGTTTGTATCATTCTTGGGTTCTCTCTATCCTTAAGCCAATGGTATCTTGGGGTCTGTTTTCACTTTCTTGACCTCTGGGTTAGGTTGTTCTAAGTAGCGGTCTCTAATTTATGCTTGGTGAGTGTTGTTCTTCTGCCCATACTGGGTCAGCACGGATCTTTTGTAGGGCTGGGTTTCTCCTAGCACAATCTTTGAGGTTTTCCTTGTCTGGGAAGACTCTTACTTCTCCATCTATCTTGATTGATAATTTGGCTGGGTAGAATATTCTTGGGTTTGCATTGTTTTCCTTCAATTTTTGAAATATGTTACTCCACTCTCTCCTCTTCTTCATAGTTTCTGCTGATAGGGCTGAACATATTCTTGTTTGGGAACCTTTATATGTGATTGCTTAGTTTCCCCCAGCTGCCCTCATGATTTTCTCCTTTTCCTCAATGTTGGACAGTTTAACTATTATGTGCCCTGGTGACACATCTTCATCGGATTCAGTAGCTGGTGTTTTTTCAGCCTCGTGAATGGTTGCCTGGTTTTCATTCATTAAGCTGGGGAAGTTTTTCTTCAAGAATTCTCGCACTATTTTTGCAGATGACTTCTTTGTTGTGTCTTCCTCCGGTAAGCCAATAATTCTAATGTTGCTCTGCTTCATAGCATCAGACATATCTCTTAGGATTTCTTCAGCTTCACTGATAATCTTACTAGATTTTTGTTCGTGTTTTTAAAGTCTGCTTGGCTGTCCTCCAAATCACTGATGCAGTTCTCTGCTTCCTCCAGTCGATTCTTGAGGTCCGTGTTTCTGTTCCTGGTTTTCGTTATCTCCTCCCTAAGATCCTGTGTTTCCTTTTGGGGTATGGCCTTTACCTCGTCTATCATTTCATCCCTTTTCTGTATTGTTTCCCTTATATCCTTTATGACTCCAAGCAGCAATCTGAAAAGTTCTTTCTGTGAGAGTTCAATGTCTGCTTCTTCTATGCATGTCATTATATTTGGGACATCTTCTGCCATTGCCTTTTTTTCTCCTGTTTTTTTTCGTTGAGATCATTGGGGCTGATGGCTATTTGTGTTGTGTTGTTTTAGAGGAGCCAGGTGCCATTTTCCAGGGAGTAGAAGAGCACTGGTTCTCTCTGGTAGACTTGTAGGAATGCTTCTTTGAACTGCCTACAGCTAATTTAACTATGGAATTAACCTATGGAATTAACGTACCACTTTATCTTCCTGTGGCTTTCCTCTCAGGGGAGTGCCCCAGAAGATTGGTGGGTTGTCTGCTTTGGTGTTGCGGTGGTTGGGCAGAGGTTCCTGCAGCAGCTTGGAATGTTGACGAGTGTTGGCCGAGCTGCCTTAAAGTAAGGTGACAAGACGTCCCGTTTTGGCGGGATAGTTTCGATTTTGAACAATTTTTCCCACGTCCCGCCGCGTTTTTAAAAGTCCCAATTTTTGGGAAGAATGCACAACAAGCTAGGGTATACGATTTTCAGTTGCCATGTGGCTATTTCGCCAGGATATGAGTTTTATCAATGGTGTCCCACTTTACCAATGTTAAAATCTGGACATCTTACCTTAAGGCCCCAGGCACACCGGCAGGAATTTCCTGGTAAGAATTTGGACAGAATATCCCCTGGTGGAGGTCAGCAGGGCTTTCCCCAGCCTCAGGCTAGCTACATAGTGTGGAGCTCACCCAGCTGGGTGTGGCACAGGTGTAAATGCCCTAGGCTAAGGGGAGTGTTCTGGAGGTCAGCAGTGGAGTGTGAGAGAACAGGAAAGCGACAAAGAGGAGAAAAAAATTAAAAAGTAAACCAGCTGAGAATTGTGTGGGTATATAGAGAAGAGAGGAAAACAAAAGCAACAATGTAGTCGAGTCCTGATCGCTGCCCGTGGAGCTGCAATGGTTTAGTCCCTGCCCTAAGGCGGCAGCGGCAAGCTGTGGCTGTGTTGAGAAAAAAGCCCCTGCGCAGACTTCCAAGACTATGGGTGGATAGAGAGAAGAGATGGAAACAAAAGCAACAATGTAGCTGAACCCCAATGCCTGCCCGTGGAGCTGCAAGAGTCCAGTCCCTTCCCTGAGGCAGATGGCGGCAAACTGTGGCTATGTTGAGACCAAGCCCTCCTGCAGGCTCCAAATGGTCTCAGCTCCAGCAGAGACAGTGGTGGGGCCAAGGTCAAGCCCCAGCCAGCCTCCACTGTGGTAAGTCAAAAGCCCCCAGCCCCTCAAAACCCCGTGGGTCTGTGCCTACTTATCTTTATGATGCTCCTCCTGAATTCCAGCAGAGTTGAATTTCCCTCTAAGTAACTCTTCTGGGCTGAATTCTGCAGAGTCCCTCTGGTAAGTCACTCCATCACCATCTTCCTGGGAGTCCCACTCTGAGAGTTTTCTATCTCATTGAGGGGTTTCTTCTTTTTTTTTGGTGGAATTTCTATTTTAATAAGCAGGATGTCTGATCTTTCCTGATCACATGATTAAGTACATGAGATGAAGATTCGCCAGTCTCCCTTCTTTGCTTCCTAATACTTTAATGAAGTCGGTTGCTGCAGATGTGCCCAATGCAATATATTGTTTTATTTGCTGACGGCTACGTTCATGGGTTCTGATCATGCATCCAAGTAAAATGAAGTCCTTGACAGCTGCAGTTTTTCTCCATTTATCATGATGTTGTATATCAGTGAAGACTTTGGTTTTCTTTATGTTCAAGTGTAAACCACACGCAAGGCTGCAGCCTCTGATCTTCACTGGTAATTGCTTCCACTCTTCTGTACTTTCAGTAGGATGGTGTCATATACATATCACAGGTTGTGAACAGGTCTCCCTCGAATCCAATACTGTGTTCTTTATATTGTCTGGCATCTCAGATCACTTGCTCAGCATACAGAGTGAATAAGAATGGTGAGAGAAGACGATGCTGACGCACAATTTTTCTGATTTTAAAGCGAACAATTTTCCTTCTTCTATGTGAACAATTAGCTTTTGCTCTTTTATAGGTTCTCCCTATGTTCTGGAATTCCCAGTTTCTGGGTCATGTTATCCATTGTTTATTTTGATACACACAGGCAAATGTCTAGGCATATTTGACCAAACACAGGGAAACATCTTTCTGTTAGTCTCTGTATGCAGCCAACATCCATTTGATAACAGAAATGATATCTTTCGTTCTACATCTTCTTCTGATTCCAGCTTGAGTTTTTCTCATTCCCTGTGAATGTACTGCTGTGGCTGTTTTAAAATTATCTTCAGCAGAAGCTCACATGTGTTATCAATTATATTTTTGATAGTTTATGCATTCTGTGAATCACCTTTCTTTGAAGTGGGTACAAATATGAATACCTTCCAGGTGGTTGGCCAGGTAACTCTCTTCTAAAATTCTTGTATACAAGAGTGAGTACTTAGCCATTTTTTGTTGAAACATTTCAGTTGGTATCCTGTCAATTCCTGAAGCCTTGCCGTTACTTTTTTGGCCAATGGCTTCAATGCTATTTGGGTTTCTTTCTTGAATATCTTTAACTTTGATCATATGCTACTTAAAATGGCATGGCCTGTGTTAGGCTGGGTTGACTAGAGAAACAAATCCTGAGACATCTATGTGTACAAAATTGCTTAACATCAAAAATTAATTAAATATCTCAAAAACATCCCAGCCCAGTCCAACTCAAGGCCAAAAGTTTGATACTAGTCCATAAATCCCTCTTCTGACTCACACAGTCATAAGCAATGAGGCTGAGTTCAGGAATATCACCAGCTAGTAGGTGCAAAGTCTTGTGGATCCAATGGTGGTGGCCACATCACAGGCCTTGCAGTGACCAGGAAGACGAAGGTAGAGAGTGAGGGGAGGTTCCCAGGATTCTCCTTATGAGAAGGCCATACCTACAAGGAGTCATCATCAGGCTGTGACCTGATTGACAGGCTAGACTCCACTGTACACTTCCATTATATCTTCAAGTTGACATGAAATTAATGTAACTACAAGACTCAAACCATGGCATTTTCAATTGCATCATATACATGTGAAAGTTGGACATTGAATAAGGAAGACCAAAGAAAAATCAATGCATCTTGAACTGTGGTGTTGGCGAAGAATATTGCAAGTGCCATTGACTGAAGAACAACCAGATCTATCTCAGAAGAAGTACAAGTACCAGAAGTACAAGTGGGAGTGTTCCTTAGAGAAGTACAACCAGAGTGCTCCTTAGAGACTTCACCACGAATACGTACTTTGGACGTGTTATTCAGAGACCAGTCCCTGCAGAAAGGCCTTCACAAAGATGGATTGATACCATAGCTGCAACAAGGGACTGCAACATAAGAACAATTGTGAGGATGATGCAAGACTGGGGGGTGTTTTTATTCTGTTGTACGTAGAATCTGAATCAGAACCGACTTGACAGCACCCAACAACAACAACAACTTAATAGTTGAATGTCAACCTGTTCTTTTTGGTAGGGATTTTGTATGTTCCTTCCGTTCTCTTTTTATTATCTTTGCATTATTCAATAGTTTGCTCATGATTCATTGCCATAGAGTGGATGCTGACTCACAGTGACCTTCAACATGCAACTGAAGGCTTGAAATATTTTTAGTTCTTTTAGTTTGAAAAATGCCTGGTGTGTTCTTTTTGTGGTACGTCTTCTCCAGATTTACTGCAAATGTCAGTATCATACTTCATCTTCTCAAGTCACCCTTTGGAATCTGCTCGGCCTTTTTACTTTAACATTTCTTCCTTTAGCTTTAGTTAGTCTGTGTTCAAGATCAAGTATCCACGTCTCTTCTGACACCCATTTTGCTGTTCTGTCTTTTTAATGACCTTTTTCTTTCTTTCCTCGACTTTTCACATCCTGGATCATTTATGTCAATGCTAAATTTAGGTGTGATATAGACTCAAGGTTGTACTTTGACTCTGGGGACTTTTCTTCAGCTTGAACTTTCATATGAGCAATTGATGATCCTTTCCACAGTTATCCTCTGGCCTTGACAGATGGATAATATTAAATGTCTCTCTCTTATCTTTCCACAAATGTTGTCAATTTGATTCCTGTGTATTCCATATGACAAGGTCTACGTATATACCCACTATTTATCATTGTTGAAAAAACATCTATTTACAATTTATAAGTTATTGGTCTTGCGAAATTCTAACATATGATCTCTGGTGTCATTTCTACCAGCAAGGCCATATTTTCCAACTACCAATCCTCTTCTTTGTTTCTAAGTTTTGTCTTATAATCACCAATAACTATCAATGCATTTTGCTTTTAGACTTCCAAAGTTGGTAAAAATAATCTTCCTTGGCATTAGTGATTAGTTCATAAATTTGAATAATGACTGTATTGGCTGGTCTTCCTTGTAGACATATGGATATGATCCTACTGTTAACAGAACTGGTCTCGAGATATTCTTTTGACACCATCCCTCTTCAATTTGTCATCCTCTGTATGGTATAACATATGTCTATGTGACCTAAAATGGCCGTACCAGTCCATTTCACATCACTAATGCCTAAGATATCTATCTTTATGCATTTTATATTATTTTTGATGACTTTCATTTTTTACTGGGTTCATATTTCTTACATTCCTTGTTCTACTTATTAATTAATGCTTGAAGTTGCCTCTAGTCTCATTTTGAGTTGTGTCATCTCAGAAATGGAAGATACTGAAAGCCTCACTCCATCCATATCATTGGAGGTTGACTCCACTTGGCAAATGCTTCCCCAGTTGTATTTTACATACTTGCTAATCCGAGGGGCTATTTTTCCATCACTACATCTGAGGTAGTTAGTTTATTGTGACAACCTGGCCAGTAAACGCATGTGGGGTTAATTGAAGGGCAGAGGAATAAATGGTTTAGTGAACCTTTCTAGTTCTCAGCTCTCTTTCTTTGTGATGGTCAGACCAGGGTGCAGCTGCCTTAG
>NW_022104315.1:0-1957 GCF_000313985.2 Echinops telfairi
AAATCTCTATGGGAGCAGACAGCTTCTTCTTTCTCCTGAGGCTGATGGGTCCCAACTGCGGACTGGTGGTTAGCCTCCCAGTGTTAGTTCAGGTTGACTAGAGAAACAGATTCATAAACACACACATGTGTGTCAGAAAGAGCTTTATATACAAGAGCAGTTGAATATTGAGAAAACAGCCCAGCCCAGTCCAGATCAAATCCATAAGTCCGATATTAGCCCATATGTCCGATACCAATCTATAAAGTCCACTTCTGACTCACGCAACACATGCAATGACGCCGAATGCAGGAGGATCACAGGCCAGTAGGTGGGAAGTCTTGTGGATCTAATGGCATTGTAAGCATCTCAGCGCTGACAGGGGTCTCCACATGGCTTCGCCGGCTGTAGAGGTCTAGCTCCAGCAGCCCCTCTCCATGTGTCTTTTCCACCGGGATGTCTCGCAGGGAGTGAGCTGAGAGACAGAGTGTGTCTCCAGCCTCCAAGGAGGAAATACAGACGTTCCCAGAATCCTCAGAAGTCCAGGCCCACACAGAGGCCTCATTGGCTATATCCTGATTGACTCCACCCCTCCATGCCGAATCCTCAAATTGACACCAGATTATGTAACTCCCACAATCCCATTGCTTTAACTCACTCCACCGCCAGCGTGGGCTGGGTGTGAATCCTGACTGACTGGTGTCCTCAAATCAGACAAGTGATACCAAGGTCGACCGAGAGAAGTCAGCCATGGGAAGATGGAGGCATACGTTGAAATGATCTACCTGCAAACACCGGGCAAATGTGCTGCAAGAGACCTCTATATACAGGGTTGGGAAGCGAAGGTGTCGCTTTGAAGACTGAACGTGAGCCTGACCCAAGCCACGGAATTCTCAGTGGACTCGCTTGCACAGTGGCACCTGGACAATGGATACAGAAGCCCTCTAAAGGCGAATTGTTGCATTTGAACGATAATGTTGATGGAGCCTCTAGACCAGTAGTTCTCAACCTTCCTTCTTCCGCGACCCTTTCATACAGTTCTTCATGTTGTGGTGACCCCCCTCCAACCATCAAATGATTTCCGTTGCTACTCCCTAGCTGTCATTTTGCTACTGTGATGAATCGGGTGACGCCTGTGAAAGGGTCCTTCGGCCCCCAAAGGGGTCGCGACCCACAGGTTGAGAACCGCCGATCTAGAAGGTGCTGTTGACTGCGGGAAGAGTGACCAAGTCTGTCTTGGAAGAAGTACAGCCGGAATGCTCCTTAGAGGAGAGGATGGTCAGACGCGGTCTCAGGTACTTTGAGCAAGCCCTCATCGGGAGAGACCAGTCCCTGGAAAAGGATCTCCCACCCTCGGTGGGACGGCTTGACGCAGCGCCTACAGCAACGGGTTCAAACGTCACCCATGGATGAGGATGGTGCAGGAGCAGGCAGCGTTTGGTTCTGTTGCACACAGGGGGGCTAGAAATCAGACCGGACTGCGTGGCATCCAACACCATCTGCTTTTGCAGCCCCCTCCCTGGAGTGTTCCAGGGGCCCTCCAGGGGGCGTTGTCACCCACTTTAGGAAACTCGGGTATTCAATGTTGTCAGTGTTCCCTGACAACATGCTACCCAGTCCAGGACCAGCGCATGATGAGTGGTGATGACATGATCCATAAGGTTACTGCTGACTGACACACTCTCTCTCTCTGTATGTGACTATCTTCATTATTTTACTCACTCTTTTGAAACCATGAGTTTGACGTTGAACCATTCATACACAATTTGTTTCAAGGCATCCATTACTACCCCCTTAAGGTGCCTTCCCTTATCCCGCTTCCTCTTTGTGTTTCCTGTTTCCGCTTCTCCTTCCCTCCTACCCTTCTGAACTTTGTCTTTGGGTAAATGCTACCCTTTTGGTCAAGAACAATTGTGGGCTTTACCACTGGGCTGAGTTCAGAAGGGTGGCTAAGAACCAGAGGCTCAGAAGTTCCACC
>NW_022104315.1:3293-5231 GCF_000313985.2 Echinops telfairi
GCTGGGAATGGAACCCCATCTCCTCCCATATGGGAGGTGTGATTCAACCTCTGCCTTACCACTGACCCCACAGCTGTGGAATCGGCCCCTGCTCTGCTCTGTGAAAGGGTCTTATAGGCAGTCCTACTGTGCATAGCTATTGCCTAATGGCTTTCCAGGAAGCTGGTACACATTGCTCCACCCCCTTCCAAATGTGTCAGAGAGCAGAGACGTCTCATAAAGAAAGACCTAGGTGTGATTGGGTCACCCTGTCGTCTCAACCCTTTGATGGCCCTGCTGCCTTGGGACAAAGGCTTCGAAGTCTCCTGAGGCGTCCAGGCTCTTCCATGGTGGCTTCGCCGCTCACTCCAGTGACTTCTTCCACAAAAACTCCCAGCAGTCATGAACCAGAGGCTGCCAAATCGACACAGACTCATGGCACCCTCCTGTGCGTCAGAGCCCGGCATGATGACGCCAACATTAACAAGCCAAGGGTGGTCAATACTGACTCACAGTGACCCCTTGTGGTCAGCGTCAGACTATACTCCGTGGGGCGCTCAGTGCCTGGCTTTTCTGCAAGTGGATTCCCAGGCCTTTCTGCTGAGGCGCCTCTGAGTGGACTCAAACCTCCGGTCCTCCAGGTAACAGACCAGAGCTTTGAATACTGCCCTGTGCTCCCACTCTAGCTCACTGCCATCAATTCCAGGCAGAACAAACAGCCCATGGTGTTCCAGAAACGATATGAGGATTCAGCTCCTCTCTGGGGCCTTGTGAACCAACCCAAACCCACTGTCATCAAGTGGATTCTATCCCAGAGAAACCCTGTGAGACGGAATAGAAGAATTGTCCCTTGTGGCTACCAAGGCTGGTAGCAGAAAGAGGTCCTGTACCTTAGTGAGTTGTTAGAGATGCCAAGTGGACAAGGGGTGGACTGTGATGCTTAGTGTTTTTTTTTCAATGTCAACTTGATGTGCCTGTGTGAAAGTATAGGTGGATGCAAGCTCCCAATCAGGACAGAGCTTAATGATGTCTCCCTGGGGCAGTGGCTCGTGTATGAGAGATATTGCGGAGGACTGACCTCTCTTCTGCCACTCTTCACTTTCCTGCTGGTGTGGATTCTGCAGCTGGCTTTAGGACCGGCTGCCCCTTGCAGCTGTCCACGCTCTGCCATGGTCTTGCCGAACTTGAACCTGCAAGACTGCGCCCACAGGCCTGTGATCACCCTGATTCCTGCTTAGCCTTCCTGCTTCATTGGCTGGCAGTTACGTGAGTCTGGAGGGGCCTCCAGCTGATGTCTGACCCCCGTGGACATGAGCTGAACTGGACTGGGCCACTGCCTTGATATAACTTTCTCTCTTGATATAAAGTGTGTGTGTGTGTGTGTGTGTACATCCTGGTTTAGTTTCTCTAGGAAACCTAGGCTAATACAAGCCACAGACGAGCTTACGGACATAACTCCAAAGAAAAGACACTTTCTGTGATCTTCCATTAAGAGCCAGGGTAGATAGAGACAGAAGCCTGTGTTGAAATCCTTGCAGGCTGTGTGACACTGGGCAGGGCAGGTCCCCTCTCTGCTCCTTCTACTCCCTGTGCTGTTAAATAAGGATCCTAGCTGATGGCCATACAACGAGATGACCATAAATGATCCCAAAAAATTATGCCAGAAATATTGAGCGACATACTGAAATGGTGTTACAAGAATGAAGAAAATGTTCTAAAACTGATTGATGTGATTATACAACTCTTCTTGACCTGATTGAATGATTGGATTCTATGCTATGTGAAGTATGTGCCAGTACAGCTGTTAAAAAGTACAAAAGAAATTATCCGCTGGACTGGAGGATGCACACTGGCACAGATAGGAACTGGAAGCACAGGGAATCCAGGACAGATGATCCCTCAGGACCAGTGGTGAGAGTGGCGATATCGGGAGCGTGGAGGTAAGGGAAGGAGAAAGGG
>NW_022104315.1:7212-9038 GCF_000313985.2 Echinops telfairi
TCACTCTGTTTGTGCTCTTTCCACACCCTCTCTGCTGTTTTATGACACATGTAGTCCAGTGCTGCCTTTGTGAGGGAGCATGTCGGAAGTTTTGCCCTATCTTCAACCCCCATTGTACATAGTGCAGTCACCTAAGTTCTCAGATGCGTTACAGATCAACAATCCGTGTATTTTGGTCTAAGAAACTGTCCTCTACACTTATCATTTCTTTTTCTCGACAGTGTGTTAAGTTCTAAAGCCATTGGCTAGCTTCAAGTTGCTGTCAATAGAACTACCACATGCCCCATGGGGATCATTTATAACGTCTCTCAATAAAAGAATAACGATGTCAGATAAGTGAACCAGGGACATAGAGAACCCACAGCTATATGGGTCTTGAGCTTGCGCTTCATCGTAGCTCTAATCTCAGCATAATTGTTTCCTGTGGCATGGCCCTGCTTGATGCTCAGCCTTGTGAAGCGATCACTGAAGATAGGGGTGCCATAGCAAAGCGTGATGAAGAAAGCAGATGTCCAGCGGCTAACAGAACACAAAAAAGTAGCTCCTGGGGTCCTCCAGCCTTGTCTTCAGACAAGCAGTCATCTAAGTGAGCTGCCAGCCACGTCCACACGGAATAAGCACACCAGCTTCTGGGATCCAAGGATTGTAAATAGTAAAATCACACCCACAGGCGGGAACGCCTGTAAACGTATCTTCTGAGCACTTGGTTTGCAGAAGGCTATGGATGACCAGCTCACTACCATCGTGTCCTTTCCAACTCATAGCGACCCTCTCGGACAGGGCAGAACTGCCCCTGTGGGTTTCTGAGACGGTCACTCTTTCCAGGAGTAGCACACACACCAAGTCTTTCTCCCTCAGAGCAGCTGCTGGTTTCAAACTGCTGACCCTGTGCTTATTAGTCCCCAGTGTAACCTCTACGTCTCAGGGGTGCAGTGAAAGCCCAAAACCCACTCTCAGGATCCCTCATGAGGAGGAAGCCGCTGATAAATCCCCTCTGCCTGTGGACCAGGGGTGGGAAAGCCTTGGTCTCAGACAGAACACACTGTAGGGTGGATGCCTGCCGGTGTAGTTCGGTCAAAACATGACACCTTGTCATTAGATTCCCTCTTGATCCAATGTGTCATAGTTCCAGTTAATATTTTCTGCTTTGTTTTCGATCTATGTGCTTCTCCGGTTCATTCCGTCATTGTTGGGCTGTTTGAATGAGCTCTGTCTTGATTTTGTATGTTTTTGTTTTGTTTTATATGAAAGTCAGGATAGGCAAACCTATGGAGACAACTGTGGGAAGCAGAGAACGGGAAGAGAGTGCCTACGGATGAATCCTTTATTCCCGTAGAGGAAGGAGCCTGGCAGGCTGGGTCTCTGGGGTGGAGGGAGGCCTTCACCCTTGTGAGTCGGAGATGAGGCCCAATCACATTCTCATCATTAATATTGTTCCTCATGATAGCCTCCCATCCCAGTGCTGCCTGAAAGTGACCTCTTACAAGCACGTGGCTGATTGCTACGTCACCGGCCACTTGAACTATAGAAGCCATGTCACCTGCTTTAAATATTGTTCCCACAGATTCTCCCCTAACAGCCATGCTGCCTTAAAGTCAGCACACAATGACTTTATCTCCCTATAGAAGCAGACATGCTTTTGCTCTGTCTGCCTGTCATGTTGTGTTACCCAACCCCCCTCCTACCTTCCCCCAATGCAGGTATTAGGTTTCCTCACCTGTGAGCTCAGGGACCTTACTCTTGATACCACCCACCTTGTGACACATGTAACTACTGGATATGCATGTCTTAAGGCGACCTATCAATGTCCCAAGATAGGAAAGGTT
>NW_022104316.1:0-918 GCF_000313985.2 Echinops telfairi
CTTCTGGCTTCTCGCTTCCTTGGGCTCAGGGCTTCCTTCCCCTTGATCCTCCCTGGCTTTGTGCCATGCAGGCAGATGGGGTGGGGGTGGGGTTGGGGGGGGAGTTAGGCATACTTCAGATGGAGTCAGAGGGCCTTGAGAAAAGGGAGGGTGATGGAGAAGCAGGGGTCTTGTTCTGCCCTTGGGACCTTTGCTTTACTTTTGGATTCTCATTTCCTTAGATGTGAAGCACAAAGGGGCTTTCACCCCGGCCTGAGGATCCAAGAATTTGGGGGCACCATTTGGGGAACAGAACTCTTTCGAGCACAGTTCACAGAAGAGACATCTCTATCCTTCATGAGATTCTCAAGAGGGGATGTGACCCACCCACTGTGAGAAATCATTGGCCTGGGTGATTTCTAATATTCTTCCCGCTTATACTTGGTATGTGGCCATCCTTTGCCGCGCAATCGGAACTTGGAGTCTGGCTTACAGCTGGGAAACGTGGCAAAGCAGCCCTGATGGTGCTGTGAGTTAGGTGTTGAGCTGATAACCTTAAGATTGGTGGATCAAACCTACCCGCTGCTCTGAGGAAGAGAGATGAAGCTGTGTGCTCCCGCCCAGATTTACAGTCTCAAAAAAAACGCTTTCTAGGTTTGGTAGGAGTCGACACCAACCAGATGGCCGGCGGCGGTTGGACTCTTGGAAAAACAGCCTCCCTTTCTTAGAGAGAACGGACCCATTCATTGGATGATGACTAACACAGAAGGAAAAAGCAATCCGCATAAGAAAAAAGGTGAGAGTTGTGAAAGTCATCCTGAAGGCTTGGAAGTTTTATATATATAAAATTTGGGTTTATATAAAACATATATATGCTTATATATAATATAGAAAATATTTACATATAAATACACTTTTTTTTTTGGTTTGGCTTTTTTT
>NW_022104316.1:2458-3548 GCF_000313985.2 Echinops telfairi
TGAGGGTGGTGCAGGACCATGCCAAGGGGACTGTGGGTTGGAGCCAACTTGATGGCTCCCAACAAAAACAACTGCACAGTCTGAGGCGCTGGGTACGGGTGGTGTCCTCAGGTGCACAATCCTCCAGTTAAACAAGGCCAGTTCTATCCCCGGCCCCAGGTAAAGAGCTGGAAAGTATTCGAGCATTTCCAGGTCTGGAGGGAGATCAGGTTTGAGTCTTAAGGAGAGACGGCAGCAGAAGTAACAGTGCTGAGGTACAGGAAAAGTCATGAGCTCTGAAGCCAAGCCAACAACAACAACAAACCAGCTGCCTTTTGCTTGCCCCTGACTCACGTGGCCCCACTCCTCGGTGTCGCACACACGCACACACGTTTGTTTGCGTTGGCTGGGTTGTAGCAGAGGTGCTCAATGGGGAAAGAAATGAGCATAATAACAAGAGTGAATACTTAGGGAAGGAGTCTGGTCACTAGGGGCACCCCTGTGGGTTGGCGTCACTGTACAAACTATAGAGAATCCTGAGTTAGGCTTATCCCCCACTTTAAACGCATGTGATGAATGCAGCTGTTAATGGCCTACATTCACCATTTCTTTGGTTACATGCACACCAACAGCAGAGTTGTTTTGTAAAATCTTCCTCCATTGAATTACAACATTATGATAAGGTTATCAGGAAGCCTTTTAAATGTTTTCTCCTCCAATTCCTTTAGTACGACTTCATTCTCAAAAGAAAAGAAAAGTTATTGAAATAGGTCCACACATACTATTGAGCTGAAACACGGGCACATTTGACAAAATCAGCGGCTGGGGGAGACCCCAAAATCAGCAATGAAGACACCAGCACATGCGTGTAGCCCATGAAATGCGGCATCCGAGCATCGCAGAAGTCCGGTTCAGAGGGCAGCTCTGACCAGACAGCATTAGCACGGAGTGTTCACTTCGTGGAGAGTTACATTTGAGCCAGACTTGCGACAAAGATGTATTTCTTGTCCTAGCCAACGGCAGTGATGTTTTCCTTTAACGACGGTAGGTTTCTGTGGAAACAGGGCACAGGAGTTATGTAGACGGTCATTGTGGGTCAGCCCCTCTCACC
>NW_022104316.1:5563-6698 GCF_000313985.2 Echinops telfairi
GCAGCAGAAGTAACAGTGCTGAGGTACAGGAAAAGTCATGAGCTCTGAAGCCAAGCCAACAACAACAACAAACCAGCTGCCTTTTGCTTGCCCCTGACTCACGTGGCCCCACTCCTCGGTGTGACGTCGGCGGCTTGCATGTTTCAAATACCAGCAGAGTCAGCCATGGTGAACAGGTTTCAGCAGAGATTCCTGGCTGAGAACAGACCAGGAAGAAGAAAGCGGCGATCCATTTCTGAAGGATTCAAACAGAAACTCGGTGCCATCAAGTGGATTCCCACTCAGCAAGTCTAAAGGACAGAGTAGAACTGTCCCCTGAACAATTCGAGCCTGTAAATCAGCGGTTCTCAACCTGTGAGTCTCAACCCCTTTGGAGGTTGAACGACCCTTTCAAAGGGGTTGCCCAATTCATAAAGTAGCAAAATGACAGCTATGAAGTCGCAACAAAAATAATTTGATGGTTGGGGGGGGGTCACCACAGCATGAGGGTCACCACAACAATACCCTTTAACTGTATTAAAGGGTCACAGCCTTAGGAAGGTTGAGAACCGCTGCTATAAATCTTATGGGAGCAGAAAGTCTCAACTTTCCCCACTGGGACAGCTGGTGGTTTTGAACTGCTGACCTTGCAATTATCAGCCCCTAAGGGGCAATTCACTATACCACCAGGGCCACTGAAAACCTTAGGAATGGTAGCAGAACATCGACATTGGGCATTTGGCAAATCTGCTGTAAAAGTCTTTAGAGTATTACAAAGCAGTGATGCCATTTACACTAAGGTGTGCCTGAATACCAGAAACCAAACCACTGCTATCAAGTTGATGCCGACTCATGGTGGCCCTATAGGACAGGGTAGAGCTGTCCCTGTGAGTTTCCAAGATTGTAACTCTTTACAGGAGTAGAAATCTCCATCTTTCTCCCTTGGAGCAGTTGGTGGTTTCGAACTGCTGACCTTGCACTTAGAAGCCCCATGAGTAACCTCAATGCCACCACAGCTGCTTGATTCGCCTCATAGGCATATGAAATTTGGACAATGAATAAAGAAGACAAATGTTGAATTGATGTATTTGGATTATGGTGTCAGTGAAGAATATTACAAACGTCATGAACTACCAGAAGAACAAACCAATCTCTC
>NW_022104316.1:7987-8971 GCF_000313985.2 Echinops telfairi
ACCCCGGGTGATAAGCCAGGCAGGGGACTACAGGCCATTACACTGTCCGGCATCTCCCTTCACCCACTTTTCTGTTGTCTGTCCCCAAGGGAGGGGGTTATCTGTAGATCGTTGTGATCCCCCTTTCTCCCCCACCTTCCCCTTCCCCTCCTGGTATCGCTACTCTCATTGTTGGTCCTGAGTGGTTTATCTGTCCTGGATTCCCTGTGTTTCCAGTTCTTATCTGCACCCATGGTCTTGCTTTCACAGACATAGAAGGCAACTGAAAATACTGTGGCTTAGGTCAGGCGCACCTCCATTCCAAGGGTGACACCTTTGTTCTTTAACCCTTTAAAGAGATCATTCGCAGCAGATTTGACCAACACAATACATCCTTGACTGCTTCCACAGACCTTGATTGTGAGGCTAAGTGAAATAAAATCCGTGACACTATCAATCTTTTTTCCATTTATCACGATGTTGTTTGTCGGTCCAGTTGTGAGGAATTTTGTTTTTTGTATGTTGGGATATAATTTCCAGCAAAGGCTGTAGTCTTTAATCTTTATCAGTGAGTGTCTCAAGTTTCCTTGGCTTTCAGCAAGCCAGTTGCATCATTTGTAGACAGTTAAGGAGTCTCCCTCTGATCCTGATGCCAAATGTTTCTTCATATAGTCTGCTTGGGTAGGACAGGGTAGAACCTCAGAAGTGTCCTGAGCTCCTGTCTCAGGGGAAGGGGCCCAGTGGAAAGTCAGCCAAGGGCGCACAGGGGAATTCCTCTATTCTCAGTTCACCCAGGTGGCGGGGTGAGCTCCTCCTCCTCTGCTGGCACGGGTGAGACCTGCAGAAGAAAGGAGGGGGTGCTTTGTGGAGACCCTCTTTGCAGACGCCTCCCTTTCTGACCCCACCCAAACCGAGGGTCAACTGATGAGGGGGCAGGCTCAGCAAGTCCTGCTGATGTTTCTGATAACGGAGTACAAGCTAGCTTTCAGTGTAGAGCACTGGCTT
>NW_022104317.1:0-8996 GCF_000313985.2 Echinops telfairi
TATTATCTACTCCTCTCATGTCACAGAGATGTGAAGGTTAAATAAGTTAATGAATGCAAAGTAACTTTTAAAATCATAAAGCATTATGTGAATGTCAGATATTACTTTGATGGCAGTTCCACAAACTTATGGACGGACCTGCCCAGTCCAACACTACTGGAATAGGGATGTCCTTGTGCCCACTGTGCCCTAAGCATTGCTCCACTCTCTGTGTGGCAGGATCATACATATTCCTATCTGTTATTTCATCTGGACTTGGGCTTCCCATCCAAGCTTGTACTATATATTTTTATGACATCATTTGTGCCTGCTGTGCCCCAATGGACGCAAGCCTAACAGGAAGAACTTTCCTGAGAAATGGCCTTTCTGGCCTAGGGATCTGTGAGAAGTGGATCATTCATTGTAGAAACAAACATATTTGAGCAGTATGATTGCGAGCATGTCACTTTCACTTTAGTACCTTGTCACCACATTGCCAAACCAGGACCAGACAGTATGATTAAAAAAAATAAGAAGAAACTATAATTCAGAAGCCTTATATAGACAAATTCTTAGATCCTCTGAATTATTGATTTGGCCTCTGCTCTTAAAAACAACACTAAGATACCTCATACAATACTGTTTTATCTCATAGAGATCATCCATGTTATGATAATAAATATATTTTATTCTATCATTTTCATAATAATTCCACCATAAGACTTTTAAATAAACAAACACATATATATGTATATGTATATATTTGTGTATATATATACTAAAAATAGTCTTTGTGCTTCTAGTCCAGAATTTTAAAATGTCCCTCCTAAAACCTAGGTATATATAAGCACACATTATCTTCCAGGGTAATTTGGTATTTTATTAGTTAAATATTTAATCAATTTCTAAAAAATTCCATCTGAATTTTTTCTATTGAAGTATAATTTATAGATCACAGATACTAATTGTATAATATAATTAATTTTTCTACATTTATATGAACATTACTGCCATCCATGAGATGCATTATATTTCTTCAGAAAATTTCCTCATGATTCCCTTCCACTAGCAAACATTGCTCTGATTTTCATCACCAGAGATTATCTTTAAGTCATATAACTTACATCATACAGTACACACATATTGTGTCTTATTTCATTCACTTAACTTAATGATCCTGGAATTTTCCTATCTTGCTCATATAATTTCATTCTTATGTTTATTGCTGAGGACTATTTCATTGTGTGATCATGACAATCTATTTATCCACTCACCAACTAACTTATAGTTGAGTTGCTTCCAGTTTTTTTTATTATAACAATGAAGTTGTTGTAAGTGTTCTTGGACAATTCTCTTGTGGACATATGCTTTCACTTCTTCGGGGTAAATACCAAGGAGTAGAACCGCTCCTCAGAGTGCAGTTGCATCTGTAAGTTTATTAAAGACTACTAAACATGTTCTTTTAAAAGCTCGCCCTGGTTTACATTCCCATTGAACGAGAGTTGGGATTGCTCTACATTCTCATCAACCTTTGGCATTGTCTCATGTTATTTTTTTATCCATTTTGGTAGGTGATTAAAAGGGCTGAGTGTGCTCAGTATCGAGTGGCTAACTGCAAGGTCAGCACGTTCCAAGGAAAAAGATGGGGCATTCTGCTTCCATAAAGATTGATAGTTTAGGAAACTGTGAGGGTGCTTGAGTCAGAAATGACTTGACAACAGTGAATTATGGGGCAGTTAGTGGTATTTGCCTTCAATTATGAGAACAAATTCTTATTTTTGTGTCATGGTGCTAACTTATCTTTATAATATACATATTTCCTCATGATATCATATGTTCGCTACAAGTATGAATACAATGGCTCCATAATAATTCAACTATATACTTTAGTAATGAGGTGAAAAGTAAGCTTATACTACCACAAAACAAACAACAACAATGTAATGAACATCTTTGCTGTGGTTGTTAGGTGCTATCCAGTTACTTCTGGCTCGTGTATACCAGAAGGCAATATTGCTCAGTCTGGGGCCATCTGCACGACTGTAGCTATGTTTGAGCCAATTGCTATAGCCACCGTGTAAATCCATGTTGTTTAGGGTCTCCTTTATTTTTGCTGAGCTTGTGTTTTATCAAGCATGAAGCCTTCTCCAGGGATCATTCCCTCCTCATACAATGTCTAAAAAGAGTGAAATGAAACCTCCACAGCCTCACTTCTAAGGAACGTTCTGCTATTCTTTCTCCCTGACTGGTCTGTTTCTTCTTTTGGCAGTCTATGGTATAATGAATATTCTTTGCCAGAACCATAATTCAACTATGTCTAGGGTATCTGTTCCCTTTTCATCGGACATCTTTAGCATCCATACCAAGTGATTGAAAAATAGCATGGCTTTAGACCAGAAGAAAGTGGCACATCTCCCAGGCATTTCAAGGCATTTGTTTTTCTCTCCTTTGTACAATTAATTATCTCAGTGCTGACTCATAGCAACTCCTGTGGGTTTCTGAGACTGTAACTGTTTAGAGAAGTAGAAGGCAAGTCTTTGTCCTGCAGAGGTGCTGGTACTTTCAAACTGTCAACCATGCACATAGCAGCCCAACACATAACCACGACACCACCAAGTAAAGCACTGAGGAACACATGACTATACTCTAGTTGTTTAATATTTCCTCCCCTTACAATTATGGTCTATGTTTCACCTCGTTAATCTTGTTAAACCTATGTATGCTCATTTGTATAATTAAGATCACTTGATGCATGAAAGCCACCATAGATAACCCTTCAGAAACAGTATAGGGAGTAATGATTCCCTAAGGGTATGGGAAGAGAAGGAGGGGGTTGGGGGAAGGGATTGCTGATGGCAATGATGACTAACTCCACTCAAGGGGAACAAAATACAGAATTGTAGGTAAGCGGATATATTGGATGGTGTAGGATATGGCAAATATTAATAATAAATATTATAACAATATTGGTTCCTGGGGGGCAGGAGGGCAGGGAGGGGATAAAGCAGAACTGATATCAAGGAGTTCAAGGAGAAAGAAAATGTGTTGAAACTGATGGTGGCAGTAATTGTACAATTATGCTTGATTTGATTCAATTATTGATTGTTATAATATCTGTAAAAGCTCCCAGTTTGAAAGAAAGAAAGAGAATACCGTGAATTGGGAAAGCATGCCATTGTTATCAAAGAGATATCTTTGATTTACAAAAAACCCAAAAACGTTTTCTGTGACCCGGGTAACAATTTACAATGCCGATCATCAATTTTACATTCAATGATACAGACATTGTTTCCTCTTCTTCATTGCAATCCCCTGTCAATATAAAATACCCGTTTTATATCCTTACTCTGTTTCTGGTCTCCATTCCTTCTTCTTTCCTAATCATTCTCAACTTTTATCCTTGGGTGCTCCCAAATGGCTGATTCTGTTCAGGAGTGCATGCACCAATGCCCGTATCATTCCTCTTATAGACTTGTCTGCTGTTTGACGGAATTTGAACCACACCTGTGAGTTCATTTCTAGAGTAAGTAGGGATTATGATAGCACAGGTTCCATCCTTACAATTGTTCTTATGTTCAAGTCCATAGTTGCAGCCACTTTGTCAATACAACTCAGAGTGAGCCTTTCTATTTTTCACTGCCCCTCCAGTTTACCAACCACAATATCCTTCTCCACAGACTGGTCTCTCCTGATTACATGTTCACAGTGTGTGTGATGAAGTCTTGCCACCTTTTACTTTAAGGTTCATTTTGATTGCCCATCTTCCAAAAGAGATCTGTTCGTTCTTTTGGAAGTCCATGGTACTTCAAGATTCTTCGCCAACAACACAGTTCAAAATATTGATTTATCTTCTGTCTTCCTTATTCAATGTCCAATTTTCACATGCACATGAGGCAATTGAAAGTAATTTATACCATTCCAATAATACCCCTATCACTACAATTTTCCCACTACTGAGTGTTCTGATTTTTAAATTGCAAATTTTATCATAGAAAAGCCACATTTCAATTTATAATCACTTTAAAATAATTTGACTATTTTGGTGAATGTACTTCTGTCAATCATTTTAACATCCTCTTTTTGATGTCTTTATTTTTTGTTATTTTTAAGATCGGTGCCTTTTTAAATTCTTCTTGTTAACTCAATCAGCATAACTTATTTTTAGCTAAGTAATATTAACCCTTTGCCTGACAAAGTTGTAGTGCATACATTCTTCCAGTATCCTTAACTGCTTGATTTGTGTTTTCAACAGGCTTCTACAGACCAAAGATGACAAACTGTCATAAACGTAAGAATCTGATGAATTCAACTCTCTACCTCAGGAAAAATGAAAAATAAAATAAAGAAAGTAAATGTAATATTTAAGAAAAACATTATGTTTGGTTATTTAGTACTATTATGGAATTAATTTCTTGAAGTATCTATGTAGCTATCTTCTATTTTTATATGTAACAACATAAATTATTATGAAACCCTGCTCATTAAATATGAATTATATAATCATAAGTTTCACAATACAGTACAAACATTGCAGAACAGCACAGTACTGACTTCTTTCATTTAGCATGCTCTTTCTGGGTCACGTCTCTGAGGGCTATGTTAAAGGTGGAGGCAATGATCAGAGATATGTGATTCTCAGAGGCATTCCTAATCATCTTATGATCAGTAAGACTGCATAGGCAAGCCAGGAGTTAGTGAAACTGGATGTAATATGCTAATAGAAACACCCTTCTCAGTTTTCTTTAGGTTGTGAATAGATTTTAAAATGCTTTCTCACACAGTTTCTAAATGTTATAATCACATTTCTAACCTCCATATCCAAACAATGTTCATTTCCATTCAACTTCCCTTTGGAATACTGTGATGATTATGTTTTGCACCAACTTGCTGCATCTCAGTGAAGGTGGGGTTGGGGTCCAGCCTATCTCTCAGGCCACAGGATGATGATACCTCCTTGGTGGCGTGGTCTTTTTATCAGAGAGGGACTAAGGGGATCTGAGCCCTCTCTTGCCGCTCCTCACTGTCTTCCTGGCTTGAATTCTGGGTCTGGCTATAGGAGTGGCCTTTGCAGCCTGCCATTCCTGGGATCTGCTGGCAGCCTGCCATATTCCTGCTGAACTAGGATCCAGGCAGCGCTGCACCCCATGGCTTGTGCTCTCCCTGCTTCCTGCTTCCCCTTTCTGTTTCATTGGCAAGGAGTGTGGACAGGGCTATGTCTAGCACCTGACTAAGGAAGTTGAGTTGGACAAGAGTCGACCCCTTCCTTGATATACATTTTTCCTGAATATAAAGTTCTTTCTCAGACACATATGAGTGTGTTAGGCCAGTTTGACTAGAAACACAAATCCAGTGACACTCATATATGGATAAGAAAGAACTTTATATCAAGAAGTAATTATTTATCAAGAAAACATCCTATCCCAGGCCAACTCAAGTCCATAAGTCTGATACTAATCCATAAGTCCCTCTTCAGACCCCTGCAGCCACACGCAATGGTGCAGCATGCAGGAAGGGTGGGTGCAGAGTTGTGGGGCTCCAATGGCGGTGGATGCATCTCTGGTCTCTGGCAGCACTCAGGGGCAGCCAGTGGGAAGATGAAGGCAGAGAGGGGAGGGGAGGTTCTTAGAGCCCTCCTTATGAAAAGGCCAAGCTCATAAGGAGGCACCATCAGGCTGTGACCTGATTGGCAGGCTGACCACCACCCCTACACTTTTATATATCTGCAAGTTGACGTGAAATTATGTAACCACCACAATGAGTATCATTGGTTTTGTTTCTCTAGAAAATTCAATCCAACATAAATAACACTTATGTTTCTCTTCCTCTGCTTCTCTGTGCCTGAGTGGTATGGTGTATATGGATAACATGATTGGCTGCTAACTGAAAGCTTGGAATTGTAAATCCATACCGTGTTGTCTCAGAAGAAAGCCCTGGTAATCTAATGATGAAAAACCAACCATTAATGTTTGACTTGCCATGAATCACAATCAGCTTGATGACAACTGGCCTTCTTCTTCTGGGTCGTGTTTCTTTGTCAACCTCTCATATATCAGGACCACTGCAGTGACCTCCAAGGGATGGGGGTTGACTCCTCTCTTGTCTCCCTTCCAGCACTTGGCATTCCTGAAGAATCTAATCTTCTCTCAGGATCCTCGTCTCCTTGCAAAAAGTTTAATGACCCCTTATTTTCTTTCTGCTCATGAAAAACTGTCCAGTTTAGTTTAAAATAGTTTTATAGTTTTTCTATATTCCTTTTTTCTTAATTGCCATCACCTTTACAAGTCTACTGATTACCCAGTACCTACTGCAAACTTCAAGGGCAACAGGGGTTCAATGGCAGAATTTTTGCTTTCCAGGAAGGAGACCTGGTTCTATTCCTGGCTAGTGCACCTCATGTGCAGCCACCCTTAGTATGTACAAAGAGGTTCGAGTCTTGCTTTGATGCTGAACAGGTTTCCGCAGTGCTTCTTGCCTGAGAAGAACTAGGGAAAAAGGCCTAGAGATCTACTTCTGAGTAATCACAGATCTAATCTGACACATGTGGAGTCATCATGAATTGGGGATGACTCAGTGGCAACTAACCACAGCTCCACATCCAATATAAAGAAATGGTGTTATTTTCATCAACCTCCTTCTTCTTTTTGGTTGTGTACTGTCAAGTCCATTCAAACACATGGCTACCCTAGATGGCAAAGTAGAACCAACCAGAAGTGTTCCCTAACCTGCAATTTTTAGCAGAACAGACCACCAGAGTTTTGCTGTCACAGAGATAATTGGTGGGTTTGAACCATTTACCTTTCATTTAGTAGCTTAATACTAAACCACTGAGCCCCCAAGATTCCTGTACAGAGGTATAAGAAATTAGCACGGATTGGCTTGGCTCTATTATTGTTTATATTAATAGATCAGCCTTCCCTACAAACTGGATAATCCTTGAACGCATGCCTTGTATTTTTCTTGTACCTTTCACCCACTACAGAACTAATATAAGGACCCATGGGGGTCTGTGGGGTAGGAGTTTGGCTACTAATGCAAGATGATTGCAAACTAACAGCCATTGATCTTTGGAGAAACATAAGACTGTCTTCTCCCATAAAGATTTACGGTCTTAGAACCCCTATATAGGCTCACGATGAGTCAGATTTGACTTGATTGCAGTGGCTTTATTGGGCTAGTACAATACTTAATTAGTATTGCAGTTATGTGTACTGTTCTCTATATATGATATTCATATGTGTACACCTGGAATTCTCCTACACATTATCTAAAACTCAGCTCATTAAAGATCTCCATGGCAATACTAGACTGTTTATTACTCCTCCTACCACAAAGCCATAAATGTGTACTCAAAAGCTCCTCTCTGTCCAAGGTAATTCTGTTTGGGCAGGGTACTCACTCGTATAATGTATTAATCTGGATAGACTAGAGAAACAAATCCATGGACACATATATGAGTATAAAAAACAGCTTTATATATAAGAGGAGTTGAACATTGAGAAAGCATCCCAACCCAGTCCAAGTCCATAAATCCAATACTGGCCCATATATCCAATACTATTCTATAAAGTCCTCTTCAGACTCACAAAACACATGCAATGATGCTGAACACAGGATGATCACAGGCCAGTGGATAGAAAGTCTTTGGATCCAGTGGTGTTGTAAGCATCTCAGGGCTGGCAGGGCCTCTACGTGGCTTCTCTGGCTTCAGAGGTCTGATTGCATCAGGATAGGTCTATGTGGCTTCTCCAACTTAGGGCACTAGTGTAGTTCCATGTGTCTTGTCAGCTGCAATGTCTCCCAGGGAGTGAAGTAGTGAGAGAGAGTCTCTCCTGCCTCCAAGGAGGAAATACCAGATTTCCCAGAATTCTCAGGAGGAGGCCATGCCCACACAGAGGCCACATTGGCTATGATCTGATTGACAGGCTAGACTCCACCCCTACATTCTTAATCCTCAAATTGACAAATGATTACATAACTACCACATATACATACCCCGAAAATACTAGAAAAAAAGCTCTGGTGGGTAGAACTTTCATAGTATGCATTTTTCCCACTGGATTAGCAGTGAGGAACTCAGTCTAAGTTAGCGCACCCAGTGACATCACCTGGGAAAGTTCTCTCTGGTCACTGTGAATTTTTTGTAAAAGCAGTTTTACTTGAACCTTGTTTGTGTGTGTGTGTGTGTGTGTGTGTGTGTGTGTGTGGTGACTGCTTTAAGAGACCAGAATGCAGCTGTGAAATTTTGTTTCCTTCGTGGGAAAAAATTGGAGAAACGGTTGTGTTGTTAACACAGCTTACAAGGACAGCCCTATGGGAAAAAGTCAATTAGGAAAACGAGTGGTTTTCTCATTTTTAATGTTAATAAATTTTATTTAAGGAGTTTTACATATCTTTGTCATCCATTGGTTTCTCTAAATCTTGCAAAAGTTCAAGATAGCCCTGGTAAGAAAGAAATTACCCCTTGGTTGAACTTGGCACATGTTTTTATAAACTCCTGTGGAGATACATGGTTACATTCAGGAAACAGCACTGGGTTTTCTCATTTTTAAAAAAGGTGAAATGTCCATTGATGACAAACCTCATTCTGGATGTCCATCAATTTCCCGAATGGTCAAAAATGTCACAAGCTTTCTATTTAGAGGTTCTGAAATGTTTGTGTTAACTGTTTGTGAAAAAGAGGCCTGATTTGTGGCAGACGGGGTACTGGTTTTGCCACCAGGACAATGCACCTGCTCACACAGCCATCTCATTGTGCCAGTTTTGGGCAAAAAGTAGCATGCCTCTCTTGACTCACACACTTTACTCACCTGACCTTGCTCTGAGAGAGTTCTTTTTGTTTTCTCAAATGCAGAAGGAACATGAAAAGACATAGAAGAGGTGGGGAAAAAAATAACCAGGGAGGTGCTGTCAGCCATCCAAACAGATGAGTTTGAAAATGTTTCCAGGAATGGAATCGCAGATTTGACAAATATATTAAGTGTAATGGAGAGTACTTTGAAAGGTGAAGGTTGTTTTGT
>NW_022104318.1:0-1957 GCF_000313985.2 Echinops telfairi
TTGCTACTTCATTACTGTAGTTTTGCTACTGTTATGAATCAGGTGACCCCTGTGAAAGGGTCATTTGACCCCCAAAGGGATAGCAATCCACAGGTTGAGAAATGCTGCCTTAGAATAATCAATAATTTAAGTTCAAAAGGACAGCATTTACCCCAGGAAAAATTTCTGAGAGTTAAGAAAGAAGGAGAATAGAAACAAAAAACACAGGAAGAAAATGGGCTAAGATATAATATATTGTGGGAATTGCAACAAGAGTTGAAGCAAAATGTGCTGCACTGTGGAACGTAGAACTAATATTTGCTCAGAATGCTTTTAAAATGTAGTCTAATGGGAATGTTGCTTTTATTAACTTTGTGCCAAATTTCTCCTAGTCTAGACAGTTAAGTACTTTTGAAGAGAAGCTCTGAAAACAAATCAAACCTAGATAATAGTTTTCTGATTATGTTATGCCTTGTCTAGAAAATTATCTATTTTGTTGAATCTCTTTAATTTTAGCCATTAGAATAGGTATGTAATGGTATCTCATTGGGCAATCAACAGCCATGGAAGCAGCAGGCAAGAAATCAAACAATGAATTGCATTAAGCTTATCTACAACAAAAATTGTTTTCAAAGTTAAAAGCCAAAAAGCACTAAGGTGTGCTGGATAGTTACGGATTTGTGTCAACTTGCCTGGACCAGGATTGTCATTTGCTCAGCAAGTAAGATGTAGTCATCCCTCGTAATGAGATCTCCTCGGGCGTGTAGCCTGTTTCCAGTATAAGTGAACACCCTGGAAAAGCTCTTACCTGTTTTTTACTGGGTCAAGATACTGCATCTGGCTTTTCATCTCATGCCTGGGGCTTTGGATGAGCCAGTGGCCCAATATATTCCACCTGCCTGTGGTCTCCTTGCTTCTTACTTCACCTTTGTTTCATGCATCTGCAGTTACATGAGTCAGAAGAGGGCTTTTGCTAGCCTTAGACCCATGGACTTGAATTGGACTTAGCTGGGACAACTTGATATAAAATTACTTCTTGATATTAAGTTCTTTTTTATACATATATGAGTGTCACTGGCTTTGTTTCTCCAGACAACCCAGCCTAACACAGAGAGATAGAAAAATCAAACTAATGAAAATGAAAAACCAATGTAGGAAATACAAAGAGTGCTGACAAATTGTGATGATTGTAAGCAATGTCATGGAACAATTTGTGTTTGAATTATTGTTTGGAAAAATTAATATGATGTGTAAATATTCCTACATTTTCATTTTCTCTGATTTTAGTTCTCGCAACTTTATAAAAGGGGTTAAAATTTGGTATATTCTCTAGGACTTATTTTCCCACTTAAAATTAGAATGCTAAGAGTTATTATCTATATTGCTGTGTTGCTATAATTAATTTGTTTTAACTTCTTTATAGTATTCTAGATGTGTCTATAACCCAGTTGATTCATATTCTCCCTCATTGATGAGTGTTTGGATTATTTTTGGCTACCCTGAAGAATGGTATTACAAATATTGTGTTATGTCTTCTGTTAAAAATGTGCTAGAGTTTTATTTGTTTATATAGCTAAGAGTGAACTCCATGCGTCATCAAGTATGGTTCATAATTAGCAAATATGTAAGTAAATGCTAATAAATATGTTAAATGTGTTTTTATGTGTGGTTGTTTTGTTGTGAGGTGCCAGTTCTGACTCACAGCAATCCTAAGTGCAACAGAACTAAACACTGTCCACCCTGTCTTGCCCAGTCTTCTTCTGATGTTTGATCTCTTTGTTGCAGCCACTGTGATATTGGATCTTGTTGAGGGTCTTCCTCTTCTCCACTGCCCCTTGACTTTACCAAGCATGATGTCCTTCTCCAGGGACTGGTCTCTCCGGCTAACATGCCCAAAGAATGTGAGACGAAATCTCACCATGTTTGCTGCTAAGGGGCATTCTGGTTGTATTTCTTCCAAGACACATCTGTTTGTTCT
>NW_022104318.1:7131-8986 GCF_000313985.2 Echinops telfairi
ACATTGTATCTCTTTCACTGGGAAGAATTTCTTTAACGCACTAAATTTAAAGTTTAGAATTTAAAATGTTAACAGTCTAAATATCATATCCTTATAGCTTACCAGTAATCATCCTAACTGTGAAAGAGATTTCCTAAAGTGTACATCAAATATTAGATATGGTGCCAGTGAAAATAAGGAATGGTTTTATATTCAGGGCATATATAAAATCATGATATCTTCAGAGGAAACTAGATGACAGCAAGAAGAATAAGAACTATAAAAGAAATTTAAGTCTCTGACACACATTGCTATTCCCTTTATGTTTCACCAAGAAGTTCTATTTGTGAAAAGCTCAAGGGGGAAAAAGTAAACAATAAATTGAAGAAATTATTTGCTTAACACAAGACCAAAGATACATGTTTACCTGCAACATCTAAGCAACTCAAGTAAACAGAGGATTTCATTTTTCTTTCAGGTTTGAATTATCTGCATCAGTGCCTCAATACACTACATTAATGTGAGTGAGCAGCTTCACCTGTACGATATTTGTTACAGTAAGATGATACATGGATTCCTTTAATCAGCAATATGAGGGAGAAAAAAACTCTGCCTTACCACACCTTTTGTGGTAGTTACATAATTTCAAGTCAACTTGATAAATAAGTGTAGGGGTGGAGTCTAGCCTGTCAATCAGGTCACAGCCTGAGGATGCCTCCTTGTGGGCGTGGCCTTCTCAAGAGGATTCTGGGAACTTCATCACCTGGAAGCGAGCCACCTATACTCTCTCTGCTTCACCATCCTGTTGGCAAGCCATGGGGAGCCACGGCTGAGACCTGCCAGAACCCTGGAGATGCTTCCACCGCCACTGGATCAACAAGACTTTGCACCACTGGCCTGCGATCTTCTTGCATTTTGTATCATTGCATGTGCTGCCTGAGTCTAAAGAAGGATTTCTGGACTAGTCTTGGATTTATGGGCTCATATGTTTCTAGTCAACCCAGACTAGCACACCATCCCAGACTGTCTTCTTTGCGCTCCCAAGTCTTCAGTCACCTCGTTTCACCTGCAATTGATTTCAAGTCTTTGCCTTTCTTCCCCACTTTTTGCATCTGCATTTGTTTGGATAGGAACTCGATACCGAGCATTAAGTCACACCTGCTCTACCTCACCTACTCTCTGGGCTGTTCGGTAGCACCAAAATACACGGAAGGGAAATTCACTGAAGCAGCACCAGTACATTTGGGGATAATGAATAGCAACTTCCCGGGAAACTTTGTGTTCTAGGAGAGAGTAAAAGAAAGCTGAAGGGGTGGTGGGGAGAGAGGATGTAAAGTGGGAAGCAGGACAGACATTATAGGTAGGAAGAGATGGCTCCCCTCAACAGTAACATAGAAATGACAAATATTAAAAAAAGAAATTTTAAAAAAGAAATGGCAAATATAGCTGAAGGCCAAACTGTGCCACTGTCTAACACTTATCAAAACAAATTTGCAGTATACATTTTAACACAAATTGATCATAAAGTTTCATCCTTATGTGTGCATGCAGATGCACACGTACAAGCAGACACAGAAACATTTAGCAGTCACTACTAATTGATGGTTGGCAAAACTTTGTCTCACGTATTTTTGACATGTTATCAGAAGAGAGCAGTCCCTGGAAAAGGACATCATGATTGGTAAAGTAGAAGGTCAGGAAACAAAGAGGAAGACACTTAATAAAACGACTGACACAGTGGCTCCAACGATGGGTTCAAACATAACAGCCCCTGTGAGGACGTGCGGGACTGGCAGGGTTTCCTTCCATTGCACTTACGAGTCCGAGCTGGAGTTGACTCGATGGCACCTAAGAACAACTGATGTAAGTTGTTTAA
>NW_022104319.1:0-424 GCF_000313985.2 Echinops telfairi
ATCCAAGATGACAGTGGTAATGACCGTGATAACATCCATCATTTTAGCTACCATTCATTGAGCACTTTCAGTCTGGCAAGCCAGCACATACCTCCTCTAATCATCACAGCCTCTTTTCAGGCACATGTATCTCCCAGTAAACCTGAGCTGACCTTACCTGGGGGAGGGTGTAGTCCTCGCTGAGCCCAGACCAGAGCATCAGAGGCTTTTTTAGCCCCAGGTCCTTTCTGGCAGGCCTTGGCACTCCGAAGTTGTTGCCCAATTGCATAGTGCAATTTCAGTGAGTGAGTGTGTGTGTGTGTGTGTGATCGCTCTTCATTTGAAAACACAAGGAGTTTCAGCTTCTGGCGGAAATGTTCTCAGCGGAACAGTCTTTCCTTCACAGGGACACCCCCACGGCTTGGGAACCAGGTAACCAGGGGCT
>NW_022104319.1:1898-3187 GCF_000313985.2 Echinops telfairi
TACCGTCAACATTCATGGAAGGAGCAGTCCAATCAAATGACGGGTGGCATCGGATAAATCTGCTGTCAAAGACGCATTTAAGGTAGAACAAGCAAAGCTATCACCCTGAGGACGAAGGTGTGCCTGGCCGTGCGCTTTCCCTTCGACCGTATGACCTGAGAGTTTTCACGTGGTGTCTCATCCCATTGGCCAGGGCATATCATGTGGCCGCACTATTCACAAGGAAGTCCATAGGATTTTAGGGTTTAGCTGGATGGCCCGAGTCCAGCTAAAGATCCAAGGTGTGATGGAAGGAGAGATCAGATACTAGGGGATAAGTGGCGATATCTGTCCAAGAGCTAACTGCTTAATAAATGCTAGTTGTCACCACCACCACCACCGCCGCCATGGTCAAGAGCATCATCATTTCTGCCCTCAGCCTGTCCTCCGTCTTGTCACAGGACCTCCTTATTTCCATTCAAACCGATGCTTACGTTTTGCTGCTCTGTACAGCCTGCTCACCGTCCTCCATGCATTTGTACCTCAGGTGTCATTATACCTACAGCCTGGCAATATCACCGTAGTGCTGCAATCTCCCGATGACCCAAATGGATATCAAAGATGACAAGGATATTGACTGTCTAGGCATGGGGATGCCACAGTATAAACTGGGAATGCCACAATATAAACTCTGGGTCATTCATTTGTTTCTTAATTAAGATGCTGCTGGAAAAAACTGATGAAAGGAAGAGAAAGGTCTGGCTTTCTTTGAAAGTGGGCTTTGAATTAGTGGGGACTCAACCGCAGGTACCTTGAATCTCCATGCAGTTCTTCACAAAGCTTTAACAGCTGGCTGTCCGGCCTCCTGGCTTACCTGTGGGGTCGCGAAAGTACAATCTGATCCAAATCCTTGGCGTTGAATTTCTTGGACTAATCGAAGGGACTGCCTCTGTAGACCCTGATCTATGATTTAAATGCCCCACAAGAGTCCATCACAGTGGCGCGGATCCATTGAGAGTCACATGTACTTCACTCATTAGACTCTAGTGATTAGAGGGTTGAGGAAGAGTATGCCTGCGCCTAGTGTAAAGTCCAGTGAGGCTAATTGAACAGCCAGGCAGCTAGTCTTCATGGTTTCCATCATATTCGTCTCCTTCCTTCTCCTTTTTTAAATACGGTGTTGGAAAGATAGTCTTCTGGTGGTATAGAAAGTATGTTACAAGCCACGTTCACAGCTAAGAACTGCTATGAAATAGGGCAGTGATTTTCAACGTGTGGGCCGTGACCCCTTTGGGGGTCGGATGACCCTT
>NW_022104319.1:4554-6239 GCF_000313985.2 Echinops telfairi
TGATGATACAACATTGCAAATGCTGCTTATTTTTGTATGATTATGTTTTGTATTATCTCAGTTAAAGATTTAAAAGCATTATTTCTCTCTAAGAGCATTGTGCTTGGCCTTCTCCTTTTTGACTGGCACTATTTCACTTAAGGTCTAGTTCACAGCCTACTGTATGGAGATCTTTCTGCGTCTCTCTCCCCTCACTGCATTTAACCCCCCCAGAAGAACAGACATCCCCAGCTTTCCCCAGCAGTATAGATTCACCTGGATGGGATCCCACTGTCTCTTGGTTATTTTGGCACCATATATCAAAGTGTTGGACTCGTGTGATCCATTTGGACCATGGCTCATAAGTCTTAATTTTATCTGATTATGAAAAAAAAGAGAACATTGGAAATCCATGATGTAGGGAGGATGACTAAATATAAAACACGTAGTCTGATTTTTATGGTTGTGTGTTTCCCAACACAACCTTATTTGGACTTGGCAAATAGCCAGTGATGGAAGGAGGGAAAGGGAAAAGGGATGAATGAAGCAAGGAAGGAAGGCAACAAGGAAGAGAAAGGGAGTGGCTGTTGGCTTTATGAAAGGATTCTCCTCCACACATTTCCTCATAAGCAGCAGCCCACGGAGACACTTAGGAGGCGTTGGGGCGATTGGAAATGCAGGAGCCGGTCGGAAGTCATCGTCAATAAGCCACGAATAGAAAGCACTGTGGAATGGTCTTTGAATCCATGCCTACTGGAGAGAGTCACACGCTGTTTGTCCGGAGCATGTCCTTTGGGGCTGTTGACCTACGTTTCTGGTGGATTGGCTTCAGGCTGGCCATTCGAAGGCTTTTCTGTAGGATGAAGCTAGACTTACAACACCTCCACCCCCACCCCGGCCCCCAGCTCTGAGAAAAGTCTTCCAGATGGGGGGGTTAGAATTCCCCCAGAAGGAAAGAAAGGGCTTGGGTGAATAGAGAGGCATCTCCTTTTTTAAAAAAAATGATAAAGGGAAAATTAGAATATGATTTTCTTGGGCATTTGGCAAGGTTTATTTGGAAGTCACTAACTCGGCCCTTCAAAAATGTCCTTCAACACGATGGCTGCCCCGTGACCTCGATTGCAAGGAAACCCATGATACACTTACTTCACCCTGACGCAGCCTCCCTCCCGGTTCAGACTCTCACGTGGCTGAGGAAGAAGAAGGGAGGCAGGCACCGTGGCTGTCGGGGCTCCCTCCTGGCAGCTCAGTCTTCTTGGATGGCAGGCGCCACAGCGTGCCACACTTGAAGACGCCCCACCTTCCCCTCCTCCCCCCCAAACAGCCTGCGATTCCCAGCGATGCTCATAGCTCCTCTCCCCTCAGAGCCGGGGAAATAGCAGGAGCGATGTTCCAGCCAGCTTTTCCCAGCACTCAGCACGCTTCCCGTTGAGCCATTTCCATTTTGTTGAACTTTGTTCTTCGCCTCAAAGGGCTTTCGAATGTGTGTCTTTTTATCACGTTAGAAACACAGCTCGGAAGGGAGCTAGATCTCAGCTTTCTTCTTTCTCCTTGCCCCTCACAGAGGAGGTGAGAGAAACCACTCTCACCGGACGTTCCTTCCCAGGAAGGAAGGTGCTGGGTGTAATCCCTGCACCTGCTCGGCAAGCTGCCAGACTGCAGACAGGAGTGGATGGACGTGCTGGTGGAGGCCTGGGGAACATTTG
>NW_022104319.1:7670-8960 GCF_000313985.2 Echinops telfairi
GGGGGGGCGGCGAGGGAGGACTCTGAAGACCCCTGAGTCTGACACTGTCTCCTGTTCCTGGAGGCACGTCATCTTTGGGACTGTCCAGCAAGGGGTGCGGTGGGGGTGGACCTAGAGCCCCACACATTGATACTTAACAGGAAACTGTCTTAGAACGTTGTTGCTAGCTGCTGCCATGTCTGTCCCGACTGACAGTACCCTGACTCACCTTGGACCCAGGTGCTGCCGACCAGACACTTGCATTCTGTAGGGTGTTCAGGCTTTTCTCCCTAGCCTGCACACTTTGCTGAAACCTGTTCAGCCTCATCCTAGCCCCACTGAAGCCTCCAGCCACAGACAGGTGGAGGCTCCTGTGTGAGAAGGCATGGCCGAGAGTGGGATCTGGGGCTCCTGTGTGGAAGGTGATCTAATTCTGTCACCGAATCCCAGCTGCTCCCTGCCTGAGCATCATAGAATCTCCATGTCTGGATGGCCCAGCCTGTGGCTCCTGAGGGTCCCTCTGAGACCTGAGGGTGGGGGTGGGGTGGGGCCTCACAGGAACCCTCTTTGATGGGGCTGCATTCTGGGAGCAGAGTGGAATTGGCAGGACCTGGCATTGTGGAATGGAGGCATTTGAAAACATCGTCTCCTGTCCTGTTGCCAAGGTGGTCCACCGACTCCAAAAATTACATCCATGTGTGTACTCCGTGCAGATGGGAGGGGTGGTGTGTGTGTGTGTGTAAAGCAAGGCGCTGTAGCTGTCTCTTAGGCTCTCCGTTTAGCCAGAGGAAGCCTCAGGCCGTCAACCAGGGTCTTCTTTCCTAAACAGTGTCAGGTATTCATTTATGGCCCGTTAGAAAAGTCCATTTTTTAAAACCTGTATTTATACACACTCATAGGAAGGAGTTCACAGCTCAGGGTTCGGTGCTCATAATGAGCAGATTCATCCCGGAGTCCCGTGTACAGTGAGCAGGGTGAAGACAGCCCCTGTATTAATCCATATGAACTCTGTGACACCCATCAGTGCAGCCCTTGTCTGTGTGGGGGTGTGTGGGGTGCGGGGGAGGGATGTGGAGCAGAATTGGGAGGAAGCGTGCCATTGGCTAAAGTGTTATTGATTCAGATCATGTCCATTCAATTGCTTTTTAATTTTTATTATTTTATCGTTATATGGAAGTAACTCAATCAAGTCAGCTCTGTCTTCTTGCCGCGCAGGGAAGTTCAGAAGGTGGGTTGAGAAAGCACCTTGCGGAGGAGGGGGGATTATAGAAGGGCTGAGAAGCAATGCCTTGAAGCTCAGGAAAACCAGCA
>NW_022104320.1:0-988 GCF_000313985.2 Echinops telfairi
TTAATGCGTCCTCCACCCCCACTATCCTGACCCCAGGTCTATCTTACAAACCTGGCTACACTGGAGCATGTACATTGGTGCAGATTAGAGCTCCTCAACACATGGAATCCAGGACAGACAAACCTCTCAGGAACAATAATGGGAGTAATGCGACCATGAGCGAAGGGGGAAGGTGGAGAGAGAAAGGGGAAACTGATCACAATGATCAATTTACACCCACCCTTCAGGGGGACAAACAACAGAAATATGGGTGAAGAGACACCGGATGGTGTAAAATATGAAAATTAAAGTAATTTATAAATTATCAAAGGCTCACCAAGGTGAGAGGGTGAGGGAGTGAGGGGAAAAAAGAGGAGCTGATACCAAGGACTCAAGTAGAAAGAATATTTTTTGGAAATGATGATGGCAACATATGTGCAAATGTGCTTGATACAATTGATGAATGGATTCTTATAAGAGCTGTATGAGCCCCCAATAAAATTATTTATTCAACATTTTTAAAGATTTTTTTATATAAAGAAAAAGTTTTATATAAAAGAGCAATTGTATATTGAAAAAACATCCTAGCTCAGTCCAGATCAAGTCCATAAGTCCGATATTACCCCACATGGCAATACTAGTCCATAAACTCCTCTTCAGACTCACGCAACCATGCAACGATGCTGAATGTAGGAAGATCACAGACCAGTGGGTGGAAAGTCTTGTGGATTCACTGGTGGTAGAAACATCTCAGCCTTGGTGTGGGTCTCCACATGGCTACTCCAGCTACAGGGCTCTGGCCATATCAGCATAGCTCCATCAGACTCATCATCAGCAATATATCACAGGGAGTGAGTGTGTCTGGTCTCCAGTGAGCTATTTATCTCCTTAGCGCAGTAGTTCTCAACTTTCCTCATGCCCCGACCCTTTCATACAGTTCCTCATGTTCTGGTGACCCCCCCAACCATAAAATTATTTTCATTGCTACTTCATAACTGTAATTTTGCTA
>NW_022104320.1:2930-3974 GCF_000313985.2 Echinops telfairi
TGAATATGCCTTGGACTACCAAAAGAACAAACACTTCCAGTTGGAGATAGAGCCAGAATGCTCTTTAGAGGTGAGGACGGTGAGACTTTGTCTCATAACGTTTGATGTTATCAGAAGAGACCAATGTCCAAAGAAAAGCATCATGCTTGGTGGAGCATCGGTGAAAGAAAAGAAGACTCTCAGTGAGATGAACAAGGTGGCTGCAACAATGAACTCAAAAATGCAAACGCTGTGAGGCTGGTGAAGGACCAGCAGCAGCCCGTTCTGTTGGATATTCGGTTGCTATGAGTCAGAACTTTCTCGATGGCATCCAACACCAACAAAATCCCAGGGGGGCGAAAACAAAAGCCTCCACTCTGGAGAAGAGAGGTACAGAGACAGGTGAGGAAAGCATGGAAGATGAGGGCATCAGTCTGAGTCAGACCTTGCACTAGAGCTGCAGCTCTCAACCTGTGGGCCGCGACCCCTTTGGGGGTCGAATGACCCTTTCACAGGGGTCACTAATTCATAAAAGTAGCAAATTACAGTTATGAAGTAGCAACAAAAATAATTTTATGGTAGGGGGGGTCACCACAACATAAGGAACTGTATTAAAGGGTCGCGGCATTAGGAAGGTTGAGAACCACTGAACTAGACAAAAGGCTATATTGCCTGCAGCATATTGGATTCAGGCGGACTAGTAATAGCAATAATAGCAACAACACCCCACTATATTTCTATCTCTTATTTTTGTCCCCAAATATTTCTACAAGTAGGTATTATTATATTTTGCAAATAAGAAAACAAGGGTTGTACAGAATCTCAAAGTTATCTAATTACTGGGTAGCAAGGTTGGGATGTTAACCAGCTCTTCTTGGCTTAAGAAATGTGCTATACCATAAGGGTGGGAGGATTGGGGAGGGAGGTAGGAAAAAAGAGGAGCTGATACCAAGGGCTCAAAGAGAGAAAATATTTTGAAAATGATGAAGGCACCATATGTACAATGTGCTTGATACAATTGATGTATGGATTGTTATAAGAGCTGTAAGAGCCACCAATAAAATG
>NW_022104320.1:5807-6990 GCF_000313985.2 Echinops telfairi
TGAGAGAAGTTGGAAGTGAGGGTCCCACATATATTTGCCTTCAGAGAACATGTTTGCTAGTTACACTTTGATCTCTGCTGCAGTAACACTTGGCTCCACACAGCCCTGTAGACATAGCCTGTGAGTAAAGTTATTTAGAAATAGGTAAATTGACAGAATTGTTGATGTTGTTAGTTGATACGTAGTCATTTAGACTCATAGACACGTAACATAATGGAATTACAATAATTTATGCCAATAGAATTTTTAAAGTACTATGATTGGTAAAGCATTGCTGTATTGCATTGTATCGTATTGCAGTAAAGCTCGAAAAAATTAACACTGTTAATGCAACAACCAAAAATAAAGAAAAACAAACACAACAATGATCAAAGTCAAAATTAAAACTTAAAAATGAAAACACAAGTTATACAACTTTAGTAAAATAGCAGTAAGAAGTATTCCATCTGTCAAATTTCTGAAATGCAGTCAAAGCTGTATTCAAGGAACAATTCCTTTAAAAATATATAGAACAAAGTTATTAAGTACTTACCTTGAGAATTCAAAACTATCAATAACACTTTTTTTTCTTGTTGTCTTGGTTTTTAGACTTGTTCCTGAGGTCATTTGGAAAAAATGGTTCAGAAAATTCAATTGGATAGACCATATCAGCTCTAGTTTATTAGATATGATGTTCCATTATGTTTTCAGCTATTAAGTTATAATTTATTAATTTATCATCCTAGTGTTAAATATAAAAAGAATTCAGACCCACAAATTACAAAATAAAGGTAAGAAATATTTGAAAAAGAATTAGGTATTAAGGAACTTCCAAGGTCTATGGACCCATGTTGGCTAGTTGGTTACACATTCTGCTGCCAGTCCCAAAGTCAGCAGTTCAAACCTACCAGTCACCCTACAGCCTTTTAAAGAGTTAAAGGTTTGGAAACCCTGAAACACAGTTCTTTTTCCTTTAGGTTCACTATGAGTTAGACCTGATTAAATGGAGACAGGGTTTTTTTTTTTCCCCTTATTTTTTCTTTATAACCATGTGTAATTCAGCCCTTATAACAATCTATTATGCATGAGTTGTATCAAGCACATGTGTACGTATGCTGCCATCATCATTTTGAAAACATTTTCTTTCTACTTGAGTCCTTGGTATCAGCTCTCTTTTTTCCCTCCACCCCTTCCACTCCCCCCC
>NW_022104320.1:7915-8881 GCF_000313985.2 Echinops telfairi
ATACCTCTATAAATGTCTTTTGCCTCCTAGTTCTTTCCTTTCTTCTTTCCTTTAACTTTCCTCCTGTCCCAATATCATGTTCAACCTTCATCCGGCTCTCAGTCATTCCTCTCGGCTACATTGCACTTGATTTCTTTTGGGGATGAGAGGACTATACAATGTAAACAGAGACTACAAATTGGATACTCCCAAGCTGGAGAAGAGTGGAAAATAAAAAGAAAATTGAAAGGCATATATATGGGAAGAGTGAGAGCAGCTTAGAATGTCAAAAATGTAAGATTTCATAACAATTTTCATAAATATTTTGAATTTTTTTCTTTTCAAATTATGCAATAAACATTTCAGAGCACATGTTAATATGTAGAAGTCATTGGCTATGGAAGTAAAATAATTTCACATCAAGTTGAAGATATAAAAGTGTAAGAGGGATAGGGAGTCTAGTCTGTCAATCAGGTCACAGCCTGATGATGCCTACTTGTGGATGTGACCTTCTCATCAGGAGGGTCCTGGGAACTTCCCTCTCTCTCTCTCTCTGCCTTCACCTTCATGCTGGCGAGCCATGCTTAACCTGCACGAGCCCTGTGATGCGGTGAAGCCATTGGATCCATGCAACCCTGCAGCCACCAGCCTGTGATGTTCCTGCATTCTACATCATTGCATATGACTGCATGAGTCTGAAGAGGGATTTATGTAATGAGAGTAATGATACCAGGAGGAGAAGGGGAAGGTGGGAAGAGAAAGGGGAAACTAATCGCAATGATCTACACATAACTCGCTGCCTGGGGGGATGGACAAGAGAAAAGTGGGTGAAGGGAGACACCAGTCAGTGTAAGACATGAAAAAATAATAATAATTTATGAATTATCAAGGGTTCGTGAGAGAGGGAGAGTAGGGAGGGAGGGGGGAAAATGAGGAGCTGATACCAAGGGCTCAAGTAGAAAGAAAATGTTTTGAAAATGATGATGG
>NW_022104321.1:0-1075 GCF_000313985.2 Echinops telfairi
ATGCTCCACAGGGCTTCCAGGCTGTGACCCGTTACAAGCAGATCCACAAATCAGTCTTCTTGAGGCATCTCTAGCTGGGTCAGGCTGGTAACCTTTTGGCTCATAGTGAAGCACTTAGCCATCTGTTTCACATGGGGAAGAAATTAATGAAAAGGAAGTTGTTTGAAGGTTTAAAATGAAGGAGTCCTGGTAGCATGGTGGCCTATGCTTTGGGTTGCTAAGATCAGCAGTTCTAAATCACCCACCATTCCAAGGGGGAGAAAATGAGGCTTTCCACTCCTGTAAAGATTTACAGTCGAGGAAACACACAAGACAGTTCTACTTTATCCTCTCGGGTCACTATGAATTGGAATTAACTTGATGGCCGTGAGTTCATGCTCTAGGTTTTTTTCTGTGTTTTATGTTATTATTGTCGGGGGAGGAGGTTGATAATGTTTTGTTTACATGAAATCCAGGAAAGGAAAATCTAGAGAGACAGAAACTAGATTAATAGTTTCTTAGAGTTACGGCAGGGGAGGTTGGGGGGAAATAGGGAGCTAATAACAATCAGTATAAAAATGAAAAAAAAAAAAGTTCTAAAACTGATTGTTGTGATGAATGTACAACACTTTTTAATTTATTCAAAACACTGAATTGTATGTTGTGTGGATTAAAGACCAATAAAACTTTAAACAAACAAACAAAAACTATAGTATGATATGGAATGCTGCTAGGTGCCATTGCCTCGGCTCTGATTCAGAGGCCCTGTGTACAACAGGACAAACCACCACCCGGGCCTGCACCATCCTCACAATCGTTCTTATGTTTGAGCCCATTGCTGTAGCCCCTGTGTCAATTCAGCCTCTTGAAGGTCTTCCTCTTTCCACTGCTCCGCTACTTTATTAAGCATAATGTCCTTCTCCAGGACTGGTCTCTCCTGATAGCTCCCAAATATGTGAGATGATGTTTTGCCTTCCTTGCCTCTAAAGTAGTATGATATGGGATGCTCACTACCATCAAGACAATTCTGACTTGTGGTGACCCTGCAGGACAGGGCAGAACTGCCACTGTGGGTTTCTGAAACTATAAACACTTA
>NW_022104321.1:2203-3765 GCF_000313985.2 Echinops telfairi
GGTGCCCAACTGAGTGGGTCAGAAAAAGTTTGGGCTATATCAAGTAGTGCCTTGTAACTAGGAAAGGAACTGAGATGTATTCTGAATGAGATGGAACATGAGAGCTTTTCTTTCAGAAGACTGTATTAGGGCCACTCTGTAGGCAATGATCTGAAGAGGGGCAGGGCCGGGGGCAGGAAAGCCCTTTCAAAAGTCCTGCAATAACCTGTGTGAGAAACGACAGTGGCTCTGGAGCTATTAAAGGTGTTGACAGAGTCCAAATAAAACTCTTAAAAAATAAGAGTCAGATTCTGGGTATTTCTTGAAGATAGAGCTGACAGGATTTGCTGATTAAAATGACTATGATGAAAGAGGGAAAGCAGTAGTTGAAAATGATTTGGAGGTTCCTGGCCTGAGCATTAAACAAAAAAAGAAACAAAATACAGTAGCCAGTTAGTGAGGGAGGGGTAGTAAAGCCAAGTTCAGATTTACTATATAAATTTCAAGGTGCCATTAGAGAGTCAGTGGGAATTCATGTGGAGAAGATCATTACATCACAACATCTCAAGGCAGAGGAGAGAACAGGGTTTGAGAGAGTGGTATGGGGTCATCAGAATACAGACGTAGTTAGCACCAAGGAATCACCGAGCATGAAGTGTACAGAAAGAGAAGAGGCTGGAACTCTAAGCCCACGGGCACTCTAAAACTTTCAGGTCAAAAAGATGAGAAGAAAGTGGAAAAGGAGATTTAAAAATAAAGTCCATTAAATTACTGGAGTGAAACATCTAAACAGAAATCATGAGACCACTGGCACAAACTCAAGATTGTAACCCATGTCACTGGACAGTAGGTGCAGAACGGTTGAATGGGAACCTGCTTTGCTGTATAAACTTTCACCTACATGATATTTTTTTAAATGATATAATGGGCAAGTACATAGGAACACAGCTAAGGGAGTCTGTAAAAATCCACAGAAATAGTAATGTTAGGAGGAAGTTACCAATTTTGTCAAAAACAGTTGGAGGTAAAGTAAAATAAGAAATGAAGACAGCCATTGATTTTTGGCAACATTGTGGTCCCCGGTTAGCTTATAATGGCTATTTGTGTGGAGTAGTGAGGAACAGAGCCAGACTGGTTTGGGTTCAATAGAGACAGGAAGAAGAGAAAGAAAACTTGACTACAGTTACCCTTCTCACGCAGTGGTACTATAAAAGGAAGTAGAGAAATGAAACAGTATCTAAGAGCAGGTAGGTAAGGTCCAAGAAGAAAAGGAGAATAATGCAAAAAGCAGAGGAACAAGAAGCAAGTCAGGGACTGACCACAGACAGTGAAGGAGAAGGTGCATTCACAGACATTGGAGGGGACATGTAACTAATGGTTGGCTGTGGAAGCTCTCTTCTGATTGCTTCTTTCCATAACAGAACGCCAAGGGAGAACAACGGGCTGGAGTGAGGATGGAAAAGATGATTTCGGAAGTTTGAGGAAAGAAATGAAGGCAAAGAACTTGAAAGGCATTTAGGAGAGATAAAAAGTGAGAGAAATAAATTCCCCAATCTCCTAGATGACATGCTCATCTAATTTAA
>NW_022104321.1:4697-6394 GCF_000313985.2 Echinops telfairi
CAAGTTCAAGATTCAAACTATGATAGTATTTCAAACTACTAGCTAAATTTATTGACTTCTGACTATAACCCAAATTTTTGGAATAGGAGTTTCATTTGTAGTCTCAAAGCATGATATTTTTACAGTCTCAAAGCATTAACATATTTTCCTCTCTTACATTAAAAATAAGGCATAAATGGCAAAATAATATATGTAATGACAATAATAATATATAATAATAAGGGTTCCCTGGGGGGCAGGGTGGGGACAGGAGGGAATAAAGGGGAGCTGATAGCCAAGAGTTCATGAAGAACGAACATGTTTTGAAACTGATGGTGGCAGCAATTGTACAATTATGCTTGATTTAATTGAATTATGGACTCATAATATCTGTAAAAGCTCCCAATAAGTACAAATGTGCTTGACACAATGGATGGATGTATGGATTGTGATAAGAATTGTATGAGCTCCCAATAAAATGATAAAAATAAAAAACTTCCAGCCCTAAAAAAAAAAAAAAAATACAGCTTTAAACAGCATTTAATATTTTTTAATTAACAAGGCACTCATTTTTTTCCTTAAAACACTTTAAATTTAGAATACAAATTTTAACAGAAGCCTAGCTATCTCTCACCAAAGCAAAATGACTATACATCAAGCAACTGTAGTTTACATTTTAAAATCACTTACCCAACATAGAAAACAAAAAATGTGATGCGATTGAGAGTGACTTACATTTCCTTTTGAGAGTACATTTTCAATGTTATGTTATTTGTGCAATAACTAAAAAACTAAAAATAACTTACTCTTCGATCAGCCGCGACAAGTCTAAATTCCTGTAATAACTTGCCAAAAACAGATCTTTGTGGTTTTCGAAAAAGATGAATCGTCCCCTTTAAAACAAACAAACAAAAAAATCAACTTCCTTCTAGAAGTCTCTAATTCTCAGAGTTCTGTGATAACAACTAACATTGAGAGCTCAGTATATGCCAAACACTTATTCTAGACATTTCACATTTAATGTGACCTATTTAATGTAACAATCCCATGAGGGAGAAACAATTTTTGGCAAATTATCAAAGGTCAAAGAGCTAATACATAGCTAATGCATAAACTAATACATCTGAACCCATGTATTTTAGCTCCAAATTACACTATTTTTAAATCAGCAATTTTGAACAATCAAAGGGAAAAATCGACAAACTGCTCTATTGGAATGAAATACTACAAGTTATTAACCAAAGTGACAAGTTCTGAAAGTTGTGGCATTATGATCACACAACTTCTGAGGTTTCCTTCTAGGCATTCAGTCAAAGAATCTGACGCCCTCGCTAGCCTCCCCGGCCCCTGCTTTATGTAGTATGGAGTTAGGCAAGAAGGGGCCTTGAAGTAGGCTACCCAAGACAGACAGATATGCAATGGTTGATAAAGTGGAATCCTTCATTTAAGATTAGCAAACCACAGGGAAGGGCTTAGCAGGAAGGGGTCCAGCACAAAATAGAAACTAGCTTATGATAAAGGCAGTAACCCAAATCAGTAGAAGGAAGTATGAGATACCCAATAAGCAGTATTTGGAAAAAAATGTAAAGTTGGATGCTTACTCTAAATTAATATCTCAATAAATTTTTTAAACACAGTACTCAAGTTATGAATGATTTAATAATTTTGAAGCTGAAGGCTTTTTTAAATCAAAAAGCTGTGAAGGAAAATAATAAAAC
>NW_022104321.1:7569-8933 GCF_000313985.2 Echinops telfairi
CGCCTGGTCCTGCAATATCCTACAATTGTTCTTATAGTTGAACACACTCTTGCAGCCATGTGTCAATCCATTTGTCTAGGGCCTTCCTCCTTTTCGCTGCCTCTCTACTTTACAAAGCACGAGGTCCTTTTCCAAGGACTGCTCTATCCTGACAACATCACCAAATATATAGCAAGTCTCATTTTTGCCTCCAAGGAGCACTTTTAGTGCACTTTTTCTGAGACAGATTTGTTTGCTCTTTTGGCAGTTCATGCTGCTTTCAAAATTCTTCGCCAGCACAATTCAAATTCATCAATTATTCTTCCTTCTTCACTCAATGAACAACTTTCACATGGTTATGAGGCAATTAAAAATACCATGGCTTAAGTCAAGGAACACCTTAGGCCTCAAACTAGTATCTTTGGTTTCCCACACATTAGTTAGTGCAGCAGGTTACCCGGTGCAAAATATCTTTTGATCTCTTGACTGCTGCTTCCATGAGCACTGAGTGTGGATCCAACTCAATGAGTCCTTGACTTCAGTCTTACCTCTGTCTATGATGATTACCTGGTCCAGTTGTAAGGAGTTTGCCTTTGAGTTGTGAGCCATACTGATGGCTGCAATCCTCGATTTCCCCCAGAAAGTACTATAAGTCCTCCTCACTTTTTGCAAGTAAAGATGTGCCATCTGCATATTGCAGTTTGTTAATAAGTCTTCCTCCAATCTGGATATCACATTCTTTCATATAATCCTGATTCTCTGATTACTTGCTCATCACTCAGATTATGTATGGTGGGAAGATCCAACCCTGATGCACATTTTCTTGATTTTAAGCCATGTAGTATTCCCACAACTACCTCTTGATCAAGTTCTGCGTGAGTACAATGTGTTCTGAAATTCCTCTCAAGGCTATTCCCATTCTTTTCAAGGTTAGTGAGGGTTTGTTATAATCCACACAATTGAATGCCTTTGCATACTCAATAAAACACAGCACACAACATCATTGTGAACGAGGGGGAGTGCAGATTGGGGACCCAAAGCCCATCTGTAGGCAACTGGACATCCCCTTACAGAAGGGTCTCGAGGAGGAGATGAGCCAGGCAGGGTGCACTGTACCAATGATGAAACATACAACTTTCCTCTAGTTCTTAAATGCTTCCTTCCCCTCCTCCCCCCACTATCATGATCCCAATTCTACCTTGCAAATCTGGCTAGACCAGAGCATGTACACTGGTACATATAGGAACTGGAAACACAGGGAATCCTGGACAGATGATCCCTTCAGGACCAGTGGTAAGAGTGGCGATACCGGGAGGGTGGAGGGAAGGTGGGGTCGAAAGGGGGAACTGATTACAAGAATCTACATATAAACTCCTCCCTGGGGG
>NW_022104322.1:0-1503 GCF_000313985.2 Echinops telfairi
TTTATGCCATCACCCATAATCCCGGATAAAGTTTAGGCATCTGCTTCCACAGCCCCGAGGGGGCAATCCAGCCCACTTAAGAAAACTGCTTCAAGCAATGGTTGACACTTTGGCTGCACACCAAGTTTTTGGAAAAGACAGCACCTTCCTCATGGGGGATAGCTTTATTTTGTGTGATAATCAGGGACCCCTCTCTTCTAAAGTTATTTAAGCTAGATTATTAAGTCAGTGTTTTGGGGTTTATCTCAGATAAAAGATGTTTTGTCATTGGGGGTGGCCCTCTTGAATTTCTGTTGTGTGTTTTTCAGTACATGAAACCCAGGATTGCTGAACCTACAGGGACAGCAAGTAGAGTAAGGGTTTCTGGGCGATACAGTAGTAGTGGTGGCGGCGGCGGGGTAACAGGGAGCTGCCGTCAGGGTGTTCAAGAAGGAAAAGAATGTTTTGAAACTGGTTGTGGTAGCAGTTGTACACAACTGCTTGATATGATTGAACTATGGAGCGGTGTGATATCAGTATTTGCTCCCTCCAAAATGGCTTTGAACAAAAAGTTAATTAAAAGCATGAAAAAAAATCAGTCTTGTTATCTACAGTAAACATTCTCATCCAAACACACAAAAAATGAGGGGGTTTCTTTTAACAAAGGACTCAGATAAAAATTCAACTTTACCTATATAAATAAAAGGACACAGAAGGTATTAGGTCTTGAAAGAGTTAAAAATTACCATTCTTTCTTCTCCTTGAGTAAACCATAAACCGGACTCCCTGTCATCGGGTTGATGCTGATTCACAGAAACCATATTGGACAGGATAGAACTGTCCCATGTGAGTTTCCGAAACTGTAATAGGGGAGTAAAAAGCCTCGTCATTCTTCCTCAGAGTGGCTGGTTGTTTTGAACTGCTTACCTTGCAGTTAGCAGCCCAACACATAACCTCTACACCAACAGGGCTCCTTACAAATAAAATTATTCTAAGAAATACAGAAGATAATGTATATGTTTGTAGAAAGAGCCTAATGGTGTAGTGGGTGATGCATTGAGCTGCTAACTGTGAAAGGTCAGAGGCTCAAAACGCCATTCACTCCACAGGGAAAATAGAGCCAGAATGCTCCTTAGAGGCAATGATGATGAGACTTCTTATAGACTTTGGAAATGTTGTCAGGAGAGACCAGTCCTTGGAGAAAGACATTAAGCTTGGTCAAATAGAGGGGCAGTGAGAAATACGAAGACCGTTGACATGCTAGATGGACACAGTGGCTGCAGCAACGGGTTCAAACAAGAACAATTGTGAGGACGGCACAGCACATGGCGGCAGCGTTTTGTTTTGGGGTCCAGAAGGTCGCTGTGAGTCTGAACCCACAATAACAATATTGTTTGACGTAAGGTGACTTTTCAGAATTCTGTTCTAGCTCGGGGTTTAAGATTCAGAGATCATCTCAAAACCATTTAGTTACAGCTCGGAACCCCAAAGCAAACTCACGGCTGTGGACTAGATTCTGCCTCA
>NW_022104322.1:2752-3953 GCF_000313985.2 Echinops telfairi
AATACTGGTGGTCGACCTCCTCGGCCATTTCTTTCCTTTCTCTGTGTTTTGTGTCCGAGATTCCAGATGGATCTAGTTGTCCCCAAATCAGTGCCATTAAGTCGAGGCTAACTCTCCTAGCCACCCTGTCATTTATGTTTAATCTTTCTCTTCCTTTCTTCTTAGTCAAAGATAAGGTTTTACAGGGAGTAAAAGCAAATATTACCGTCATTTGCTCTTGGCTTGAGTACCCAGCAATGCTGATTATGCCCATTATTGGGTAATCACGCCAATTAAGGGCGACCCAGGCTCCTGGCACCTTGCCAGCACAGACTGCAAGCCAGCCTTGGGGCGCACTGCCCCTGGTGTTAGGAAACGAACGGAGACACAGCTGTGTATTTCGCGTGTCCAACTGGGCAAATGGCTGCATGAAAAGGGGCCTGTCCTTGAGGGTGCCCTTAGATGGACGTTCCTGTCATGTAGTGCCCCTTACGTGGACGAGTTAGCGACTTTGGTGCTGTTCTTCTCCCCATGGAAGCTGGCCAGGGGCCAGGCCCCCGGAAACCCCAGCACAGGGAAACCCAACGGGCCCCTTCCACAGCGGGGCACTTCATCTAGCACACAGCCGGGAGTCAGGGGGTGGGGCCGGGTTGTTTTAATAGCAGGTCATAAAAAGCTTTGGCTTTATTTCTCAGGTTTCATGGCATGATCTCCCGAGAAGCAGCCGACCAGCTCTTGAGCGTGGCCGAAGGGAGCTACCTCATCCGGGAGAGCCAGCGCCAGCCCGGAACCTACACGTTGGCTTTAAGGTTGGTGGTTGGACCTGTCAGTGCAGCTGCGCCTCATCGAAAACCCTCTTAACAGAAGGCCTCAACTTTTAAGAGCATCCAGCATGTCATTGAATTGCCTCTTGTTTTCTTGGGGCCTAATTGCCATTTTAACAGCTTCAAGACCCTTACAAATTCGCCATGAATGGTAGCCCTCAGTGTACTAATTAAGAACTGGAAAATGTTCGAGGCATTTTTCACTGTGGCTGCCTCCTTCCACCCCCGACAGACCCCTGGTCTAACGTTTCTCCTGCCCCGTCAGCTCCCATGTCGTCTCACACAGGGACTAAGTACGAGAGCTAAGAGGAATGATCTCCGTGGCTTTTCTTGGGTGCACTCCTTTCCTACCAGTGAATTTTGCTTACCTATTGCTTACACTCCAGGGCCCTGAAGCA
>NW_022104322.1:5443-6632 GCF_000313985.2 Echinops telfairi
GTAGGGTCTAGAACCGATTAACCGCGATAAACGAGGGTTCACTGTAATCCATTAATATGGAGCCTAATTGTAACAGTCAATACCAACCGTTGCTTCTTATGTAATTGCTTATTATATATTTACTGTGCCGACCCTCAGCTCCAGAATTAGGAATAAGTGTTTGAACTCAGGTTTCCCCGTAGATACCCCAATCTCACTAAGTCCAAAATGGAGCCCCCACTTTTCCTCCTGGGTATGTTCCCAGCATGACATCCTCCCCCAAGTTCACGGCAGCACGGATAACATGTCTGGGAAAGGACATCATGTTGGCAAAGCTGAAGGACAGCCCCCAAGAGGAGGGCCCTCAACAAGTTGGGTTGGCACAATGGCCGCAGCAGTGGGCTCAAGCATAACCACCATTGAGAGGAGGGCACAGGACCAGGAAAAGGTTACTATGAGTCCGAACCAACCCCCTCCCCGGCACCTAAACACGACACCCTGCAGGTGGCCCGTGTCAGCCTGTGGCACTGTTTCTGCATCATTTGCTCCTGATAGTTGGCGCTTGGTGTCCTGGAGTCAGCTCGGACTCACAGCCACCCGATGGACATTCGAATGAAACACGGTCCTGTGCCCTCCTTACCGTTGGGAGGCCGGAGACCATTGTTGCCACCACTGACTGTCGGTCCGTCCCTGTGAGGGCCTCCCTCTTTCCTGCTGATCCTCGGCTTCACCCAACATGGCCTCCTTTCCCGGGACTGTCTTTGGTAGGATTGTAGGAGTCTGGCTATAATCTCATCCTCGGAGTGCCGGCGGTGGTGCAAAGGCTGAGGGAGAAGGAAGGAGGAAGAGTGGCAGCTGGAAGGACAGAAAAGAGCCGCAACATTCTGTTCTTTCTTCCCCCTCTGTCTGTCTGCCTCTCTCAAAGGTCCCATGGTCACTCACTGGAAATAGGAACTTCTCAGCTCGGCCTCACTGCTAAGTTCAGATGTGTCCCTCACACCGTTATTGTCTCCCATCTGGAACCATTAGTATGGGCACCGTGTCGTTTTCCTGGGTGACCCCAGCAAACAGCCGAGGCCTAGGGACTTAGTAGTACCTCACGCTTACCAGCTCTTCCCCCTCCCACCCCTTACTTTTCTCTCGAGCTACTTCTGACTTTGGGATCACTTCCCACAAATAGCAGGTCATAAAAAGCTTTGGCTTTATTTCT
>NW_022104322.1:7523-8873 GCF_000313985.2 Echinops telfairi
GCACAGCATGAGGACCTGTCTGAAAGGGTCACGGCGTTAGGAAGGTTGAGAACACTGCTCTGCACCCTGTTGCACCCGGAGTTCCCACCCAGGCTCGGCTGGCCGTGCTGCTTTCGCTCACGTTGGTCTCTCGGTTCAGAATATCTAGTAGGTGCCAGTGCACGTTTGTTAGATGCGTACCAAGGACCCACGCGAACAGGCACTGGGCTTCATCTCACAAACGGTTTCAAAGTGACTTTGGGGTTTTCTGTAGAGGAATCCAGAAGGCACTGCGGGTTAAACTTTGGGCAGCTAACTGAAGTGAGTTGCTTTGAGCTGACTTGATGCTTCAAGGGAGAAAAGTGGGGCTTTCTGCTCTTGTAAAGATTTACAGCCTTGCAAACCCTGTGGAGCAGTTCTCGGCTGCCCTGCAGGGTTGCTGTGAGTCAGAATCAACTCCATCACAGCGAGAGTGATGGCGGTTGGGTTTTTCTGTACTCTGATTTTGATAATACTTAGATGAATGAAATAGCACTGAATATCACTTAAAAATAACCTATACTAATTTAAGGCATTTATTGGTAAGTTTTTCCCTTCTAGTTTTACAAATAATTCTTAAAATATATATTATATATTTTACAAATATACATTTATATATATTTATAATATATTTGATATTTGTATATATTTATACAAATATATATATTTTACAAAACTTTTCAGTAGAAGACAGTTTTCTTAGTACATTCAGTGTGACAAATGAAAAGAGCTAGAACAAGCTCATTTAAAAAAATTGATTGCCAGGTATCATGATACTACATGTGTCATATGTACCGTGTTCATTTTAAGACAATACCCATTCGTTACCTCCAGAACCCCATTACTGTGTGCCCCTCCTCTTCCCCATCCTGCTTCCCTTGGTTCCGCTCAGCAGCAGCCCTCTGCTGAATGGTGGCTACCATTCCCTCGCTTTTCTCCACACCTGTATAACATGTTTCATCTCCCTTCACCATCTATTTTGAATTGTTTGTTTTTGAACTTCAAATAAGTAGAACATATGGAATTTTCCCCTTAACATTATGCTTCTCAGATTTATCTTTGATAGCGTGCATGACTATCATTAATTCCTTTTCACTACTAAATAATAGAAGCTCTGGTGGTGTTGTGGTTACGCCTTGGTCTGCGATCCATGGAGTCAGCAGTTTGAAGCCGCAAGCAGTTCTGCAGGAGGAAGACTGGACTTGTACGCACATCAGGCCGCCATGAGCCAGCGTTGACTCAATGGCAGCGGGTTTGGTTTTATTTACTCTAATTCCTCCATTAATTCAGTAGAGTATAATTTATATCTGCCCCACTAGTGCTGGACATCTG
>NW_022104323.1:0-1312 GCF_000313985.2 Echinops telfairi
TCTTCAGCAAAATTCTACTTGCATGTGATGTCCACGACACTGTTCTATAATTTGAGCATTCTGTCGGGTCACCTTTCTTTGGAATGGGCACAGATATGGATCTCTTCCAGTCAGTTGGCCATGGAGCGGTCCTCCAAATTTCTTGGCATCAACAAGCGAGTGTTCCCAGTGCTTCATCAGCGTGTTGCAACATCACAGTTGGTGTTCCATCCATGTCTGGAGCCTTGCTTTTGGCTCATGCTTTCAGTGCCGCTTGGGTGTCATCCTTCAGCCCCATTGGTTCTTGCTCACATGCCACCTCTTGGAATAGTTGAGTGTCGCCTAGTTCTTTGGGTGGAGTGACTCTGTATATTCTTTCCATCTTCTTTCGATGCTTCCTGCATCCCGTAAACGCTTTCAAGATCGCAACTCGAGGCTTGAATTTTCTCTTGAGTTCTTTCAGATTAAGATAAGCTGATAATCGATACATAGCATGTTTCATAGCCAGGTAGATATATTTAGCATGCAAACAATACATTTTATTTAAGATCTGTCTTTGCCCACCATCATTGAATCCCCATGACAGCGGAGAATTCTGCCCATCTGGTTTACTGCTGAGTTCCCAGGGAATTAACTATTGGGCGGCTAAGTGTAAGGGTAAGGTCAGTAGTTCTAATCCCCCAGTGGCTTCTAGGGGAAAAGATGAGGCTTTCTCCTCCCTTAAGCAGCAGGACTGGGATTTGAACTCAGGGCTGCTGGCTGCAGGATCCTTGCTTTACTATGATGCTATCAAGCTAGTGTTTGTGTGTGAGCCAGTGAGTACACTCTACCATCTCTCTCTGTGTGTGTGGATACATTTGGGTATCTCAGTGTTCCTTTGTGCTTTGGTCTACCAAGCATCATTGTAAAATTGTGTGTGTGTGTGTGTGTGTGTGTGTGCTTTAGGAGGATGCCGGTAGCTCAATCCAGTCTAAATTGGGATCATTCCAACCCAGGAGGACCTAGGTGAGGGTGGAGAGGGGATCATAACGTCTTCAGCGCTCTGCTGTTAACCAAAAGTTAAAGATTCAAACCCACCAGCTTCGAGGAAGAAAGATGTGACTGGCGGCTTCCTTGAAGATTTACCACCTTGAGAGTCCCTGGGAGGCATGTCTACTCTGGTCAACCAAAAAAACAAAGCAAAAACAACAGCAAAACACTAAATTCCCTGCCATTAGGCAGATTCCATCTCCTAGTGACCCGATAGGACAGAACACAACTGCCCCCTGTGGGTTTCCGAGACCTTAAATCTTTACAGACGCAGACAGCCTCTTCTTGCTCCCACAGAGTGGCC
>NW_022104323.1:3004-4117 GCF_000313985.2 Echinops telfairi
AAACCCCTGTTCTTGCCCCAGGATCCCCAGCATTCTCTGACCCTGCCCACCCAATCCTCCACCCATGGCATCCCCATTCTCTGCCACTGGGTTCCCCCACCCATCCATTCTCTGCCCCTGGGCAGCCCCCAGCATCCTGTGCCACCATGTTCCTGCATTCTCTGCCCCTGAGTACCTCTTCTCTCTAGCCCCCTCTTCCCACCTCCACTTTCCCTCCCCCCTGCTCCCCCCAGAGCTAAATTCCAGCCCTATTCTCCGTATTCCTTTCTGTGGAGGCAGCTTTGAAGGAAACACACTGTGTTCTTTTAACGGCCATTCCGTTGAAAAGCAGGCAAGCAAACAAACAAATAAAAACAGCCTGAAATCCTTACAAGAAACAATCACACTGGCAAAATCTTCCTCACCCAATGCCCTCCAGCCCCTGGACAGTCCTCCACGCCTGGCGGCTGGGGTGCCTGGGCGGGCCCCAGCTCCTGACCCCTGCTCCCCTGTCTCCCCTGTCCCCCAGCCGGGTGGAAGAGACCGGAGTGGTGCTGTCCCTGGAGCAGACCCAGCGACACTCTCGCAGACCCACCCCGCGGGCCACCGCCTCTCAGAAGGACTCCTCCAGTCCTGGGAACAGCCTGGGTAGGGGCTGGCCGGGCCTGGGGTGGTGGGCTGCATCTCTGGGAAGGCTGCTTCAAGCACTTGTCCGCCTCTGCTCTAGAACCTGCTATGGCTCCCCATGGCATCCCCCCTCAGCTTCTTCCCCGCTGCTGCCTCTGTACTCGTTGCCCCCTCCCCCATAACCCCCCACGCTCCCAATCCAGCTGATTCCCGCCTCATCCTCCCTCGCCCCCCTAATTCGTCCTGTTTGTCTTGTCTCGAAGCCTTCCATCCTACCTGCTATTACCAGCAGGTGGGTGCTGTTGCTACCCTTGCTGATGTAGCTCGAAGTCAATTCTCTTTATTATTGTTTTAAAATTGTGAACCGTATGGGTGTGTGCATGCGTGTGTGCGTGTTAAATAGATGTGTAACTCACTGCTCTTGAGTCGATGCTGACTCACTGAGACTCTATAGGACAGGGGAGAACTACCCTTGTGGGGTACGGCTGACCCAGACAGCCTCCTCTT
>NW_022104323.1:4977-6797 GCF_000313985.2 Echinops telfairi
CTAACTCTAAAAACAAAACAAAACCTGCAAGCCAGCTCAAACTCACTGCCACGGAGTGGTCAATCCTGACTCATGGAGACCCCACAGGACAGGGTAGAACTGCCCCGGGTGGTGGTGGTGGTGGGGTGTTCCAAAACCGTCACTCTTTTCAAGAGGAGAAAGCCCTGCCTTTCTCCCTCAGGGCAGCTGGTAGTTTCAAACTGCTGGCCTGGTGGCTTGAAGCCCAGCATGTCACCGCCGCACCACCAGGGCCCCTCCAGCGGCTAACAGAAAGGTTCAGCAGAAGAAAGGCCTGGTGATCCGCTCTGAGAGTCTGGGAAACCCTCCAGGGGCAGTTCCACTCTGTCACACGGGGTCGCTGGGAGTCGAACCCTGCGGATGTTACTGGTGAAAGCACTTCCGTGCCACCGGGCAGACCGCTCCTGGAGCGGGTTCCATGTTAGGCTGATAACCACAAGGTCAGTGGTTCAAAACCACCAGCCGCTCCGAAGGAGAGCGAGGAGGCTGCCTGCTCCTATAAGGAGTTGCAGTCTCAGAGACCCACAGGGGCAGTTCTACTCTGTCTTGGTGTAGGGTCGCTACGAGTCGACAGAGACTCCGTGGCAATCAGTGTGCTTGTGTTTTTGACTTTTTTCTCTTCAATCTTGCCCACCGGTCACTCCAAGCCTCTGGCCCAGCAGGGGCTCTCCAGAAACCTTCCTCCCAGCACCAAGAGTGGTTTACATTCTCAGGCGGGCGTGGGGGTTGGGGGGGGTGTTCCTAACTGTCTGACCAGGACCGTTAACCACAAGGTCAGCAGTTCAAAACCACCAGTGGCTCTGTGGGAGATAGATGAGGCTGTCTGCTCATGTAAAGATTTACAGCTTGGGAAGCCGACAGGGGCAGTTCTACCCGGTCCTATAGGGTCACCATGAGTCAAAATCAACTCCAGGGCTGTAAGTTTGCTTAGCTTCCTGTGTTGGACGCAAGCGTCTTAGGCCATCTGCTCCTACATCCTGATTGGCAGTTGGAGATGTCAATCATGTTCCCAGGGCTGGGTGCTGCAGCCCTGGCGGACTGCGCACCCCATGTTCTCTCCTCTCTGCAGACACCCCTGGTCCCCGGATCCTGGCCTTCCTGCATCCCCCTACCCTGAGCGAGGCTGCCCTGGCCGCTGACCCCCGCCGTTTTTGTAGCCCTGACCTCCGCCGCCTCTTGGCGCCCATCCTGGATGGGGCCTCAGCAGTGGCCAGCCCCAGCGCACCCCTGGCTGTACGGCGCCCCCAAAGCCCTCTTCCGGTGAGTGGTCCCACCTACCCAAAGCCTCAGGATCCAGGTTGCCTTGGCCTTTGGTTTTCTACTTTAATGTCCTCTGGGCCTCAGTTTCTCTACCTGTATAATGGGAAGGGTGGGATGAGGTGAGGCTTGGGGTTCTTCTAAGAGCTAGGCTTCAGATTCTTCAACCAGTATAATGCCAGAGTCCAGACCCCACCAGAGATGTTAGGTGCTGACCCAGGCGGCCTCTGTGGTGACTGAGCAAGGACACAGGGTCTCTGACCGTTGACCGCAAGGCATCAGGAATGGGTAATGTCTTGAATTACACAGACCTCAATTCCAATCCTGACCTGCCATTGGTCAGCTGTGAGTTCCATTTCTTCACCTGCATGATGAGGATTAAGAACAAGGAACCAGCTGAGAGGTATATTCGTCCGGGTAGATTAGAGAAACAAATCCAGAGACACTCATATGTGTGTAAAAGAGAACTTTAGATCAAAGAGCAATTGTACATTAAGAAGATATCCCAGCGCAGTCCAGATCATCCATAAGTCCGATATTACCCC
>NW_022104323.1:7429-8930 GCF_000313985.2 Echinops telfairi
CACACACACACACACACACACACACACACACTTCTATCCCTGAGCTCAAATGCCCTGACTTCCTGACTGTTGACGTCCCCCATGCTCGAGAGCTCCTACAGTCTCCACTCTGTCTTCCCCACAGGCTGATCTCCCCAGTGAGCTACTTGTGGATGTGGAGAAGTCACACAAACTCTTTGCCTCTGGGAAGAACCTCAAGGTAGTGGAGACAGATCTAGACATAGCTCAGGTGAGGCGAAGTATGGGAAGAATGGTTGGGGTTGGCGTTGGGATTGGAATTGGGTCTGTGCCTTTGGGGTTGGCATATCAGGGTTTAAGGAAGGATGGTGGATTGGTTGGATGGATGGATAGATGGATGGATGGATGGATGGATGGATGGATGGATGGATGGTGGATTGGTTGGATGGATGAATGGATGGATGGATGGATAGATGGATGAATGGTTAGATAACTATTGAATTATTATGTAGGTGATAAAATAATGAATATTGGGATAACTATCAGTTCATCAGATAGATATGATGGGTGAATGGACGAAGAGATAGTTGAATAGATGGATCATTGATTCATTAGGTGGGTGGTATTAGATGAACAGATGATTTTTAGATTGGTATTTGGATGGATGGATGGATGGACGGGTGGACGGATGGACAGACGGGTGGATGGATGGATGGACGGACGGACGGACGGACGGATGGATGGATGGGTGGATGGGTGGATGGATAGGTGGACCATCAGTTCATTAGACAGATAGATGATTGAGTAGAGATGTCGATGGCACCATAGATTAGTTATTGATGTATAACTAGTCACCCCAAAACGTAACAAGTTAGAACGAGCATTATTAAGCCACTTCGGAGCACCAGGACACTGGGAGTCACTTCGCTCGGTGGTTTTGTTTTTTGCTCAAGGTCTTTACTGAACTTGAAGTCAAGCTGTCAGCCAGGGTTAGAGTCCTCTGAGGCTAGAGAAACTGTGTCTGAGGTCACTCGAGTGGTGGTTGCAGGTCTTAGTGCCGGGATGGCTTTGGCTGGAGACCTAAGTTCCTTAACACGTGAGCTTCTGGGTAGAAACTGTTGGAATGTCCTGACAACATGGCACCCGGCGTCCCCCGAGCAAGTAATCTGAAAGAGAAAGCGAGACCCCCTGTGTTAGTCTGGGTACTTTTGAGAAACAAATCCACAGCAACGCATGTATAAGACAGACTTTTATATAAAGGGTAAGTGTGCATCAAGAAAACATCCCAACCCAGTGCTGCCCAAACCCACAAGTCCAACACTAACCCATTAACCCATATGTCCAACACCAATCCACAAAGCCCTCCTCAATCTCACAAAACATGTACTATGATGCCGACTGCAGGAGGAAAGCCGAGTCAGTGAATGTGTAAGCATCTCAGAGCTGACAGGGGTCTCCACACGGCTGCTCCAGCACCCAGGGCTGCATCGGGGTAGGTCCATGTGGCTTCTCCTCAGGGATGTCTTGCAGGAAGTGAGCCTTG
>NW_022104324.1:0-1719 GCF_000313985.2 Echinops telfairi
GTAGGTATGACTGAAATGTCAATTATGGCCGAGATTAGACTCAGTGACTCTTTCTGTCCACCATTCCTCCTTCGAACGTGAGAAGACATTGGAGACCAGCATCACTCCATCCTCATCACTTCCTCACGCTCTGGTAGAAAATCGTGGTCCCAATACTCAAAGCCAAGGTCCACAGCCCTGCAGAATAGGGTCCATCTGTCCTGTTCCTGCTCTGTACAATATCCCTGCTCTCTCCTAGCTAAGAGTCTTTTTCATTAACTCCATGCTGTGGGCTGTACAGCCAAGGTCTAAGAGGACATCAGGATTTCAACCCTCTGGCCTGACAGCGCTCTCCAGCTGACATCCTCCTCTCTCATCTTCTTCTCCCCCGGTCAGCTGAGCCCCTGAACACAGTAGGCAGGTCCTTGACTCAGTGCAGTGGCCTATAGTTCCCTCTGCTCAGACCTCCCTTCCTAAATGAGCCATAGTCTCCCCACCTAAGGCGAACTCAAGTTCAATCCCACTCATGAAGCTTACCCTGAATGTTCCAGCCCACGGGAATCTTTTTGCCCCTGATCCCTGGTGTCCCTGGTTGTCTTCATGGATCATTTGCCATTTAACATGGGAGGCCTGGACAAAATATCAGCTCACGTGAATTTACTGCCCCTTTGTCTCTTAAGGGAAATCTGGTCCTGCCCTTTGCCTTTTTTGTTGCCATCACCCCAGTAACCAATGCCCAGTTGGGAAAGTCCTACTCCCTTCTAGGTGGTATCGGGAGGCTTAGGAAAATGATTGGGGAGGAGAACTAGAAGAAGCCAGGGATTATTGTTAGGATTTACATTGAAACCAGGAAACAGCAAGGCCATGGAGAGAAGAAAATACAGGGGCCAGGGAAAAGAAGAAAGGGGGATAGTAAAGAAATTGACTCAGCTGAGGCAAGCTTTGGGGAGCCCCTCACTCAGGAAAGGGGTCTTTGGGTGGTTTTGGTGTACGAGAGATATTGACACCAAAAGAGAATAGGAAATTGGATTTTTAAGACACCGGATGATGGAGTTCCCATTGTTATTGTTTTGTTTTGAGTCTGCAGTAAAAATTCTCATGAATTTTCACTTGTAAACCTTGTAAACCTCCCTTTATATGTACTAATATGGGGAGATTCCCCCCCCCCTCCAATTCTAGTTCAGAGGAAGATAGCTGCGAGCATAAGGGACTAATGATATTTATGAATGTGGGAAGGAGGCAAGGGGCGTCTTTGCCCACTCATGTTCCAAGTATTCAGGTCACAACTTCTTGGACCCTAAATAAGGAAGCGAAGTTGATGAAGTCTTATGCCAGAAGCTACTCAAGAGGCCAAGGTAATAGAAGTGAAGAGCAGGTACATCGCCCCACTCGCCAATGGGAAAGAAACCCAGGCCATGGCACAAGGATTGATTTCAGTAGTACAGAGGGTGGCGGATTTGGTGCTCGGTGATGAGAAAGGCAGGTAGGATGGGTGACCCTCGGCATCCAGAGACTGTGGGGCAGCTGAGAGAAGCTGCACAGGCAGGGATAGGCTGGCCCAACTGGGCCTTGTAGTTGGAGACCTGCCCCTGGGATACCTAACAAAATAGAGCCAGGGTAGAATGGGGACACCCAAGAGATTCTCAGGAAAGGAAAGTCTTTCAAAGATGGGACCCAGATGCGGGCTTGGTCATAGAATTTCTAGAAGTAGGGTCAGGAGAGGGTGGCCCTCAAAGCACA
>NW_022104324.1:1914-2729 GCF_000313985.2 Echinops telfairi
GGAGAGGGTGGCCCTCAAAGCACAGGTGACTTTCACCTGAGCCCCTGATCCACTGTTCAGGGAGAAGTTGGGCTTGGAGGGTAAGAATCAAGTGATTTAAATTTCAGTGGCTTGAGGAGTTTGAGGACGTAGAAAGAGACCACAGGGCCATAACCTTTAGGATGAAGCCTCGTTTCAAGAGCAAACACTCCAGATTCAATCAGCATTGTTTGACTGTCGGAGGCAGTGAGTAGCCTCACCTCACAGACTGGACCAGGGTCCTACAAGTGGCTTGAGAGCTGATCTAGGTAACAAGTGGGGACGTGTACTCTTAAAGAATAAATAAAACCAAACTAAATGTCATTGAGTCAATGCTGACTCATAGCGACCCCCTCTCCCCTTGTGGGTATCTGAGACTGCAAATGTTTACAGGGGGAGGAAGCCCCATCTGTCTCCCAAGGAGTGGCTGGTAGTTTTAAACTGCAGACCATGCGGAGCACAGCCCAGTGCATAGGGGGCTTAATGAGTAAAGAATGGCTTCCTTGAACAGGATGTTCTTTTATGGAACTATCCATATGGGATCAAATTGACTATAGCAATTTGAAAGGTAAGATGGGAAATTAGGGGGCAGTGAGTTTAGGTTAAAGGGGAAGGGACAATCTAGAAAAGGGGGGAAATAGTGGCTGCCCAGCCCCTGAGGAATGCAATCAGTGTCACTGGACTGTATTCGCAGGCATTGTAAATGTGATTGAACTCTCAGGCATGGTCAATGTGACTGTACTAACAGACATGGTCAGTGTGATTGAGCTCGCAGGTATTGTCAATGTGATTGAACT
>NW_022104324.1:3282-5751 GCF_000313985.2 Echinops telfairi
AAGTGATTGAACTCGCAGACATTGTCAATGTGATTGAACTCGTGGGTATAGTCATTGTGATTGAACTCGCAGACATTGTCAATGTGATTGAACTCGTGGGTATGGTCATTGTGATTGAATTCCCAGACATTGTCAATGTGATTGACATCGCAGGCATGGTCAATGTGATTGAAATCGCAGATATTGTCAGTGTGATTGAACTCTCAGGAATGGTCAAAGTGATTGAACTCGCAGACATTGTCAATGTGATTGAACTCGTGGGTATGGTCATTGTGATTGAACTCGCAGACATTGTCAATGTGATTGACATCGCAGGCATGGTCAATGTGATTGAACTCGCAGACATTGCCAATGTGATTGAACTCGCAGGTATGGTCAAAGTGATTGAACTCGCAGACATTGTCATTGTGATTGTCTTCCCAGACATTGTCATTGTGATTGAACTCTCAGGGATGGTCAATGTGATTGAAATCACAGGCATGGTCAATGTGATTGAACATCGCAGACATTGTCAATGTGCTGCTGCTACTGTTGTTGGAGGATCTTCAGCAAAATTTTACCTGTGTGAGATCGGTGCTCTTGTTCTGTCATTTGAGCATTCTGTTGGGTCACCTGCTTTTGGAGTGGGTACAAATATTACTTTACTCATACTTACTGCATCTGCTAAAAGGACAAACAAGTCTGTCTGGGAAGAAATATAGCCAAAGTGCTCCTTGGAGGATGGTGAGATTTCATCTTAGGTACTTAGGACATGTTGACCAGCCCCTGCAGAAAGGCTCACAGCCTAGCCCAGGCCCCAGGCAGTGGCCAACTGTAGCACTCTGGCCACTGGCCTCCTGTCCCCAAGTTTGGCACTGCATTGATTCTCACTGCTTGTTTGAGCCCGCTGTCCGGCTTGTCTGCACCTGCTGCTTTCCCTTTCTGATCATCTTCCTGGCCCCCGCCCCCGCCCTGCTGGTGTGCAGGTTGTGTCCCCACACCCTCACCCCTCCATATAGGCCCCTCCACTCAGAAGAGGCCACAGCAGGTGAGAGGTGTTGGAGGGATCGATATCTAGGGTTGATCACCTGAGCCTCCTGTTGCCCAGGGGCACCCTTTCTGAGAGAGCTGACCGGGCTCAGGGGTACAGTGAGTAGCCAGGGGAGTAAGGACCATATCTGGCTGTGGCCGTGGCTTTGGCCACAAACATAACCCTTCCGCCTCCACGCCAAGGTCCACACCCACAGAGCCATGCAGTCACGCAAGGGTCTCACCCCTCCTGGTGGAGGAGCAACTTCCCTGAACTCTGGCTTACTTCCAGAAGCCATATGTACCTGTCACTCCAGCGTCCCTTCCATTCCGTTTGGCCCCAGGGGTTCCACAGGCGCATAATTTCTTCCCAGCCTCTCCTGTATTGAACCTGGGAAGACAGCAAAGGGGCAGTGGCAGCTCCTGGCAGGAGTTGGCAGAAAGCGGGCATAGAAATGCCGTGGCTATCATCATTTTCAAAACATTTACTTTCTACTTGATGGCAACCAAGGTACAAGTGTGCTTGACACAATGGATGGATGGATTGTGATAAGAGCTGTACGAGCCCCCAACAAAGTGATTTAAAAAATAAAAATAAATGCAGTGGCTGTTACCTCCAACAACGAACGTACCTCCTGACCTCATTTGGCTCGGGGAGAAATGAGAGAAATCAATATCTCTGGTGCATGCGAGAAGGAGGCAGTGGCCCCGCTCCCACTCAGCACCTCACCGGCAGCTTCAGCACCCAGCAGGCCTGGCATGCTAGCACTGGGTCAGCTGAGATGTCCTGGCAGGTGAACAAGGGCCAGGGGCTGCGAAGGATCCCTCTTTTGGGGTCCCAGCCTCTTCTGAGCCTGCCTGGCATCTCTGTTCCATAGACATCACCCATGTCCCTGCCAGTGCCTGTCTCACCCACCCCGGGATGCTGGGTTTGAGTCTCCGCAGTTCCACTGCCTGGGCAAGAAGGGTGAATCCCACACCGTGATCTCGCTGTGCATTCGGACTCCTGGTGGCCCCACCGGTGTCAGAATAGAACTCTGTTCGACAAGGTCCCGGTGGCTGAATTTGGGGAAGTGGACCTCTAGGCCTTTCTTCAGAGGCACCGCTCGGTGCCTTGAGCACTGGACGGTGGGCCTGACTCAGAGACATCCGAGTAGAAAGGTGGATTGGAGCCATCCTGGAGTGGGTGTCCAGACCTCCGAGGAAGCCCTCCTCGCCCTGCCCTGCACTCGGCCCCCATCACAGGACTTGAACTTTCCAGCCTACCCCGCTGCCCCTTCCTCCCAGGTGCCAAGGAGTTGAGGTGGGCATATTGGCTCCTTCAGTGCACTGAGGCCAGAGGGCAGGAGTGTCAACCCGTGACCGCCAGACGACAGCAAACCCTTTCAGTTGCCGGGGAAGTAGAGCCCTTGGTTGGGTGAGAGGAATCGAAGAATGATTGAGCTGCTGCCGCAAGCCTGA
>NW_022104324.1:7093-8927 GCF_000313985.2 Echinops telfairi
GGGTACGAATGTATGTTGTGACTCGAGCCTGTAGGATACAAATGTATGTTGTGACTCTCCAGGAGGTCATGTGGTTGACAGCCTTTCCCAAAAATATTTGGAGACTCATTTTTCACAGAGGACCCCACCACGCTAGTGCTCCTTTGAACCCAAACTAGGAAGTGGCAGGGGCCACCAAGTGTCAGGGTGGAACAAACCACACAAGTCTTGTAGTCTTGACCTCCTGCTCTTAGAGTACTCTGAGCACACAGCCCTCATGAGGATAGAAGCAACTGAAATGTGTGGTGCATGAGTGCAGTCACCAGACACTCAAACCATAGCCGAGTCCCCACTCTGACCCCAAAGCTCACCTCAATTTCTCCCACACTTGCTTCCTAGAGAGCTAATTGAGAGCTGCCTTTCCCATGCCCAGCTTCTGTGGGGCCTCCCATCCTGTGGCCATAAGTACCCCCGGGTGCACAAGTATCTTCTCCCCTGTGTCCACAGCAGAAACAGGGTATTTTAATGTACAAAAAGGACCTTTTCCAGGGATGGAAAAACACCTTGTGCGGGTAACAACTCTCTCATACTGCGATCAACACAGACATCCCGAACTGATCACCACGATCCACACTAATTGATCACAGTTCTCTGTCCCTCTGCATCTGGGAGCAGCCAGTGTGTCCACACAGCAATTCTGGGAGCATTTTCAGCCGGCCAGAGTTGACAGGGAAGTGAAACCAATTTGCTGTCTCTAGATTTGTCCATATCTGGGGCAGGAGAGCGGTGGGGAGCAGAGTGGCTAGGTATGGTGGAGGTACTGACTGTCCCTTTTGGGAATACAGGCCGCTAGAGAGGAGGACTCTGAAGCCCCTGTGGCTGGAATCTCGACTGGCCTGGGTTTATCCAGAAGCCCCCTCCTTGCTTGATGGCCGTGTCTTTAGAACTCCTCACGTGTTTTACGATGGGGCAAAGAGGTTCTGGGATCTCAACTTTATAGGCCCCAGGTAAACCCACTCATGCGCTCATGCAAGTGCACTCCTCCACGGAGGCAGTAGACAGATATCAGGTGCCTACTGTAAGCCAGGCTGGGTCAGAAGGAGCATTCTGCAGACACTGCACAGCACAGGGGCTGAAACAAGACGAAGTTCATTCCTTGATTCCAAGGCTGGTGGGTGGCTCTGCCCACGTGGGGCCTCCTTTGTGAGTTCAAGACTGCTGCCCCCTTTGCCTCCTAGAAAGGGAGGTGAGAGGCCAAGAGAACATCACCCATCCACAGCAAAGGCCTGGATCAGAGCTGGAGCATAACACGTCCACCCATAGCCCGTTCATCAACACATAGTCACGTGGCCACCCAAAGACTAAGAAACACCCCCTCCGCGCTGCCATATTTCCAGCACAACTTGATTCAACATGAGGAGAAGGAAGAGCCAGTCTTCTCCTTGGGGCAAGAACTAGCTTCAGTGGACAAATGCCCACCATTACCATCTGCAGCATCCTGACGTCTGGGAAGCATTTCTCAAACCCAAATGCCTCCATTCAGAAATAAAGACACAGAGGCCTGAGAGGAGAAATGTCTGTCTTTAGTGAGGTTACTCAGCTATTGAATGACCTGCTGGGCCAGGCTCCATGGCTCCTCCGCTCCATCTCTGCGTACCGAGGCACCGTGCACTTCCTAGACTGGTAATGATTTCCTGCAAATGGTCCCCCATCGCTCTCCTTCCCACAACCCTTACAGTCTAATTATCTCTTCTAAGTCTAAGATTCAGTGAGTCTGAACCTCAGGGCACATTTTTACAGGTATTGGTGGGCTCTGGAATTCAGTGTTAGGGGTGTTCCTGTGGGCTTTCTCTCC
>NW_022104325.1:0-1151 GCF_000313985.2 Echinops telfairi
GTCAGACTGTTAATCAAGCTTTCTATATAGAGGTTCTGAAAAGATTGTGTGACAGTATGTGACAAAAAGGTCTGATTTGTGACAGACAGGGGACTGGTTTTACCTCCACAACAATACACTGCTCACAAAACCATCTCAGTGTGCCAGCTTTTGGCAAAAAACAGCACGTCTCTCTTTCCGCACACACCCGACTCACCTGACCTCACTCCGTGTGACTTCTATTTGTTTCCATGAATGAAGAGGGACATGAAGGGACGGTGATTTGACCATGTAGAAGAGGTGAAGAAAAGACCAAGGGAAGTGCTGTGAGCCATCCAAACAGGTGAGCTTGAAAAATGTTTCCAGGAATGGAATCACAGATTTGACAAATGTATTAAGTATAATGGAGAGTACTTTGAGGGTGATTAAGTTGTTTTGCAAAAAAAAATTTAAATACATAGCTTTGAAAAAAAGTCCGGTTTGGAGGTGGTACCCCTTGTACATTATAAATATTTTTCTTATTATTGTGTTGTCAATACACTAAATTTTTTTTTTTGGTCCTGAATGGATCTGACCATTTTTGGAGCTAGATCGATATTCAATTACATCAAATGAACGATATTAAATGAACAGAAGGGATTAAGCAAATGATTCTGCTGATAATTGCTGATGAAAAGCATCTGCGCTGTTGACTTTTCTTTACAGTTTTCCATGCAGTTGTGCTGGCCTGCCATTCCCAGTGTACACGTTGTGATGAAAAATTATCTCATCAATTTAGGATCTCACACTATGAAGTCTAGTGAGCATAGTTTTATTGTTTTAAATGGTGTTGGGATTTTTTTTTTCTCTCTCCTTAAATTAGTTAAAAACTGAGTGGAAAGAACTTGAGTAACTTTCTGGCTCTTCAGCATAAGGGCAGTCTAGTTTATATTAATTGTTAACCAAGTGGGATCAAATGAGTAGAACAACACATAGATACTTTCTTTTATTCCCAAGATCTTGTTTGCATCCAATTCACATACCATAAAATTCAATAGCTAATCACGTCAATAAGAGTTCCACAAGCATCAGCACAATCCGATTGAGGACATTTTCGTCATTCTTGAAGAATTATTAGCTCCCTTGTTACTCTCTCTACAGAGTCACCTCTTTTGGATTTCATATATAGAAAA
>NW_022104325.1:2485-3833 GCF_000313985.2 Echinops telfairi
TCCTTTAGCTACTCAAATTAAGCACATTAATTTTAAAATAGTACATATGCCTAAGAAGAAAGTGAATTCTCTGCTCCCTTTCCCTGTGTCTCCATTTCGATTCACGTCCAAAGCACGAGACAAAGTCTCCCTCTCCTTGCCTCTAAGCAGCATTCGGAATGTCCTTCTTCCAACACAGCTTTGTTTGTTCTTTAGCAGTCCAGGGTACCAGAAGTCAAGTGCATCAATGCTTAAGTCCTCCTTATTCAATATCCAATTTCACATGTGCTTGAGGGGACTGGAAACATGGCCACTCTTGTCTGGTGCAGCTTGATCCTCAACATAACCTCCCTGTTTCTCAACATTTGAAGAGGTTTGATGCAGCAGATTATCCAATGCTACGTGACATTTGATCTCTTGACTGCACTGCTCCCACAAGCGTTCATTGTGGATCCCAACATGATGAAATCATTGACAACTTCAATCTCTTCTCTAGTTCCTTTGATTTCCATAAATTATCGTGAGCCCTACTCCCTACAGCGTATAAAATTGATCCACTCTCTCATCTACATGGTAGTATCTCAGTATATGACAAGAACCTCAGCTCAAAGCCACAATATAAGTCCTTGCTTGTTTAAGCTAAATATTTCACAATATTGAGTTAGCAATAATTCACCCCCATCTTCCCTCTCATCTGAATGCACTTTGCCACTATCTTCCTTTAAGAGCGTTACTCAACATTAAAGCCAGCGAACGTCTATCACTTTCCATACTGATCACAGAGCCCTTTGATGAATTTAAACAAGTTCTGTCGTATGCATTATCTATCACATTAACTAAATGCAATGCATGCTGAACACAAAAGAGCTACCATTTCATTCTGTTTGCTGTTCAACAATGGAATTGTTTATACAAATTCTCAACTTTAAAAAATTAACATGAGAGTTTTATTTAGAATGCAAGGACTGTGATTTTTTAAAAGTTATTTTATTAAAACAAATCTAAACTTATCATTTTTGCACACTTATTTGATCATTAGTTTATATACCTACATTTTATTATTACTTAAACCTTTATGTTTAATATGCTTCAACTACACTAAAATTTCTCAAAGATGCCCTGAGTCCTGAATTGAATCAACCCAATTTACTCATGCAATCTTAAATTCCAGTGTGTTTTGACTAGTCATTCTCAGATCTGAAGCACACATCCCTCTTGAAGTGCCTGCAAATAATCAAGAGGCAGAAAATGGGGCCAATTAGGTCATTATTTCCAGTGAAAGCAATTAGCATTTCCTTACCCTGAATTCTTACCACTTATACTTCCTTAATGAACACATCCCCTCTTCCCTGTCCTGACTCCCTCTCCC
>NW_022104325.1:5167-6640 GCF_000313985.2 Echinops telfairi
TCTGAGATAAACAGAACTAAGTGTTTAACAGGTATTGCCCAAGATTTTATAGAAGGGGTGCTTCAAAAAGTTCAATGAAAATTATCTTTTAATTTCATTGTTTCACAAACTTTTTAAGCCCTCTCATATATGATATAGTAGACTATAAAATATTTAAAGTGAATCCATCTGACCAGACTTACTACTTTACTGTTCACTAAAACCTGTAACTTGAAATTTTTTTATACCTAGCTTACAAATAAACTACATCACTTTTAAAGGCTCAGAAGATTGTGTTATATTTAACAAAGCTAAATTCCTCGAGACAAATAGTTTTTCTTATTCCTCCCATTAGTTCTTGCGGTACACCTGCCACGTAGTAAGAGCTGACTGATACAAATAATTCCTGCCACCCGTCGAACTGTGAATATGGTCCAGGTGTTTGAATGTGTATATTTCCTAGAGCTTATCCATCCTTTAAGAACGATCTCTCCATCTGCACTTTCAAGTCAGCAAACCAAGATTTAACAGCTTCCCCTCGCGTTTCCAGCATCACGGAATTTTACAGTGATAGAGCCGTATTAGAACTAAGGTCTGACTCACATGGTCATGCTCTCAACAGCGATGCCATAATGCCTCAAACAATAATCAACACAAGTTGATCATTAATCTTCACATATACAAGTTCACATATAAACCCTTAATTAACTTTCATGTATTTTTCATGGGAGAAAAAGGTCATTGCAGGAAGAAGAAAGGACAAAAATCAAAGACAGAAAGGAGAGCGTACCCAAAAGGCAGACAGCGATCAGCACAAGGGGCAAATGAAGAGAATATAGGAGAGGGGGCCGGGAGAGACATTGGACAGTGTAATATATGACAAAATAATAATGATTTACAAATTATTAAGGGTTCATGAGGGAGGGGGGAGTGGGGAGGGATGGAGAAAATGAGGAGCTGATATTAAGGGCTCAAGTAGAAGGCAAATGTTTTGAGAATGATGATGACAACAAATGTACAAATGTGCTTGACACAATGGATGCTTGTATGGATTGTGATAAGAATTGTATGAGCCCCCAATAAAATGATTAAAAATAAAATAAAATAAAACCGATGGCAAGACTTTAAAAAAAAAAAGAAAGAAAAGAAAGAGAATATAGGAAAATGAGACTGGGGAGATAGGTTTGACTCAGGCCAGGGGGAAGGGGAATTGTGTGTTAGCCTAAGAAATAAATAACTAGAGAATTGCTAATGGGCTTTTACTACAAACAAGACACAATCAGAATAGTGCTTCAAGAAGAAGTAGTAGGGAGTAAAGTAGAATTGATTTCAGCTTTAAAATCCAGACAAATGTATATAAAGAACTGAACAAGGGTAGAAACATGATGAATAAAGACAAAGGATTGGTGGGGGAGATGTTTATAAATGCAATTGAGGACACAGCTACAGCTAATGGCTGAAAGTGAAACATAGCAGAGAAAAGTTAAAAATCAT
>NW_022104325.1:7979-8925 GCF_000313985.2 Echinops telfairi
GCTTGGAAAGCTGACTTGGTAATATTACATATGAAAAATAAACCTGAGATTGTCGTTGAACCCCAAGCTTAATAAAAGCCAAAGTAAAAATGTGGGCCATATTAATGAAAGTTAAATATCAAAATCTTGGCCAAAAAATCCATCATATTCTTATCTGGTCAAAATATATCAAAGTAGTTTATTGAATTATAGATAATAAATTTTAAAAGAAAACTGATGAATTTGAGCAATATGTAAAAAAGTCAGAAAAATTAGAGTTATAAAGGTATATATATGTATATATTTGAGGAATTGAAGAACTACGGGAGTCTAGCCAGAATTAAGAGTTGACTTTCACACCTTCATGAGCATGTTCTCACACTTACCATGAGGGGGCCAAGGGAGGATCACAACTGGTAAATGCTGCATTTTTCAGGAGGGTCTAGGGAAGAGGGGGTAGGAGAGGATGCTCCCTACATCTCCTGAAAATGTTTTGTTTTGTTTTGTTTTGTTATCTGCTGGATGCTGTGATTCCAGGCCCAGGAAGGCAGCTTCAGGTGCTACTAGCAGAGGTAATCTATCAGCAAGAGACTGTAGCTCCACTTTTGAGTCTGTTTGTGAGAATCCCCAAGGGTCTAACAGGATAGATTGTACGCTCTCCTTATCTGGCAAAATGGGTTAGAGTATGAATAGTGTTATGTTGCTCAGTGATCTAGATAGTCCTTTTGTCTTATACCTATGTAATCCCACTCCTGCAACCAATAGAGCCAATTTAATTCATATTCTCTATTTTATTCTTTAGGTTCTAACATCCACTGCAATGGCTAAGCAGAAATTCACATACAAATTCTTGTTCAAAGGATTTGTTAAGGACGTCAACAAGTTGTAATGCCAGTTAGAAATGATCTGGGTTGTTACTGAAACATGGTCTACCAGTAAATGTACAAAGGGCAACTCACTCTACTAT
>NW_022104326.1:0-207 GCF_000313985.2 Echinops telfairi
TGGGAGAAGTATAGAGAAGAATGTGTGAGATCACAGGGTCACCTTTGTCATGGTACTCTGGTCATCCTTATCATGTCACTACCTTCCTAATGTGGATGAATGATTTATATTTTATTTTCTGTGGTTACACAGTGGGCTGCTAACCACAAAAGTTAGCAGTTCTAATCCACCAGCTGCTCTGCAGGAGAAAGGTGAGGCTTTCTATTC
>NW_022104326.1:2499-3329 GCF_000313985.2 Echinops telfairi
CCCCCCCAAAAATAAAAAAAAAAAAAAACCCAGAGTATTTCATTGGGGTCACGAGATACGCCTTCACCATTTGAGTATAAGATTCTGAAAGGTAGCTCCTTGGCTCATTAATGAGTTTGGGGCCTCCAATGCCACCTTTGCCAGACAGTCTGGTTCCCGTTAGTTCAAACTCTTGAGTCCGTAAGCGAATAACTATGCTTATGTTTACTGCATATGTCACTTTGGTGTGTAACATCACGTTTCTTCTGGCTCCTGACCATACCATAGGACACGGTAGAACAGCCCTGTCATTTCTAGGCTGTAGTAGATCTCCTACAGAGCTCACTGGGTGAGTGTTCCTCGCCGACCCTTGGCTGGCAGCCAAGTGCCTCCCTCCGGCCAAGGAGATGTTCTAATGTACACAACAGGTTCTATGTACACTTCAGATGTTCTAATGTACACAACAAGGGCTTTTCAAAATGTTTGTGAGGAAACGTTTGAAAATCTTTTCATTCAATTTTTCCATGAACTTTTTGAAACTCCCCTCATAAAAGTAAGTGTTTTTATACACAAAGGAGTGTTAGCATCAAGGTCAGAACAATGATAATCTTAATATTGACAGTACCTTAGAAATGTGTGATTAGGGGAATTTTCAAATCTGGTGGAATAATATATGAGGTTTCTTATATTTACCTCCTTTGCTTTTTTTTTTTTTAAGGGTTATTGGGTGAAAAAAGAAATATGTAGGAGCAATCTGGCAGGGGAAATTGTCAAGAAATGTGTGAACATTGGGTTCTTACTTTGTTTTCACTGTGAGACAATTGCATCTTCTCTGTTTTATTTCCCGCTAG
>NW_022104326.1:4179-6046 GCF_000313985.2 Echinops telfairi
GCAGTTACTTATGGGTTCGCTTTTGTGCCTTAGACACTAATGGCTTTGTTTAAAATCAGTGCTTTCTGTTTCTGAAAGTCTAATACGTATTGTTACCTATGAGTGATGCATGTTACAAACCAAAATGTTGCAACAATCTGGGATGTTCTGAAGAAGGTGGAGGGAGATGCCTCAACTACAAGAGGGAAATTTGGTGTGTCCTGAATCCATCAGGTGATCTAGCAAGACAGTCGGGGAGCATAGGAATTCCTCTTCTGAGTGTCGAACAAAGTAGCTGGGAAAATGTGGTTAACCTATGATGATACCTCTCTTGATCAACCATTACACTTTCATTGTACATCTATTAGGTACTTTTTCTGGTTCATGTGGACGAATAAGAAATGGTTCCTTTCAGGAAACTAGCAAAGAAGACTGCTATGACTAATGTACTTTAAACTCTTTAACAATATGTGTCATACACCGTTAGTTGTAGAACTATATAGATTGTAAGTACTAAAGAGATTTGGTCGAAAGTAAGTTTACTGGGGAAGAGGTGATCCATCCACTAGACAGTGGTTACTTTTCTCTACAATAATGATCAATCTAGGACCATGTGTGGAAGAGGTGCATAGCTTAACTATGGTCACTAGGTTATGTGCGTGCACACACACACACACACACACACACACACAGATATTTTGGTAAATGTTGTGCTATATAATTTTGCAACACAAGTATATGTATGTATAAAAATAAGTGTGCACATATATGTATACATACATATTAAAAATATATATATATATGAGAAAGATTGTGGAAAAATGGAATGAAAAGATAAGGGAACTTTTCCGTGAGCTTTTTGTAACCCCTTCATGTATGTAATATAGGTATGTGTATATGTGTGAATTAAATGTATGTATGTGTATATATATACATCCGTGTATATATATATGAGAGGACTTCCAAAAGTTCATGGGAAAAAATTACACTATCTTTTAATTCCATTTTTCCAAGAACTTTTTAAAATCCTTTCGTGCATGTAAATGTATTTGCATGTAAGTGTGTGTGTAAAATAAAGCAAGGATCATAAAATCTGATATTGCCAAGACATACTCAGCCTTGATGGATTTTATGTTCTGCAGCCCCATGGGGTGAGTCACATCTGGTTTTTTTTAAGCTCCCAGGCCATCTAAGATACGACTCTTGGTCTCTACTCCTCTGGACCCAAACAGATAAAAAGACACCCATGATTCAGAGAAGGAACTAACTGCACTTGCCCCACAGCTCCTCTACCCTGAGACCATTACCATTAGCAATAATACCGTAGGAGGGACTTCAAAAAGTTTATGGAGCTCTAAGATGGATGCACTAGTGATTGTACACTTCTCCCTCGGTGTGATTGAATGATTGAACTATTCAGTTGTATGATATATATGTAGATTAGGTGCCAATAAAAATGTTGGGAAGAGAAAATTTTGATTTAAATTTTTTTTAAGTTTGGGGGAAAATGAAATTTTAAAAAATAGTGAAAAATGTCCAAGACTTTTTGAAGACCATTCATAGCCTCTGATCATAGCCACAATACACAGACCCTGGCAGAAATTGTGAAAACCATGAAACACAACTTCAAAATCTCAAAAAATCTGGGCTTTCAGGAATGTCTCTCTGAGGCAAGAGAAATCCCCAAGACTGTAACCCTGAGATACTCTTTAGGCCTTGTGTTAGACAGGGTTCTCTAGAGAGATAAAACCAAATTGCTGATAATTTAATATATTTATTTATAAAGATAAGTAGATATATAACAAGGAATGAACTGTTAAATCATATACAGTTAAATATACAATACAAGAAAGAAACAGTTAAGTTATAAAACACTACAGATGGCTCA
>NW_022104326.1:7602-8913 GCF_000313985.2 Echinops telfairi
AATTTTTCAAATATTGAAAGAATACAAAATTTTGCACATATTCTAGTGTTATAGAAGTATATTGTTGATTGGATCAAAAATGTAAATATATAATCATCCAACTCTATAGTTATTTCAAAGTATTTAAAATTAAGCCCCTTTTGTTAATACCAATAACATTTCATCTATGTTAATAGTAATGATTGGAAGGTAACCAACCATAGCCGTCACATGAAAAACCCAGTTGCCGTTGAGTCCGTCGACTCCTGGGGGCCCCATGCGTGTCAGAGCAGAACTGGGTACCACAGTGACTGAATTTTTGGAACTAGATCTTGAAATCTGTCTGTTGGGGGACTGCTCAACCCTCCAACCTTTTAGTAGCAGCCCAGAGTGATAACCATTTCATACCTCTCAGAGGTTTCTTCCTATCAGGGTTGAATTTTCACATGAAGATGAATTTAAAGTATTGTTTGCACACAAAAAAAGCTTTGAATGGTAATAGATGTGACAAGGCTTCAGAAACTGCCAAAAACAAATATTAATAATTACAAATTACTCTTTCATTCTCAGGAGGTTTCTAATGACTAAAGATCTTTGCAAGCACTAAAGTAAATAGTATAGCTGAATATGTAGTATCCTGAATAAATAGTTGTAGATGAACTTAAACCATTATGGTTTTTGTTTGTTTGTTTTTAAACCATTATGTTAAGTCTTGAATCATTGAGAAAAATTAGGATGATTATTTCAGATAAGGAGGATCTCTAATATCGTTATTCATAAAGATAGAGTATATAGAATATATATGTGAACCACAAGAAACTTGTCAGATGTTCTCTCCTTTAATCAGTGCAATAAGACACATATGGTATATGTGCATGCTTATTGTTTAATATCAGTCTTTCTGTGGAACACCAGCTGTCTGGTACGGGCATAGAAAACATTTCCATGATGCCAATGTCATTTGTCAACTATAAGTAGAGTTTAGACAATAAACCAATGGTAATACCTTTGTATTTTGCCGTCTATTGTTAATTCTGTTCATACCTGTTCTTAGCCTTTAGTTCATGGAGCAATGTGAATTCCCAACCATCCTAAATGTACAGAATTGCTCCATTTTTCAACAATGTAGCCCTTAGTTATTGATGATTATTTTAGAAGACATGATTATTTTAAATTCAGCTACCAGGTCAACAGCCCCTTATCCAAAATTCTTTGGAGTCAACTGCAATTTTAGGAATATTTCAAAATTTAGAAATGTCAGATAATGCATTTGTTGTTGTTAAGTGCCAGCCTGTCTGTTCAAGCTTCTACAACAGAACAAAACACTGCCCA
>NW_022104327.1:0-1185 GCF_000313985.2 Echinops telfairi
AAATATTCAAAGCCATTTTATCAAAAAAAAAGGAGTTAACCCCCACCCCCACGTTGATGTCTTACTTGCCATACTTGACATCACCAACCAACAGCTCTGGAGCTCTGTACCATCGGGTTGCCACATAATCAGTGTAAACCTCCCCGGGAGCTGCCAGTGTGCGGGCAAATCCAAAGTCACATAACTTGACAACACCAGACTGGGAGACTAATATATTCTCTGGCTTTATATCTCTGTGTATGATCTAAGATTTAGAAAAACAAAACCCAGAGTCTGACACACATCAAATTAAGCGAACATAATTATTTTGGGTATGTCTGTCATGTGCAGGGCCCTGTTTTTATTTGTCTAAAGAATATAAGCAGAAATCACATAAAGTTGTTACTAGTGTTGATGAGCTTGAGTCTTACCAGCAAGAAAGAATATTTATGCTTGAAATTTTGTCTAAATAACTAAAAATTTGGATAAAAAGATCACAGGTTATTAATTACCAAATTAATTGTTTGGTTAATCACTCAAGGTTGAAAAAAATTACTGTTGAAGACTAGAGATTATCCACGAAAACTTTTTATAAAAAGAGTGGGCTCTAAAATGGACAAGGGCTTTAATACCAGGTGTAAACTAGATCAGTGGAAAAAGAGAACAACAATCCAAGTAAATGCACCATGGAGACCAAAAGAGTAAAGATGGGTTTAGCTCTTAAGTCTGTGGGAAATATTTTTCTAAGTAGAAACTGTAATAGGAAAAGGGGAAAAAAATGTCTAGGAAATCTGAGCTTGTTTCAAGGCCCTGGGAACTCATGGAAGTGCAATGATCAACACGATGTTTAAAGAAAATGCTGGCCATAAATCAGGTAAATCAGTGGGAGGAGCTGGACGCAAGGAAAGGACAACTATAAGGTGATGAAATCCTAGCACAGGGCAGGTCACAAATGGAACACAAGAGGTGCAACCTAGAAATACATTAAATCAACAGTCAACAATAATAAAATAAGCTCAGGTACTTTATTTTAAAAGAGCCCTGGTTACCAGATACCTTATTTAAAAGGGCACCTGGTTACAAGCTGTTGAATGGAGGTTCAAACCCACTCTGCAGTTTCATCTTAAAAAGACCTGGTGTTCGGTTTCTGTAAATATTACAGCCAAGAACCCTATGGGGCCATTCTATTCTTCTGTCACATGGGCT
>NW_022104327.1:5041-6022 GCF_000313985.2 Echinops telfairi
AGGCTCAAACATAAAAACAACTGTGAAGATGACGCGGGACCAGGTTGTGTTTCTCTCTGTTGTACACAGGATTGCTGTGAATAGGAACTCATTTGAGGGCACCTAACAACAGCACAACAACATAACCTAATTAGATGGTTATACTGAGTAATTTCAGTAAAAACTTCTTTACAGGTTTAAAATACTTAATAATGCCCTATACTATTTGGGTCATACTTAAATTGACAACAGTCCCATTAAATATGTTTTCAAGTATGTTCACTCAGCCTAGTTCACAAAAGGATTACAATTGTTATATTTGAGTCCCTTGTTGCAACCACTGTGTCAGTCCCTCTTTGGGGTCTTTCTCTTTTTTGCTGCTCTTATACTTTACCAAGCATGATGTCCTTTACCAGGGACCGGTCTCCCCTGACAACATGGCAAAAGTGCATGGTAAGATGAAGTCTTACCATCCTTACTTCTAAGGAGCATTCTAGTTGTCTTTCTTCCAAGACAGATTTGTTTGTTCTTTTGGTATTTCATGGTACTTTCAACATTCTGTGTTGACACCATAATTCATATTTTTTTAAAATCACCATTAATCAAGTGGAACACAATAATATCCTAAAAGAGGGAGATGGGGAAAACAAGGGGTGAGGGAAGGACTAGGGCAAGACAAGGGGAAGACTGATAAATTGTTTAGGGTACTGAATGAAAAAATGATGATCTGATATGTAAACTCCCACCTAATTCACAATAAAAGTTTTTTTTAATCACCATCAAGTGTTTATACATATATAGATATATACACAGCTGACTAATACATGTGAAAACAAATTTTTTCATTTTCTAAAAGTCAAATATTTCCTGTGTTTATTTGTATTTATATACACACGGAGAGACACATGTGTGATTGTTCCTACCCATAGCAGAATTATCAGTCTACTTTAAAATACTGTTCTTGTCTGTCAGTTTGCTGCACTGTGTTGGCTTGTGTGTATT
>NW_022104327.1:7902-8906 GCF_000313985.2 Echinops telfairi
AGATAGGAAATTTAGAGGCAGTGAGTGTATGTAAATGAGGAGGAACCACGCAGAAAAGAGGGTAAGAATGGTTGCACGCCGTGAAGAATGTGATCATTGTTCCTGAATGGTATATGCAGAAATTGTTGAGTTGGTATGTTATTTTTAAATATACAAAGTATTTATTAATTTGTGCATTTTCAAATCAAAACAAGGATGAGACACTACCCAACACTGGCACTGATAGCAACGTTTTAAAACCAGCCAATAATAAATGCTGGCAAGGGTGCAGAGAGACTGGAAACTTCATACACTGCTAGTGGGACTGTAAAACTGTATAACCACTGTGGAAATTGATACAGCACATCCTCAAATAACTGGGACTAGAAATACCACATGACCTAGCCATCCCTTTACTTGGTGCATACTCTGACGTAAAAAGAGACAAAGCACAAACAGATATATGCACACTCCTGTTTGCTGCAGCACTGTTCATGACAGCAAGAAGATGGAGACCACTCAAATAGCCAACAGTAGAAGAATGGATTAAAAAAAACTTTGGTAGATACACACAAGATTCTATGAACCATAAAGAATAATGATCAAGCTCCTCATTTTTCCCCTGATACCAATAAAATGATTTTCAAAAGAAAAAAAAAAGAATGATCAAACTGTGAAATATCTCATTCTATAGATGGATTTGGAAGGCATTATACAAGTAAGGTTAGACAATCACAAAATGACAAATATTGTATGAGGCCGTTGTGATAAAAGAGAAAAATAAAGATAAAGGTTTTTCATAGCAAAAGAAACAGACTTCATGGTTACTGGGTGTGATAAGGGAACACAGCAGGCTAGATGCTAGCAAGTAGGGTGATGGGGAAAATAATATTCTACCAGATAGAGAGGAGAAAAAAGCAGGAACAGGATAAGTTATTGGGAGGCTTAACAAGTTGTTTAAATTTTTGAAAACAAAAATGATGACTTATAATGTGAACCCCTACCTAATTCACAATAAAAAGGGT
>NW_022104328.1:0-1029 GCF_000313985.2 Echinops telfairi
ATTTCCTCCAGTTCTTCCCATGTGGCAATGTGCTTCATGCATTTATTGCTGATTTTTAGGAACACGGAGTACTCCATTGTATGTATGTACCACAGTATTCTGATCCATTCATCTGTTGATGGAAATTTGGGTTGTTTCCAATTCCTTGCAATTGTGAACTGGCCGTGGTTTGTTTCTTGCCTTTTTGGCTATATGCCCAGTAGGGGGATTGCTGGGTCATATGGTAGCTCAATAGCCATCTGTTTAAGATATTGCCAAATTGATTTCCATAATGGCTGTACATACCTACAGGTTCATCAGCAGTGGACGAGAGTTCCTGTCTCCCAACAGCCCTTCCAATACATGTTAATTCCTGACTTTTTGAACTGGGCCATCTTTGAGTATGTTAGGTGGTATCTCATAGTTGTTTTAATTTGCATTTCCCTTATGGCTAATGGTCAGGAACATTTTCTCATTTGTTTATTGGCCATTCGGATTTTGCCCCTGTGAAACTTCTGTTCAGGTCCTTTTCCCACCTCCTCAGTGGGCAGTTTGTGTTTTTCTTATTGTAAGCTTGCAAAGTATTATAGATTTTAGTAATAAGGCCCTTGTCTGAGGTGTCATTGCTAAAGATGTTTTCCCAGTCTGTGGGCTCTCTTATTACTCTCTTGGTGAACTATTTAGATGTACACAGGTGATTTATCTTCAGTATATCCCATGTGTCTATTTGTGACTCCTCTATATTTGTATACGTCCCTATTTCTGATAGGCTATGTATTCCCTGTGCCAAGGTTTCCAGGTTTGTCCCAATTCCCTCATTAGTAGTTTGGTGTTTCACCTCAAGGTCTGTGATCCACCTTGAATTTCTTCTTGTGCATGGAGTGAAGTAAGGGTCTTGCTTCATTTTTCCGCAGGTAGATATCCGTGTTTTTCCCAGCACCATTTATTGAAGATGACATCTGCTTCCCACTTAAAATTTTTTGGGCCCTTATCAAAGATCCGTTGCCTGTATGTTGATGTTTTTATTTCAGGGCCTTCAGCTCTTTTCCA
>NW_022104328.1:4944-6157 GCF_000313985.2 Echinops telfairi
CTGGGTCTTCTAGAGAGGCAAAATTAGTGATGCTTATATCTGAATACTGAGAAAGAAACTCATATCAAGAGAGTGGTTCACACAGTTGTAGAAGTGAGTAAGTGTATTCTGGTTTAAGACTATGGGTTAGATGCTCAACTGGCAGCTTTTCATGATCAGGAAAGTACTGGCGGGGTTCATGAACCAGGAAGTAGATTCAGCAGGTTAGGCTCTAGCTGCAGAATTGAATGACCCAAAGGTTGATGGGCAATATGACAGGCCATTGTTAGCTCCTTGGGTCAGCAGGCAATATGGTGGACCATTGGTTAAAGTCTAAAGAACCTGAGGTTCATGAGACACATGCAGGAACCAACACAGCAAGGAAAATAGAAGACCTCCTACTAAAAGTCTGCTTAATTGGAGAAGGCTGAGGAAACTTCTTTGTAATTGCATCAAGGTTGTAGTCTGAGTAGGGAGGCTGAATTCCTCCCTAAGCCTCGTAGAGTTGTTTTTTTTTGCCCAAAGCCCTTCCTATCATGACCTTGATTACCTTGCTTTGGTAATATAATGAGGGATGCCTCAATTGATAAACTTCTGAGAACACTGCCCAAGTCAAGTTAACACATAATCTAACTTCTCATACACAGTCACTGTTTCCTCTTTATCTTCTGGAAAATTGATAATTTAACATTTATACTTATGTCTATATTCCATTTCAAACTAATTGTTGGTATGACATGGGTCAAAGTTTATTTCTTTTATATTTCAATATTTGTACCAATACTATTTTATGAAAATACTCATTTCTCCTTTGAGGTTCATATGAATGTTTCAAAATCAGGTGGCCATAATGCATGAAGCTGATTCTGGTTTCTTTCTTCTTTCCATTGCACTCAGATAAAAATATATTTTAAAGCTTTGAAAATAGAAAAAGAAAATGAGAGAGTTTTGCATGTCTTATATTTATAATCTCTAATATTTTTGGAGGTTCTAAACTGTAGTGTAATGTGAAAATCAAAATATACTTTATTTTAGATGCATATGCAATTTCTGACTCAGACTTATTAATGATTTTTCCTTTTAATCTAAACTGTAATTATTAATCTGTACTAAAATTAAATGTGTGTAAATGATGTACTGCATTGGGAAAAACTAAAAAAGACCTCTTTAATGTGTTAAAAAGCAAAGACATCATTTTGAGGACTAAGATGTCTCTGACCTATGGCCTATTTAG
>NW_022104328.1:7760-8895 GCF_000313985.2 Echinops telfairi
CCCCCCGGATGCTTTAAACTCTTGGGTAATTTATCTTACCATTTCAGTTTATATGTGTTATGTGATTTGACTGTGATACTGATAAGAATAGTTTAAAAGTAAAGTGTGAAAATCAAATCGGTCAGCTACATGTTTTGTGGACTCAGTCTGTAATTGCTGTTAACGTGAGTTCCTTTGAGCTGATTCCAACTCTGAGACACTCTGTGCAGAGTAGAAGTGCTCCGCAGGGTTTAAAGTTAGTTAAATAGAAATCCTGTCCAGAAGTAGTGTTCGTATGTCAGATGAGTTCCTAAACAATCTAAGAACTTTCTACTCCTATCTTACATCCCCTATATCATCAACAAAAGTAGTTTTACATTTGAAAAGTAACTTCATACTTATATGCTATAAAATTTCTTTGTTCACCATACTAGAAAGATAAACCAAGATATGTAATGGATATCAATGCTTAGCTATAATTTACTTTGGAGAAAAGTTGCAATATTACCTAATTAAAATCTCCAATAGTACAAAATGGAATTTGGGGCAAGAAAAATTAATATCACACTATCACAGCAGAAAACCCATCAGCTTAGACTGAAGGGGACAGAGGAAGAATAAAAGGAGAGAAGGTTGTCTGACTCTTCAAATTGTACAGGAAGAAAAAAGGCCAAGAGTGACATTTTTTTGTCCTCCACTAAAGGAAAATAACCATTCCTGGAGAAACTCAGAGATCAATGGAACTGTTGGGGAAATCATAGGAAGCAGAACTGCCTCAGTCTCAAAGGGTAGTGACCACAGTCTCTTAGAATTCAGAGATTTAGGTGTTCAAACACCTGGGTCTACAGTGTGTGTGGTAGTTATAAAATTGTTTACCAACTTGAGAGGATTAAGCGTGAAGGGGTCGAGTCTAGCTGTCAATCAGGATGTAGCCAATGAGGGCTCTGTGTGGGCATGGCCTTCTCCTGAGGATTCTGGGAACTCCAGTATTCCTCCTTGAAGGTGGGAGACACTCTCTCTCTTAGCTCACTCTCTGTGAGACATCCTTGTGAAGAAGACACATGGAGAGAGGCTGATGGAGTCAGACCTATGGAGCTGGAGAAACTACCTGGAGACTCCTGCCAGCACTGAGATGTTTACTATGCCACTGGATCAA
>NW_022104329.1:0-2289 GCF_000313985.2 Echinops telfairi
GTGTCACTCCATCGCCATCTTCACAACTGCTCTTTTATATAAAGCCCTTACTTGTACATATATGAGTGTCTCTGGATTTGTTTCTCTAGGCAACTCAGCCTAACACACAGCGATTGTGGTCATGGTCATAGCTGTGGAGTTAGTGAAGCATTTGACAAGCCATCAGCCCTGTTAGGAGCCGCCGTGCACTGAAGGAAAGGATCAGTGACGTTGCCAGAAACTCAAAAGGTAGTTGCTGTGAAAGAATATGAAATTCAATGCCAGGATCATCTCCGGAATGCTGTGATGCATCATTGAGATCAGTCTACTTGGAGTCAAGACACACTTCTGTGGGCCTCTATATCCCCATCATTCTGGAGGAGAGGGCTGTAGAAGGAGCCATCTCAGGTCCCCTGGGGGTGTCTGCATCTCGATTCCTATAGAGTTTGGATTAATAAATATTGATTGATGCCTGAGCTCGTGTTGTGTGGCTGATTGTCTCATTTGGACAGATCTTGGGTCCCCGTGCTTTTCTTGTTCATTCCTCCTTGGCTCCCACTCTTCCATCTAGTCACTTCCATCAGACCGTGGCACACAGCAGGCCCTGGAGAAGCTTATGGATATCTGACTCATCATGAGCATAGATTTTCTTTTGGTCCAGTGATTAGAGCCTAGGATTGAGAAGCAGCTCAGGAGTCTAATTAGGAATCAGATGTTCCCATGTCAGGTGTGAGGAAGGGTCAGAGATGGCAGGGGAGAGAGAGATAGAAAGAGAGAGAGAGAGAGAGTCATGGAGTAAACGTCCTCATCCAAGCCACCCTCACATTTCATCTAGACTCTTGCAAGAGCTCTCAGGATAGTCTTCCTATGATTACTTATGTAGCACCATCCATGCCCCCTGATCCCTGATCCTGACCTGTCTGGGGCCTGCCCATTGTCCACACTAGTCAAGACTGACCCTTATGAATATAGCTCTCATCCAGCATACGTCTGGATCCAATATAGGTCTCCATCCCTTCAATGGTTTCCTGTTTCCCTTTGCACAGAAGCCCATAAGCTTCTCCATGAGCCGAAAGTAACCTGTTGTCTGTCGGCTGTGGTTTCCCAAAGGCAGAGCCAGAGGGGAGGCTCACGTGAGGGTGCATTATTTGGAAAGCGATCCTCAGAACAAGGGTGAAGGGTTGGGGAGTGAAACGGGGGAAAGCTGATACAAGGGCATGCTCTCCATTTGTGCTTCAGCCTATCAGGATCTTCTGAGGCTGTGCTCATTAGGAAGGAAGAAGCTGGTAACCATTGCTCCCCGCCCCCAGTGGCCATTACTTAATGCTCTGGATTTCCAACCTGAGGGATGTGAGTGCTGAGTCGGCTCCCTCAATGTGAGCCCAGGGCAGAAAGTGAGAGGTCTAGACCGCGGAAAATTATCCTAGAACAATCTAGGTCACAAAGTGCATCTCATAGCTTACACAGACCTATTCCATTTTAGTGCGCTTTGTGGATTTTGCACTTTTCTTTCTTTCTTTCTTTTTTGTTTGTTTGTTTGTTTGCAAATTGAAGGTTTGTGGCAACCATGCATTGAGCAAGTTAGGCACCATTGAGTCAGTTCCAATCCGTAGCAACCCCATGCACAACAGGGAGAGACACTGCCCAGTCCAGTGGCATCCTCACAATTGTTCTTATGTTTGAACCCATTGTTGCAGCTACTCGGCCAATATATCTTGTCAAGTGCCTTCCTCTTATTCACTGCTCCTCTGCTTCACCAAGCACGGTGTTCATCTCCAGCGACTAGTCTCTCCTGACACCTTGTCCAAAATCCGTGCGGTGAAGTCTCATCTTTGGCTCTAACAAGTAGTCTGCCTTTACTTCTTCCATTGCAGATCAGTTTGTCCTTTTAGCTGTCCGTGGTCCTTTCAATATTCTTCTCCAGCACCACAAAGCACAAAGACATTGGTTCTTCTTCAGTCTTCCTTATTAAGCATCCAGCTTTCACATGCACAGGAGGTCATTGAAAATATCATGGCTTGTTCAGGCCCAGCTTAGTCTTCAGAGTGTTGGTTTCCAACACTTTAAAGAGGTCTTGACCAGCAGATTGACCCAGTGTGGTGCATTGTTTGATCTCTTCACTGTTGCTTCCATGAGCAAGATGAACTTCTTCTTTTTTTTTTTATTGTTTATTGTTTTATTTTTTTTATTTTTTTATTTTTAACATTTTATTACGGGCTCATACAACTGTTATCCCAATCCATACACACATCAATTGTGTAAAGCGTATTTGTACATCATTTCTCAAAACATTTTCTCTCCATTTAAACC
>NW_022104329.1:2831-4850 GCF_000313985.2 Echinops telfairi
CACTCCCCCCATCATTCACTATGGTAAGATTTTTTGTGCAAGATGAACTTCTTGACACCTTAAATCTTTTCTCCATTTATCATGATATTACCTATTAATCTAGTTCAGCAAGTCTATACCCCCAAAGATGTACAACCAAGTTGAGTATGTGCTTCCTTCATATCTCTGTATTGTATTTTGATAATTCTCACGATATTTCAAATTTTTATACTGCTATTTTATACATAATAGACCAGTGTGGTGTGAATATAACTATTATATGCACTGGAAAACCAATCTGCCACTCATCTGTCAGTCTGTCATATTCTGTGGTACGCGTGTGTGATGTTGGGAGCTATACCCTCAGTATTGCAAATCCAGCCTGGTCACCCATGGTGTACACATTTCAGTGGAAGGTTCAGACTAACAACAGACTGGAAAGAAAAAAATAAATTGTCCATTTCTGAGGAATTAAGTGCTAGAAACGTTTATGAATAGTAGTAAAACCGTGTTTGACACAGTGCTTGAAGACAAGCACCTATGTTAGAAGGCACTGAAAAAACGACTAGGGAAAAGCTGCCTCATCAAAGTAGAGTCAACCTTAATGACATGAATTGCATAAAGGTTTCAGGACTTTCATTGCTGATGGGGCCAGATGCAAAATGGGAGAAAGAGCTGCCAACACCCATTGATAATTTGAATATAGTTTCTACGAAGTATGCATCTAGGAAAAATGGAAGTAGTGAAAAATAGAACAGAAAGGCGTAAAGATTAATATCCTAGGCATGTGACTAAAATGCTGGGAGTGGACTGGTGTTGGCCATTTTGAAGTACGCAATTATATGATTTACGATGCTGGGAATGGAAAATACAAAATGAATGGCATTCTTTGTCACATTCATAGTTAAAAAGAACATTTGAATATCTATATTGAACTACAGTACTGTCTGTGTCTGATTGATATTCTACATGTCCACAAGGAAGTCCAATTAATATGATTATTATTCAAAATTATGAGATTGACGTTTTCAAGAATTTAATTTTATTTGAATCCACAATCAATGTCAGGAAACTGGCCAACAAGAAGGTAAATGACATCTGGTACTGAGAAGATCTCCTGCACAAGACCTCTTTAACGTGTTAAAGAGCAGAGATGCCCCTTTGAGCACTGAGGTGTGCCTGATGTAACTCATAGTATTTCGAGTTACCTCGTGTATGTGAGAGTTGAGTACGGAACGAATGATGAAGAAGGAAAATTATTAAGGAAGGGTTGATACATTGAAATTATGATGTTGGAAAGAATATTGAAATTACCATCTGCTGCCAGGAGAACAAACAAATCTATCTTGAAAGAAATAGTGCCAGAATTCCCTTTAGATGCAGGGATGGCGAGACTTCATCTGACATACTTCGGACACGTTCTGAGGAGAGCACATGTCCCGGGAGAAGGGCATCGTGCTTGGTAAAGTAGAAGGTCAACGAAAAAGAGAAAGACCCTCCATGAGATGGACGGACACAGTGGCTGCAACCACGGACCCGGGCATGACATCAATTGTGAGGACGGAGCAGGACTGGGCCATGCTTCATTCAGTTGTACATAGGATCTCTGAGTCAGAACCAACCCGATGAGTCAGACATCAAACAACAACAGAGGAAACCAATGAATTTGGGTGTCTGGCTTGATTGCAGTGATCTACAACCAAACTCAAGGTATCACCAATGTGTGCCTTTATATCCTTTTCCCTTGGTGGTAAATACATATGTAACAAATCCTTGCCATTTAAACTCTTTTGTCTAGAGAAACTTATGGAGGATTTTTCTCCCTTTTGCTCTCTATCAGCCAATGTCTCCCTGGAGCCTGCAATCCTTTCTTCAACTTCTTCCTGCAAAATGTCAGTAGAGCCAGGGCTGCGGGATAACTTGAATAGTGTCCTTCACTCCTTTTCCAATCAATCTATGATAAGACACATTCTTTCTTTTTTTTAAATCATTTTATTAGGGGCTCATACAACTCTTATCACAATCCATACACACATCAAT
>NW_022104329.1:5965-8928 GCF_000313985.2 Echinops telfairi
GGTATTGAGTGTTCCAGGCACTGAGCAATTTAGAAATTGAGTCATTTGGTAATCCACAAATTATATGCCCTCTAAACTTTCAGAGCTAAATTCCATGATGCTAAGCATATATCAGCACAATGTGTATGCTAAGTGTATATTCAAGTCTCCTTAACCTGTCGTAAATTCAACTGCCCCATTTACAATGGCAAACGCATTCACCACTTCCTCAAAGAAAGGCACTTCCAGATTCTCCTGATCAACTGTTTCTGAAATAATGTCAAAATGTAAAGGGGCCTAAGAATGATGTCAATTTTACTTTTGCTTCAATAGGCTTCTATCGTTTTTGTGTGTATACTTATGTACTCGTGTGTGTGTTTATAGACTTATGTATGCGTGAGAGTGTGCGTTTATATACTTATGAGCGGTATCCCCCCCAAAATGGAACAGTGCTGGGCTGAACAGAGTTTTCGTAGCATACAATGCTTCCCTGTGGGCAAGCATTGAGTAACTCACTCGGAGTTAGTACACCCAGTGGCATTGCCTGGGAAGGTTCCCTCTGGTCACAGTGAAATTTTCTTAAAAGCAGTTTCACTCAAACCTCGTTTTTTTGTGATGGCTGATTTAAGAAAACAACATGAGGCTGTGAAATTTTGTTTCCTGCTCAGGGAAAAATGCCACAGAAACTGTTCTGATGTTGAACATAGCTTACAAGGACAACAGTATGGGAAAAACTCAATTGTATGAGTGGTTTTCTTTTTTCAAAAAAGGCTAAATGTTAATTGATGACAAAACTTGCTCTGGATGTCCATCAATTTCCCGAACGGATGAAAATGTCAACTTGTAGTGCATTTGGAGTTTGTTCCACCAGGTCAGACTGTTAATCTAACTTTCTATTTAGAGATTGTGAAAAGATTGTGTAACAGTGTGTGACAAAAAAGGCCTGATTTGTGGCAGACAGGGGACTGGTTTTGCCACCACAAAAATGCATCTGCTCACGCAGCCATCTCAATGCACCAGTTTTGGGCACAAAAAATAGCATGCCTCTTGTGCCCCAGGCACCTCACTCACCTGACCTTGCCCTGTTCGACTTCTTTTTGTTTCCGTGAAGGAAGAGGACATGAAAGAACAGCAATTTGACAATGTAGAAGAGGTGAGTTTGAAAATGTTTCCAAGAATGGAATTGCAGATTTGGCAAATGTATTAAGTGTAATGGAGAGTACTTTGAAGGTGATAAGTTTTTTTTGTAAAACATTTTACATACATAGCTTTGGAAAAAATTCCAGGTTCTTTGGGGGGTACCCCCTCGTGTGTGTGTGTGTGTGTGTGTACTTATGTGTGTGTATGTACAGTAACCAAAAGGAGCCCTGGGGGCACCAGTTACGGTATGTTGAATAATTAATGGCATCCTTAAGAGGTACACATCTTAAACTCTAGGACCTGTAAGCCTATGAGTATAGTACCAAACATGGCAAAGGAGACAGAATGAATAATCTTGAGGTGCGGACATTTTCCTGTACAGTACAGGAGGCTCCAGTGGAGTTACAGAACCCTTCAAGTAGGAAGCAGGAGGGTCAGAGGAATGAAAAGGTACAGCGATGATGGAAGGAGGAAGATTATAGAGACGATAATGAGGGCTTTGAAATGGAGGAAGTTGTCACAAGCCAAGGAACATGAGTGGCTTTTAGAAGAAGGAGAGATCAAGAAAGGTATTTTCTGGTAGATTTCCAGAAAGCACGGAGTTCTGAAAATAACATAATTTTAGAACTTTGGAGACTAGAACTATAAAATGATAAATGTGTAAGGTTTTAAGTCACTAATTCTGTGGCACGAGGCCTTGTGGTTCAGTGGTAGAACTCTCCTCTTCCATGCTGGAGAACTGGGTTCAACTCTTCTCATGCCAATGCATTTCCTGAGCAGTCACCATCCAGCAGTGACATCTGTGTGTTGCTGAGCAGCTGTCTGTGGAGCTTCCAGAATAAGACACAGGAAGAAAAAGGTCTGGGCTCTACTTGAGAAAATTAACCTTTGAAAACTTTATAATTAAAAAAAAAAAAGAAAACTTTATAATAGCAGTCACATGCCTCAGCAATCATGGGAATGATGCCAGATTGAACAGCCTTTGGTTCTAATGTTTAATTGAGTCATCATGTGTCAGGGCCAACTTGATGGTTGCTAATCACAACAATAACACCATTGGTGATCATTTGTTACAGCTGCCATAGAAAATGAATACCCTACTCTTTACCCCATCGTTGTCCTCAATTTCACTCGACAGATCTACTGAAGGCTGAGTCTGTCATGTGAATCAGAAATATGCAGAATCATTCTCTGAATGCGATACTAGTGAAGAGCCTTTCAACTGAAAACAGACAGAGCCAGAATTTATTTTATTCCATGAAGAAAATAGTGAATATTTCTGGGAGCCATTTCACAATAGCCTAAGAAACGACCATCCTATTCCTGCCCCAGTGTTTTTTGTCTCTGTTTCAGGTGGCTGACAGCCACCACTACCCTAAAAAATAGCAGAATGGGGTTTCATTACTGACCTGTACCAAATCTCATCTAGAAAAGCCACGTCTACTCTACAAATCCTCTTAGGGGGCTACTGTCTGCAGCCAACTCTTTGGTATCAATTTCTCAGTTAATGAAGATTCTTTGGATGAGATTGAAGCAACAATAACAAAACAAAACAAAATGAGAAAATACTGGAACAAAAACAAAACACCGTATGGTAACTCAAGAATAGAGGTAATTATTGGAATGATCCAGAAATAAGCTTTGTGGAATTAAAGATAGATGCACACACAAAGACATGCACATATACATACACTCTATGATTGCAACAGCAGACTTTAGGGAGGGAAGGGGCCCAGAAAGCTTTTGGTATTTCACCAGCAGTAGCCAAGATTTCCTCTGGACTTCAGATCCACAGACTTTTGCCTCAGAGGGTTTTAATTCTAATTTCCCATGTCTTGTGAGAG
>NW_022104330.1:0-2377 GCF_000313985.2 Echinops telfairi
TGGACGGATAGATTGTGATAAGAGTTCTATGAGCCCCAAATAAAATGATTAAAAAAACAAAATAAATGATGGAATGCTAATCGACATGTTTCAACAAAAGATGCAACACTAGATTTACTTATTCATCTATGCCAAAATATGGAAGATCGTTATCTGACCAACTGAAAAGAAGAGCTCCACTTAGGCTCATTCCAAAGAAAGATGATACAACATGATGTAGAAATTTTTGGACAATATCATTAATTCCTATGAAATTAAAATTTTGCTAAGAATAATTTTAAATTATTTGTCAAAAATTCAATTCAGATTCAGAAAAATGTATAGAACAAGGAATATAACTGCTGATGTTAGGTGGATCTTGGCTGAAAGCATAGACCAACAGAAAGATACTTACCTGTGTTCTAATGATTATGCATTTGGGATCAAGAGGGTAGCATGTACCCAAAGATAAGGTTTACAGGGTTATGAAAAAAGTAAGAAAGGAGACAGGAAAGACAGAAAGAAAGTAGAACTAATCATGCTATGCTAAGGGAATAGTGATGCCTGTGAAGAAACCGAATATGTAAAAATCATTTAATATAAAACTTGATTTTCTCTGTAAACTTTTACCCAATTGAAAATAAAAAGTTAAATAATTAATAAAAGAAATCACGTTATGCATTGTATTGGACACATTTGCTATAAAAGATCATTTTCAAATATTAAAAGCAAAGTTATCCGTTTGAAGAGTAAGGTGAACACACTGAGCAACTAATTGAGAACTAGGTATCAGGACTGGAGGAAGGCTTACTAATAACCAACAGCCTTGCTTGCTGAAAACGAGGAGGTCTGGAAGCACTTGCTGATGAAGATTAAAGATTGCAGCCTTCAGTGTGGCTTACAACTCAATGTAAAGAAAACCAAAACCTTCACAATGGAAAAAAAAAAAATCTAAGCCACGAGTTAACATAATGATAGGTGGAGAGAAGATTGAAGTTGTCAAGGATTCTGTCTTGTATGTATGTATCCTCAATCAATGCTCATGGAAGCAGCCCATCAAGAGATCAAAGACAACATTGCATTAGATCAAAAGAAGCATTGCATTGTGCATAAATATGCTGCACAAGACCTCTTGGAGGTGTGTAAAAGCAAGGATCTTACTTTGAGGGCAAAAGTGCACCTGACCCAAGCCTTGATATTTTCAATTGTCACATACATGTGTAAGTTGGACATTGAATAAGGAAGCCCAAAGAAATTAATGCACAAAATTAATGCTTTAAAATTGTGGTCTTGGCGAAGGATGTTGCAAGTACTATGGACTATCAAAAGAACAAATAGATCTGTCTAGGAGGAAGTACAACCACAATGCTTCTTAGAGGCAAGGATGGTGAGACTGTTTCACACACTTTGAACATATTGTCAGGAGAGACCAGTCTCTGCAGAAGGCCTTTATTCTTAGTAAAGTGGAGGAGCAACAAAAATGGGAAAGGTCCCTGACATGATAGATTTACTTAATGGCTGAAGCAATGGGTTCAAGCATGGTAACAATTTTGAGAGTGGTACAGCACTGAGCACTATTTTGTTCTATTGCACATGTGGTTGCTATGAGTTGGAACCAGCTCAATGGTACCTAATAACATTTTATCTGAGTTCACCCTTCTCTTTCTTTCTTGCTATAATATAGATTATCTCATTTGCATTTAAGCTCTTTCCTCCATCTTCAACTTCTCTTTGGAGTCTATCTCTTCTCATTTTCTCAAGAGAAGTTTATTTAAAAATTATTTTCCTCTTCTGTATGTCTAACTTTTCCCCTTACTGGCTCCATCTCATTTATATTTAAAGATACCGAGAAGATGGTGTCCAGTTAGTTACCTGCCTAGAGCTCCTGCTGCCAGACCAGAGAATTGGGAGGTAAGGTGAAGGAGACTGGGGGGCAGAGTCCTTAAATTAGAATCAGGGTACTAGGGTCTGTCTTGAACCCTGCTTTCTTGAAATTTTCACTCACAAAGAGAACTGAGAATGCACTAAATCACTCTAACTTCAGTGTGCTGGGCTCATGGGCTCTGGCTGAGCAGCCAACAGTGCCATGGCTTGGCAGCGAGTAGCAATTTCCCTCGGTTCATGCCCTGAAGGGGACATAAGACCAGACACAAGGAGAACCTCTGAAAGTTAGTCACAGGACCTCACACCAAAGCTCCCTGCACTGTTAGCTGCCTTGAGCTCATAGCCAGGGGTCAGGATCGGTGGGTAGCCATATATTTGGAGCAATCAAAAAGATGGAAGGAAATCTACCTGACTCAGGTCACGGTGTGGAAGAAAGTAAGTGGGTAATCATGGTCCAGTTGGCCGAGAAGCAACAACCTCTCTGATAAGCTAGATCTCCCCCTCTGAGGGTCAG
>NW_022104330.1:3688-5362 GCF_000313985.2 Echinops telfairi
CAATCTTAGTGAGCCAATTGTGTTTTTCCCCTTCTTTCTCTTTATTTTCTTTCTTTCTGCCTTTTCTTTTCCTCTTTCTTTCTTCTCTTCTGTTCCTCTCTACTCCATCGTTTTCCTTCCACATGCCACTGCTGGTTTCCAGCTCCCCTTCCCCCGCTGCCTAGGGCATTTCCAACCAACCAGTAGGCAGAGCTCCAGCCTGCCCCCTGTGAAGTGCTGCACACATCATGAGGCAGTGCCACACACAGCAGAGCGCAACTATCTCTATACCTATCTTTTTCTTCTTTTTACTTTCTGTTCTACTTCTTTCGCTTTTTCTTCTTCCTTCTCTTCTCTCTTGTCCCATTTTGCCCACAGTCTAAGCATATTCAGGTTTTCTTTTTTGCTAGTTTATTTTTTTAATTCTTTGTTTATAGTTTTGACTTTGCATTTTGTATGTGTGTTAGGTTTTTTTTTTTGCTCTTGTCTGTTTTATCCTTTTTATCTTTTTCTTTTCTTCTCCCTCTCTTTCCTGTCACAAGCTACTACTGGCTTCAGGCCACTCCCCTCCACCTAGGAAAACTCTGAGGGCCCAGTTGGGGGAGCTCCTGCCTACACTTGTTGGTTTTACATGCAGCTGAGGAAATCATCCCATCTTCCACCATACCCCAAGCAACTGGGGGAATCTCCCCTACAAATGACTGGGGGAAAACCAGCCTATACCCCAAGACCCTACAAGTGACTGGGGAAACTCCTTCCTACTGTCTGTGGTGTTCCATGCTGCTGCAGGAACAACTGCCCAACCTCCACAAAGATGTCTCAGACTAGGGTAATTTTGACTTCCATCTACGGTGCTCTACACCAAGGAGGGTACACCCACACATCATCCGCAGAACTCCAGTTGCAGAGGGAAACAACACATGCCACCTGCGATGCTCCAAACGCAGTGAGACATCACACTATGGCTTACAGAGAGATCAGCCAGTGAAAGACCATCCTTGTGGGCACACAGCCACCTTACCAGTATTCCATGAGAGGATTAGCCAACTCACATTCCAAATAACAAGAAACTGATTGGCTAGGGTAAGAGTGAAACCACAGGAAGATACAGCGATAACCTGAACCCCCCGTGAAGCTACCTGCAGATAGTTCATAGAAGGACTCATACAAGTCCCCCAAGGGAAGGCCAGTGCTTTGACGCTGGAAAATGGTGCCTGGCCCCTCTAAAACAACACATACAGCAACCATCCCCAAAAGCCTCAACAAAAAAGCAGAAGAAACAGAAGGCAATGATGGAAGAAGTGATGATCCTAATGACATGCATAGAAGAAGCCAACATTGACTTGTCACAGAAAGAAATTTCCAGAATGCTTCATGGAGTCATACAGGATATGAGGGAAGAAATACAGAAAAAAGGATGAAATGATAGAGGAAATAAAGGTAATGCACCAAAGGGAAATAGAAGACCTAAGAGATGAAATAACAAAATCCAGTAGCAAATTAACAGACTGCCAAAAGACCGGAGGAGGCAGAAGAGACCTAGAGAATAACCAAGCAGACATCAACAAATGGGAAAAGCAGTCAAATAAGACAATAAGAGAAGCTGAAGAAAACCTGAGAGCCAGCTCTCATGCTACGAAGAGGAACAACATTAGAACAATTGGGCTACCAAAACAAGACTGAACAAAGAAGTCA
>NW_022104330.1:6058-8827 GCF_000313985.2 Echinops telfairi
AAATTAACCTCAAGGTACAAGCCATAACAAGAGACAAGGAAAGGCACTATATAATGCTCAAGAGAACAGTAGACCAAGAACCAGTGAGCATAATAAATATATACATGTCCAATGAGAGAACGGTGAAATTCATAAATCAAAAACTCCAAAAGATGAAAAATGAAATCGAAGGCTCAACAATTATAGTATGTGACTTTAATATACCACTCTCAGAAAAAGACAGATCACAGGGAAAGAAACTTAACAAGGACCAGTGAGCATAATAAATATATACATGCCCAATGAGAGAACGGTGAAATTCATAAATCAAAAACTCCAAAAGATGAAAAATGAAATCGAAGGCTCAACAATTATAGTACGTGACTTTAATATACCACTCTCAGAAAAAGACAGATCACAGGGAAAGAAACTTAACAAGGAGGCTACAGATCTAAATAGCACACTTGGACGATTTGACATGATAGATATTTTCAGAGCTTTCTACCCAAATTCACATTCTTTTCAAGCCCACATGGCACATCCCCAAAGAGAGACCAAATGCTGGGACACAAGCCGAACCTGAGTAAATTCAAGCACATAGAGATTATACAGATGTCTCTCTCTGACCACTATTCCATAAGACTGGAAATCAACCAAAGTATGATGAAAATAACAAGAGCAAATAATTGGAGGATGAATAACTCTCTATTGAAAAAGGAGTGGATATTGGCCCAGATCAGACATGAAATCAGTAAGTTTCTGGAAACCCAAAGAGAATGAAAATACAACGTACCAAGACCTTTGGGAAACAGCAAAGGAATGTATCAGAGGAAGACTGATGCACACATGAAAAAAGGAAGAGGGGCTTATGGTTAATATGCTGGCACAAAATTTACAGCAATTAGAGCAGAGTCAACAGGACAATCCTACTAAGAGCAAAAGTAAACAAATAATAAAAATCAGGGATGAGATACAGGAGAGGGAATACAAGAAAACTATGGGGAAAATTAATGCATCTAAAAGTTGATGTTTGAAAGGATTAACAGGATGGATAGACCACTGACAAACCTAACCAAAGACAGTCAGGAACAAATTTCAATAACAGGAATGAGGGATGAAACAGGGGACATTAAAACCGACCCTAATGAAATCAAAAGGATAATTGCACAGTATTATGAAAGCCTGTACTCTAATAAATTCAACAACTTGGAAGACATGGACAAATACTTGAAAAAACAATCCCTCCCTAGATTTTCCCAGATGGACGTCAAGAACCTCAACAGACCCATAGCAATAGAAGAAATAGACAAGGTTACTAAGGGATTACCACAAAAAAAATCCCACAGGCCAGATGGCTTCACAGGAGAATTCTACCAACCTTTCCGGGAAGAACTGACACCAATCCTACACAAACTATTCCAGAACATAGAAAAAGACAGAAAACTCCCAAACTCTTTCTATGAAGTTTGTATAACTCTGATACCTAAAGTGGGCAAGGATCCCACAAGACTTGAGAACTATAGACCAATATCCCTAATGAACATTGATGCAAAAATCCTTTAAAAAATACTGGCCGATAGAATACCAAAGCATATTAAAAAAACAATTCACCATTACCAAGTGTGATTCATATCTGGGATTCAGGGATGGTTCAACATACGAAAGACCATTAGTATTATTCACCACATTAACAGGAAAAATTATAAGAACCATGTGATAATATCGATAGATGCGGAAAAAGCATTCTACAATATCCAACACCCTTTCCTGTTTAAGACACTCAAGAAGATAGGAATGGAAGGAAAATTCCTCAATATTATACACGCTATATATGAAAAGCCAACAGCCAATGTGGTAGTCAATGGAGAAAAGATGAGACCAATCCTTCTGAAAAGGGGGACTAGACAAGGATGTCCCTTATCCCCAATCCTATTTAACATCGTACTGGAGGTCATACCTAACAATGTAAGACAAAGAAAAAACATCACAGTTATTCATCTGCAGAAGGAAGAGGCAATGTTCTCGTTATTTGCAGACGATATGATTTTATATATAGAAAATTCTGAAACTCCACAAGTGGAGTGTTGGAAGCAAAAGAGGAATATGGCAGATTACATGAGTCCACTGAGACAAGCTTAAAAAAAAAGCGGGGCATAGGGGAAATGCTACTACATATGTACATCTCTGGGGTGAGGTCTAACAACTATGGCAGGTGCCAAACCCAATCCTGGGATACATATGGCAGCCAACTAGATAAGAGGTGGAAAGAAAGAGAGAAAAAAAAGGCATTGGTTGAGGGGAGCAGGGCACTAATCCACCCAAGAGGAGGGTATTGCATATATCTCCACAAGAGAGGGAGAGAGACCAGGCTCCAACACAATGCCCCAAGACATGAATACAACATACCAGCATGTACCGGGAAACCAATAGAGAGGTCTGCGGGGGGGCCCCAATCCCAGTTATGTGGAGCCCAACCCCCCTAAGAAGAAAGGCCCAAGGACCATGTTCCTGCTCAGCGGAGACATCCCACGGGGAGGACCTTAGGGCTGGCCCCACCACGGGACACGGCGTCTCTCACTGACGCTGCGGGGAACAGCACTGGAGACACAGTGCGAGAATAGTACATGGTGGGCCCCATCACTCTGGGGTGAGGCACTGAGGGCATGCAGCAGAGCAGCAGGGGAAGCAGACTGATCAACCCCCCTCAGAAGAAAGCCCCAAGGACCATGTTCCTGCTCAGAGGAGACATCCCACGGGGAGGACCTTAGGGCTGGCCCCACCATGGGACAC
>NW_022104331.1:0-1619 GCF_000313985.2 Echinops telfairi
CTGGTGACAGCTTGGCCCTGCTATTCCTGTCCCACACGGTCAGGTCAGCTCCACTTCACAGCAACCTGAGGTCCAGCAGGACAGCACGGCGCTGGCCCTGTGCCTTCCTCCCCGTGGCTGTGCGCAGCCTGGGCGGCACCTGCTTTGTCACTTCATCTTGGTGAGAGGCCGCCTCTTCTTCACTGCCCTCCGCTTTACCAGGCGTGACGTCCTGCCCTCCTGGTCAGCTGTCCACGACGCGGCAGACAAAGTCTTGCCTGGCACCTGGCTTCTAAGGAGTGTCTGGCCACACTTCTCCAGCCCAGGCCGGTCCCTTCCCTGCCCCTCTGGCCACCGTGACTCAGACTGTCTCTTGATCCCGGTCAGCCCGAATGCAGCACCGTGGCCTCAAAGGGACAGGACAAAGAAAGCAACAAAGGCCACACCCACTGAAGTCCAGCTGATCCCCACTCACAGCGGGCGGCCCTGAGCCAGACAGCACAGCCCTGTTCCCTGGGGGTCAGACCCTGCGGCCACAGCTTCCTCTCACGGAGCTGCTGGCACTTAACCGTGTGCCACCAGGGGTGTTGACCCCCACATCGGCTTCGTGAAGTAGCCCCCCACAGCACCCAGCCAGGAGGGGTGGCAGGATGACCCTGTGTCTGCCCACTCCTCGGTCCTGGAGGCAGGGAGGAGAGGACTTGACCCTGGTCAGAGGCCCAGAGGATGCCAAGGTGGGCATGGGTTCCAGCACCACAAGGACAGGTTGGTCGACCCACAGAGACCCCTGGAAGTGGCCAGGGCCCACGCCCATGCCCACCCCAGAGATGGCTGGCTCTGTAAGCAGGGACGTGCTGGTCTGGGAACCATATGTCTGCCTTGGGTACCTGTCCTTCCTGCCTGGGACACTCGGGTCCGTGGCTGAGGCCATGTGTCTCTGGGGCTAGTGGCTCCTTGTTGGGGGGTGGGGGCTTGCTCCTGGCACACCTCCCTCCAGGACAGCACCAGTCCCAGTGCAGAAGGTCTGGCTCCTGGCGGAGCAAACGGCTTGAAGCGCAGGCAGTGTCTGAGAGGAGAGCCCTGGTGATCGGCTGAAAAGATTCCGGCCTCAAAAGCCCCCGGAGCCCCCGGAGCAGCAAGTGCTCTGCTGCGCACCCCCTCCCGGGGGAGCCTGGAGTCAGTGCCTCATGCCGGTTTCAGTCAGAAGGGCCGGAGGCCAGCCTGGCAGATGCTTGGCGCATCTTCCCTGTGGAGAGGAAACAGGCCTCCTCTCTCCGTCTGCGCTGGGGCCTGACGCCGTGGGGTCACAGGAGCCCACAGTCCTCTGGCTGCGATGAAATATTCAGTGTGACGTCTCCTTCCTGCCCCACGGCGCTTTTAAGAAGAGGCACCCACCCGTGCCCTGGCGCAGACACCCCTCCAGGCTGCTCGGCTGCTCGGCGCAGGACATTGCCAGGTAACCCTGAGGGGGCTGCTCCGCTGACCCCGGCTGGGTGCGGGTGATTTCTGAAGAGATCATAGAGGGTGTGGGTCTCGACCTCGGGACAAAGGCCAGAAACACACAGAAACGGCTCTGAGCTCACTGCAGACAAGTGCCGACCTGGGTGGCCAGAGGTAGGGGCTCTGGTGGGCAGTCAACC
>NW_022104331.1:3062-4152 GCF_000313985.2 Echinops telfairi
GTCCCACGTTCTCTGTGGTGAGGAGAATCCCCTGGCTCCTCTTGGATAGCCAGTGGGCATGCACACTTCCCACTGGCAGCCCCTGCAGGGGGAAACTGAGGCGGGGCCGTTTGAGTCAGCCTGGGCTGTCAAGGTGACCCAGCAGGCCAGAGCGGAGCCATGGTCCAGCCCACGGCCCTGCCCTTGGCCACCAGTGGGCTGGCAGCCGCACCATGACTGGCCCTGCAGTCCACCCCTCTCCGTGAAAGCGCGTGCCCACAAGGACACAGGGAGGGCACGTGAGAAGAGAGCAGGACTGGGCGGGCTCCATCTGGGAATGTAAAGTTCTGGAAATGAGGCCCCACCTGGGTGGCCCTGAGCTCTCCAGAGGGCAAAGCCACCAGGGAGGGGCTCTGGTGAACAGTCTCTCTGCTCCTGGTTCTGCAGGTGGGGGCACCCCAGGCAGGTGTGCCGGCGGGGCTGCAGGTCATGAACCAGCAACTAAAGCCGAAGTCTGGGGTTCCGAGACTGTAAATCTGAGGGCAGCCAGACAGTCTGTTTCCCGAGGGGTGAGCCGCTGGTGGGTGTGCATGACCGACATTATGATCTTATGTTGGCACCATAACCCATGGCGCCCGCTGGGTGGGGAGGGCGCTTAGAGGTGAAACTACAATCTGAGGAGAGACAGGGTGCGGTGTAACCAGAAGGTGGGGTGACCTTTGATTCCCAGGGGGATGTTTGGCTGTTTGAACAGATCTGTGGGCTGGTAAGACACTGAAGCCCGTTAGGCTGAGGACCGGGGAGGGGACCGATGGGCAAGATTGGAGGGGCTCATATATAGGACTTGGGGGACCTGTAGGGCTCAAGGGTTTGGGGGGTATTGATTTGCATGTCCAGTTGTGTGTGTGTGTCTGTGTGGTATGTAGGTGTGTGTGTCTGTACATGTGTGTGTGGTATGTGTGTGTCTGTGTGTGGTGTGTCTGTGTGCTGTGTCTGTGTCTGTGTGTGTGGTATGTGTTTGTGTGAGTGTATGGTGAATGTGTCTGTGTGAGTGTGTGGTGTGTGTGTTCCAGGTACAGCCCTACTCCGTTGTTGCTGGGTGCGTCCAGTG
>NW_022104331.1:5929-8532 GCF_000313985.2 Echinops telfairi
TGACTGACACCCACCTTTCCGGGTTTTAAAGCATGCAGTACGCAGTATTCCCTGGTTTCTGTTTGCACCGCTGCCTCTCGATCTGTGTGCAAGCTCCACAGGAGCACAACCTAGTGCTCTGGAATGCCCGCTCTTCTCGGGGCTAGCCACGTCGTATTATGGTCTGCGGAGTCCAATGCGTTTGCATAGTGAATGGAACACAAGTGGACATCTTTCTGGTCTTCTCCGCTCTGAGCCAAGATCCAGCTGACATCAGCGATGGAAACCTTTGTTCCACGTCCTCTTCCGAATCCGCCCTGAGCCTCCGGCAGCCCCCTGTCAGTGTCCTGCTGCAGCTGTTTGGGGATGATCTTCAGCAAAATTTTACTTGCATGGGATGACAGTTCTATTGTTCTATCCTTTGAGCGTTCTGTTGGGTCACCTTTCTTTGGAATGGGCACAAATATGGATCTCCCCCACTTGGCTGGCCGGGGGCCTGTCTTCCAAATTTCCTGGCATGCACAAGTGAGCGCCTCCACTGCTTCAGCGTGTTGATGCATTTCAGTGGTCTCCCGTGAATTCCTGGAGGAGCTTTGTTTCCTGCGAATGCACTCCGTGCAGTTTGCACTGCTCCCATCAGCACCACTGGTTCTTGCTCACGTGCAAGCCCCAGAAATGGTGGACTGTCCACTAGTCCTTACTGGAACAGTGACTGTATTCTTTCCATCTTGTGATGCGTCCTGCATCAGTCAATGTTTGACCATGGAATCTTCCCATATTTCAACCCCAGGTTTACAATTTTTCTCGAGTTCTTTCCGTTACAGATATGTCCTTCCTTTGGGGTTTGCTAACTGTAGGTCTCTGAGCCGTTCTTTGTAGCGTTTTACTTTGCCTTCTCAAGCTGCCCTTTGAAGTTTTCTGTTCACTTCTTTGACCTCACCCTTTCTTCCACTTAGATTCTGTACGTTTATGAACAGGTTTCAGGGTCTCTTCTGTCGTCCACTCTGATGTTTTCTTTCTTTCCTGCCTTTTTAATGACCTTTTGCTTTCTAAATGAATGACCGTCTTGACGTCCTCCCACAGCTCCGCAGGTCTGCTGTCAGTCGTGTTCTTGTGTCAAATCTATTCTTGAGATGTTCTCAGAATTCAGGTGGTAGACTCAATGTCATATTTTGGCTCCCGTGGACCTGTTTTCATTTCCGTCAGCTTCAACCTGAACACTCACAGGAGCCCTTGATGGCCTGTCCCACAGGCAGCCCCGGCCAGATTTGGCTAATGATACTGAGCTTCTCCATCCTCTCTTACCACCCAGGTAGTCCACTGGATTTCCGTGTGTTCTGTCTGGAGAAGCCCATGTGTACGGTCACCTATTGTCGTTGAAAAGGCATTTCCTCCCAACAAGTCCTTGGCCTTGCAGTAGTTTTGCCATGGATATCGTCTCTGTGTGTTCCTTTTCATTCTGGATGACTTCCAGTTTCCTCGGCTCAGACCTTGTCCCTGTCCTGGTTCCCAGTATGTTTGCAGCTGGTTCTTCCCATTCCGAGTCGTGCCCTGTCTGCAAACAAAGCGCCATGGGGTCTGCATCGTTATGGCCGACTCTCTCCTCATCTCCTGCCCCTGGCCCTGCCGGTGCCTCCTGGTGGTCATAGGGTGTCAGTGGCTAATCCCTCAGCTGGACAGTAAGTCCTTGCCGTTGCCTGCTTTCAGTCAGAAAGCTCTGCCGAATCCTGCCCACCTGGGTGACCTGCTGGGATTTGAAATGGCAGTGACCTGGCTTCCAGCCTCATAGCAACGTGCAGGCCGTGTGGCACACGGACAGATGGGTGACACCCTGCTGGAAACAGTCACCCTGCTACCAAGCAGCCCGGGCTGCCCACGTGGCTTAGCAGCCAGATCTCGGGGGCAGCGTGCCAGGCTCAAAGATGTGGCCAGGCCGCTCACCGCAAGTGTCACTCTCCACTGTTCTGACAAAGGCCCAGGCCCTGCAGGGCCCACTCCACCTGTTCCATCTCCCACCCCGGCTTCAGCCTGTAACTGCTTCCCTCTGCTACCTATCAGCATGACCCCTGTTCCTAGATGGGAAGCTGACCCCGGGGGAGCCCTGCCACTGCAGGCTCTGGCTGGTGCTGGGAGCCAGGGGAGGGTGGAGTGTGTGCCTGGTGGTGCAGGCCTGTGCTCCCCACTAGAGTCTAAGGCCTGCCCTCCAGGAGGCAGGAGTGGCCGAGGCTTTCCTGTGAAGTGAGACAGGGATGCTGGCCTCACTGGTGTCCACAGTGGCCTTATGTTATCTGTCTGTATCACATGGACCCCACCCTTGGGTGGTGTCCTGTGGGGTGGCCACTGTCAGAGCCTCAGGTTGGAGCAGGCCCTGGCTTCCTCCAGGGTCCAGAGCTCAGTGCAGTGCCTCAAGCCATGCCCGGCGTGTGGGGTGGGAACCCAAGAAAAGGCCCATCGGCACATGGCAGCTGATGAGGCCAGGGCCCAGTGACCTTCACCAGATGTCCAAGTGGAGAAGGTCTGATGGGGCCACCGGCTCCTCCCAGAGCTACGGCCCAAGAGATGGGCCTTGTGGGCCCCGCAGGCTGCCACCTTTGAGTGTGTGCAGAGGGGCATGGGGCGGGGGG
>NW_022104332.1:0-1645 GCF_000313985.2 Echinops telfairi
AGAACCACGGAGCCGCTCGCCTTGCACAAGTGACAGCATATGCGGTGATAGGATTCTGGAAAAAAAGATGCTGTTCATCTTTGCTCTGGGAGCCAGCAAGCTTTCTCTGCTGGTGTTGTTACTCAGCTAAACTCCCTGCCATCGTGGGGTTTCCGGCTCCCTGGGCATTTCTGATGCTGTCCACTTGTATGGGAATTAGAAAGCGGCATCTTGCTCCCAAGAAGCAGCTGGTGATTTTGAACTGCTGATCTTGTGATAAGGAGCCCACCACACAACACACTATTCTACCAGGGCTCCAAGGTATCTCTAACTGCTCCCTTTTTACTGACGGCTTGGTTGAGTGCTTGGGTCTCTTCTTAAGCTTCCAGTTGCTATCAAATCTCAACTTCTCAGTTGCCAGCAAGACTCCATCTTCTATGTGTCAGTTGGTCTCATGTGTAACATGAAAAAAGGAAGAAATGATAGAGGAGATAAAGGCCATACACCAAAAGGAAATACAGGAGCTTATGGAGGAGATAACCAAAACCAGTAGCAGAAACACGGACCTCGAGAACCAACTGGAGGAAGCAGAGAACCGTATCAGTGACTTGGAGAACAGCCAAGCAGACTTTAACAAATGTGAACAAAAATCTGATAAGATCATCAGAGAAGCTGAAGAAAACCTAAGAGCTATGTCTGCTGCTATGAAGCAGAACAGCATTAGAATTATTAGCTTACCAGAGGAAGATACAACATAGAAGACATCTGTAACAATAGTGAGAGAATTCTTGGAGAAAAATTTCCCCAGCTTAATGAATGAAGCCAGACAACCAGTCAGGGGCTGAAAGAACACCAGATAGACTAAATCCCAAGAAGAAGTCACCAAGGCACATAATAGTTAAACTATCCAACTTTGAGGAAAAGGAGAAACTCATGAGAGCAGCTAGGGAAAAACAAGAAATCACATATAAAGGTTCCCAAATAAAAATATGCTCAGACCTATCAGCAGAAACTATGAAGAAGAGGAGAGATTGGAATAACATATTCCAAAAACTGAAGTTAAACCGCAAACCCAAGAATACCCAGCCAGATTATTGATCAAGATAGATGGAGAAGTAAGAGTCTTCCCAGACAAGGAAAAACTCAAAGAATACATTAGAAGAAACCCAGCCCTACAAAAGATCCTTGCCGACCCAGTATGAGCAGAAGAACAACAACACCCACCAAGGATAAAAAAGAGACCGCCACATAGTACAACCTCACTCAGAGGGCAACAAAGAAAACAGACCCCAAGATAGCATTGGCTTAAGGATGGAAAGAAGCCAAGATACACACACGTGCACAGCACACTAATGAGAAAGGAAAGTAGGAAAACATCCAACTCAAAAGGTATAACACGACATCACAGAGTCCGCAGATGGAGATAATAACCCTGAATATCAATGACCTGAGCTCAGGCATTAAAAGACTGAGACTAGCAGTCTTAGAAAACACAACCCATCAATCGGCTGCCTACAGCAGACACATCTCAAGGTTACAGTAAAAAATAGGCTGAGAATCAAAGGCTGGAGAAAGGCACACCAAGCAAACAGCAATTCAAAAGAAGCAGGGTTGCAATCCTAATCTCGGATAAAATTGACCTCAAAGTGTAAACCATAAAAATAGA
>NW_022104332.1:6865-8809 GCF_000313985.2 Echinops telfairi
CCTCCCATTGCTGCAACCGCTATGTCAATCCACCTCCCTGAAAGTCTTCCTCTTTTTCACCCACCCTCTATTTTACCAAGCACCATCTCCTTCTCCAGGGACTGACCCCTTCTGATAACCCAGCCAAAGTACTTGAAACAAAGAAATCTCATCATCTTTAATTCTAAGGACCATCCTGGCTGTACTTCTTCCAAGTCAGATTTATGTTCTTTTGGCAGCTCAGGATGTATTCAAGACTCTTCGCCATCACCAGTGTGTTAGACTGGGTTCTCTAGAGTTTACATTCTTATCAAATGCTATACATAATTTATCATGAGTCACATATTTGACTGCCGTTGCATGGTTGCAAAACACAGATGAACTTTGTTTAGTATTCTCTCTGTGTTAGTCCAGGTTGACTAGAGAAACAAATTCATAAACACTCATGTGTATAAGAAAGAGCTTTCTATACAAGAGCAATTGAATATTGAGAAAACATCCCAGCCCGGTCCAGATCAAATCCATCAGTCTGATATTAGCCCATATATCTGATACCAATCTATAAAGTCTTCTTCTGATTCACAAAACACATGAAATCACACCAAATGCAGGCAGATCACAGGTCAGTGGATGGAAAGGCTTGTGGATCCAGTGGTGTTGTAAGTAGCTAAGTGATGGCAGGGTTCTCTATGTGGCTCCTCCATCTCAGGGCATTAGTTTGGTTCCATGTGTATTCTCGACAGGGATGTCTCCCAGAGAGAGTCAAGAGAAAGAATATCTCCCGTGTCCAGGGAGGTGTGCTGGAGTTCGCAGAGTACTCAGGAGAAGGCCATGACAACACAGAGACCTCATAGGATATCACCTGATTGACAAGGTAGACTCCACCCCCTCACTCTTAATCCTCTCAAATTGACAAAAAGTTACATAACTATAACACTCTGATTCAGCCCAGGACCATGTGACTTCAGCAATGACATCCCTTGTTCCCCATCTACTGCTGGATCAGGCTTGACTTTCTGCCATCCCTTATTGATATATTGCTACAACTGATTCTAAATTATTTTCGGCAAAATGTTATTTGCACGTGATACTGATGATATTGTTCAATGATGCCTACATCCTAGTGAATGATCTTTCTTTGAAATGAGCACAAATATGGACCTTTTCAAGTTGCTCTTCCAAATTTCTTGGCATTATTGAGTGAGCACTTCGAGGATGATACCCAGAAACCCACAGGACCAAATAAAGAAGGAAGCCGGATGAAAGCAGGGACTCTAGTCAATACAATGAAACTCTGAGACGCTGAGAGGGAGACCTCCATGGGACTGACTGGATTCCTTCTGGAGCTCACACTTTTCTTCCCTTTGTTAGAAAACCACAGTTGTTGGTTTTGTTTTTTCATGGCTCTGTATTAATTGAAAATATTAGAGTTTTCTTCTCTCACAGATTCTACCCTACACCTGTAGGATCTGGCATTCACCAGCTTCACAGTAATGATGGACCGGCATTGGCTCAATGATGATGGAAAATGTTCCCCAGGGATACAAGGTGTTAGTGTAGGAGAAGCAGTAATGTGCAGGGCTATGGGGGAAGGACACCTGGGAGCTCTCAGTCATTTGTGTTCACTTTTTCCATAATCCTAAAACTACTCACAGATTTAAAGTCTGCTGTGATAAATGCATTAATAGTGAAAATTTTTTAAAAAAAAGAGTGTGGCTGCCAGCTCTGGCCATCCTCTCTCTGTAGCTTTACAACCCTATGAGAAGAGTTCAGAGGTCAGCCAGAAAAGGCATTCCTCTGAGGTAATTACTGGGTCCTATCAGATGATTCCCAACTCACAGAGACCCCTGTGGCAGAGTAGGGCTGCCCCTTAGGGTTTTCCAGCTTGTCATCTTTATGGAGAGCCACAGTGGTGGAGTAAGTGGATTAAGAGTTGGGCTGTTAGCAGTTTGAAAGCCAGTCCAA
>NW_022104333.1:0-1152 GCF_000313985.2 Echinops telfairi
AAAAAAAAGAAATTAAATGAAATTACTAGTTGCCCAAACCCCTTCCCCAATCCACTGCATAGACTAGATTTTGACTCAGAGTCACCCTATCAAGTAGCGGTTCTCAACCTGTGGGTCTAGACCCCTTGGGGGGTCGAATGACCCTTTCACAGGGTTGCCCAATTCATAGCAGTAGCCAAAATGACAGTTATGAAGTAGCAACTGAAATAATCTTATGGTTGGGGGTCACCACAACATGAGGAACAGTATTAAAGGGTCATGACATTAGGAAGTTTGAGAACCACTGCTATAAAGGATCTTGTGGAGTAACTGGTGGGTTTGAACCACAGACCTTGCACTTAGAAGTCCAAGACTTACCTGAGTGCCAACAAGGTTCTTTAATTGTATGAAACAACAAAAAGGATTGTTTATTAATTTTAATAAGTAGGGTTAAGTGTCAAATTGTTATGGCATTTAGAGTCCATTGGATACAAAGTATGATCTAAGTTATAAAAATCATTATTTACAAAATACTGGAAAGTACATGTTTGGTAGCTATTCATATTTATGATTAAAATTTTATCTATTTAAAAGTGCGCAAAGAGATAAATAACTTTTATAAAATTATTTTAGGGGTTATCAGAGGAAACAATATGAAAACTCCCGATTTCATGTACCAAATAGTTACAGTTGTAGCAGGTGGTGATGACAGGTTTCATAGGGAAAATGTGATCCGTACCTGTAGAGCACCGAGTAGTGCAGACGTGTGTGTCTTGTTGATAGGAACTCTTGTGACAGTTCAAACCAAATCAAACTCATTGCCCCGGAGTTGAATCTGACCCGATAGGACATAGTAGACCTGCCCATTTATAGTCCAAAGCTGCAAATACTTATGGGAACAGAGAGCCTCTTCTTTCTCCCTCACAGCTACTATTGCATTCAAACTGCTGACCTTGCAATGAGCAACCCAAAAGTAAAACACAGTGTTATGATATGTAGTATTGAATTAAATGTGGGGGGTGTGAGTGGGGTGCCAGCCCCACCCGCTGCTACTACCTACGGGTTCAGTAAGCACAATGTTACGTTTGAGACATGTAAGTATTATATTAAGTCATCGAGAGCATGAGAGATATTACAATAATGCAGTCAGACACATTACATGGTAGCATTGCT
>NW_022104333.1:1922-3229 GCF_000313985.2 Echinops telfairi
CAACTGATAGAGACTATTATCAGTAGGATGGGAACTCCACCCACAGGAGCCTGTCCATTGTCCCCAGCAGCAGGGAGCAGGCCCGGTGCAGTCTGGCAACTGATCGCTCAGGGGAGGGAATGCCTGTGCATCTGACCTCCCCCCACAATGATAGAACAGTCAGAAATCCAAACCCAACTCACTACCATCGAGTCAATTCTGACTCGTAGTGAGAGCTGGAGAAATAAAAAAAATACCAAGACAGCATAGCCAAGTTCCAAATTTTCAGTCAACACTGAGACATGACCTCATTCATTATTTATAAACTTTTGCAGACAGATTTATGTCTTCTCTTCTGATGAGTTTAAGGATGGGTGGAATGTTCAGTTTACCATTATACTGGGAGCCAGGATCCATTATGGCATCCTGATTACTAAGTGGTTGGCACTCTGTGTTAAGTGTTAGCAATACAAAGATTTGTAAGACACACTTAAGTCTAGACCCAATCTAAGAACAGCTAGTTCTTATGACATGGCTGTACTTGATACCCTCATGGAGAGGGTGCTATAGAAAAGTATGATGAAGAAGCCAGATACTGCTAGGCTATGAGGGGAAATAGTGTCTGGGGCTTTAAAGGTTTGTTTTAAAACAACCACCCAGCTAAATAAGGTGTCAACTAAATCCACACAGAAGAAGCACACCGGCCTGTGTGATCCAAGGATTATAAATAATAAAATCCAAATCCGAAGGAGAGAATGGTATCAGTCTAAATTGTCAACACCTGGTTTGCAGAAGGCTATGGATGATAGCGGAAGCCCAAAATCCATTTGCAGAGCCCACACGCAGATTAAGCCTCTATTAAATTCCTTCTGACCACAGTCCAGTGATGTGAATAGCTTTGCTCTCAGCATTATAACGTTGCTTATGGCAGATGTCTCACTCTCACTGCCATTGAGTTGATGCCCACTCATAGTGACCCTATAGAGCGGGGGTTCTTAACTTTCCTAATGCTACGACCCTTTTATACAGTTCCTCATGTTGTGGTGACACCCCCAACCATAAAATTATTTTTGTTGCTACTTCATAACTGTAATTTTGCTACTGTTATGAATCAGGCGACCCCTGTGAAAGGGTCGTTCGACACCCCCCCCAGGGGTCATGACCCACAGGTTGAGAACCGCTGCTATAGAGCAAGGTAAAACTGCCCCCTGTGGGTTTCTGAGACTCTAGCTCTTTATGGGAGTAGATAGCCTCACACACCACAGAGCCATCCCTGTGATTGGCTCCAGATCAGGCCATTGTGATCCCTTGGGTTTTCTCTCAAGCAC
>NW_022104333.1:4947-6068 GCF_000313985.2 Echinops telfairi
CATGTTTGAATTTATTCCCTCTGATCAAGATAAAACGTCCCTTAAAGCCACGCCCCAGGGGAGGATAAATGGATGAGAAGGGAAAGGAAGTCTGGTTGTAAGGCTTGACCATGCCTAGTCAGGAAGGGATCATGGAACATGCCTGGGCAGAGGACTGGGCCTGGGAGCATCCCCCCCCCAGGGAGCTCTGCCTGCTGTCCTGTGCTGTGAGGGGCGCGGGGGAAAGGGGGCAAGGCCGACCTGCCTTGCCACATTCTCTTCAGTATTCCACTCTCCCCAGTTCATGCAGCCCTACATTTTTGGAATAGAGTCTGTAAATGCGGACAATTTTCAGAACAACGATCAAATATCTAAAAGACCCCCCAAAACAGTGGCACACAAGAAAAAGCCTGGTTGGAGCCATTCTCTTAATACAGTGTGTACGTTGTGTACAAGCGGACCATTGAAGGAATCGTGGATTGCTTTTTAAAGTGTATTTCACACACCTTGAGAGGTGTGAACGGCATTACACAGTCTTCACTTTATTTGATGCGCTAGTGCACCTACGTTCATGGGAATCCTTCTCCAAAGCATGCAATCCCTTTTGCTTCCATTCTCGGCTCATGTTCGGACTGCTGGGTACACGTGTCCAGGTTGCTCACTGCACAAGAACACCTAACCAAGGAAACGGCTGGGGGCTGAGCTGCAGCTCCTGTCGAGCTGAGCGCCCTCACATGGGCCGGCATCCGCCTGGAGGCAGGGCGCCTTTTTCTACCTGTGCAGCCTCCCAGTCCACTTCTCAACGCACCCATCTTCAGGCCTGGAGGATCCTTTGGACTTTGCTCAAAGGTGCCCTGTGGGTTGCATTGAAATCTAGCACAATGCACTTTTCTGATGGGACTTCCCTGCCAGAGAGACGTGCCTGCTTCTCCTGTCAGGTATGACTTGTAATATAGATCAAGAAATCCACATCCGGTTTTGGAAAACTGTCTCTCTTTTTATGGTTGGAGTTACACCGTCCCTGTGCGCCCCCACCCTCGCCCCACCGGCTCTGATTGTCCCTGACAGAACTGAAAGAAAAAAACACACCAAAAAACCCAACTGGATTTCTAGATTGACAAGCTTGTGGTGGCCCTTTAGGA
>NW_022104333.1:7526-8835 GCF_000313985.2 Echinops telfairi
GTTCACAGTTTATTATTACAGAACTCCATGGCCTCCACCTCACGTTTGAATGTTTTTGCCATACTGCTCAAATGGAAACCCACCTCTGCCCCCCGCGCTGCTTCCCTGTTCTGCAGCTCTGCCAGATGGTGGCTGCTGTCTCTGCCTCTGAGTTCTTGTGCTCTGGGGCCTGAGTGTGAGGTATTTCAGTTTTGTTCCTCACCGCCACTTCTGGACCATGCGCTCATCCTCCTCCTTAAGCATCCTGAGTTGGATCGCAGGACATCAGGGCAAGCCACCCATGTCTTTCACTTTGCCTTACTCTGGGCAGGCCCCTTGCTCTCATTCTCTGTGTTCCTGGTTCAATACCCCCCTCTCCAATGCCTTTCCTGGCTTCATTCTTGTTTCTTCTCCCAGACACACATTTCACTCCTGTTTCCCTGGTCTCCGTTTGCCTCTCCTCTACAATCTCTCTTGCTGATGAAGGTCCCCATGCCCATTCATCACTCTTATGGTCATACCTGAGACCCGATATGTTATTGCTTGCAGCCACATGGCTTGCATAATGATCACAGTGCGCACGCCCCACTCTGACCCTCACGGCCTCTCTTTCTAGTTCACTTCCTCTAGCACTTCACCCCCAGCAGTCATTTGACACCACAAAGATGTATAATCTCACTTTGTTTGCTTCCCTGCCATCCTTACACACCTTCAGCAGCATGATCTTCCCTTAAAATCGCTCACTTGCCTGCAACCTCAAAGTCTGACTTTGTTGAATTTTCTTGGTAAAAGCACAGCCCTAGTTAAATCCATCTCTCCTCTGACTCAGCCCTTGAAACCTTGCTGCTGGCTGTGGTTGGAGGAAAGTACTTCCCCATGCTGACTGTTCTCATTTTAATTCATGAACATAAGCCCTGAGTGGACCCAGAGGCTCCTTGGCAAACACTCTCTCGTATGTCATCAATTGCTCCTCTGTATTAGATCATGGCTATTACAATACAAACAGGCTCTTATTTCTCTCATGTTCATTTTATTTAAAAACTTTTCTTTACCCATACTACCATATCTCTCTCCTCTGAGCTCTCCTGTCTCTGTTGCTCTTTAGAGCACAGTCCCTCCAAAGGTGTCTATTCCTACCATTGCTAAGACCTTCCCATTCTCTTAAACTCATTCCAACTAAGTTTTTGCCCCAGAACATCTCAGACATTTCTCATGTCAAGGATACCAAACACCTTCATGTTGTGACACTTAGTGGTTAATTTTAGTTTCGTCTCATCGATTGGGACCCTAGGTGGGAGAGTGGGCTACACACTGGGCTAGGAACTGCAGC
>NW_022104334.1:0-1059 GCF_000313985.2 Echinops telfairi
TTGGTAACTCTGGAGATAATTTGCCCATTAACAAAAGCAACAAAAAATAAACCAATAGAAAAACTTACAAAGTATTTTTTTAAAGCAGCATTGCTGTATAATGGATACCGACTTTCTCCACAGTTTAAAAACTGACATTGGAGAAATATGTTAAATAAGCACATCTAGCATGCTCAGTTTATGAAAGTATCTTTTGTCAGTTTGATGTAAGCTACACTGGGGGAACAATAAAGTACTGCATTCATGTTCCAAAGTGAAATAGCTTGAAGAAGGGAAGGACAGTAAAACAATTATTCCAAATAGGAATAACACTTAAAATACCAGGGGCTCAAATCAAAAGTAAATGTTTAGAACATAATGATGGCAACATATGTACAAATGTGCTTGATACAATTGATGCATGGATTGTTATAAGAGCTGTCAGAGCCCCCAATAAAACAATCTTTTAATGAAAAGTACTTCTTTGAGTGATTTCCAGCCTGTCTGCTATCCATGTGCTAAAGCACACAGCATTTGTTGTCTCACATCTGAAATGGATGGTGATGTCTTGCTGGAGCTTACACAGATCTATATTTGTTTATTCTCTGAAGATGATTCTTCATCATAAGGTATTGGGAATAGATTCTCCAGAGAAAACATCTGTTCAGCTATAATGCTAGCATTTGCCAAGTTAGATGTGCTAAGGAAAAAGAACATTCTATTAGTGGTTCAGGGACCTCAAATCCACAAATTGATATAATATCAAAGACAGACAAGCTACATTTTTTCCTCATTAGTACTGCATGTGCTCTGGAGCAAAACCCAGAATTATGGTCTCGTTCTGGCTGTGCCAGGTGCAGAATACCTACGTGAAGATAATATTGGCCTTGGAGTCAGAATGACAACAGTCTGGCTGTGTTTTAGCGTCTCCTTCATTCTTCCCTGCTACTACAGGCTGGCTGCTTTTATGTGGATCGCCTTGGGCCTGTCACTGAGAGAGAGAGGTATAACATCGTAATCTAAAATGGGGATATTTATTTCAGAATTGGATGCAAATGACCAAGTGGCATAAAGGTATAT
>NW_022104334.1:2162-5149 GCF_000313985.2 Echinops telfairi
GTCATCTTTACAGAAGCAGACCACCAGGCACTTCTCCTACAGAGCAAGAGGGTGTGTTCAAATGGTCAAATTTTAGGGTAGCAGGCAAAGGTTTATCTAATTTGACTCCAAGATTCCTTGGCTAAAATTTCCTCCTGTGATAAAAATTTCCTATGGGAGAAGGCTCCAATCTTCCACGGGATTCCAGTCTACATAATCCCTACTTTGCCCCAACTCTCTTTACTCCAATGGAGTTCACTTGGCCTCTCTTACTTTTAGCCCATGCTCCCTGCCATGGGGGTCATGAGCAACTTGAGAAGCTTGTGGCATTTGCAGAGCAGTCACAAGAGCTGAGCATTTGGAGCTTCAGCGATCATTCCATTTCCATTGCACACATGTTTATTGAGTGCTTCTGAAGAGTCAGGCACTTTGGTGCTGGGTAGGCTTTGGGTGCTGTCAAAAGCAACTTTGGTTCTAAAATGTGTTCAGTGATCTGGTCACTGTTTATCTGGTTCAGCTGACAGCTTCTTTTGCTTCGTCCTCTCCATTTTTCCTGTGTCCCTCTAATGAAGAAGAACTAGTTAACTTTGGAAATGGAGGAAAAGGGAGTTTCATGCTGTCAGGACCTATCTAAGCAAAGTCTAATAGAAAACTTGTGTGGATCAATTACAATGGCAGATAATGCCATGTGAAAAGTATAAATTTGGAGGTTCAAGTCCTCCCAGAGGCATCATAGAAGAAAGGCCCAGAAGTCTACTTCCAGAAAATAAAGCAGCCATTGAACACCTTATAGAGCACAATTCTACTCTGATGCACATGGGGTTGCCATATGATGGAATCAAATCTATGATAATTGGTTTTACAACATCTTTGCAAGCCCCACCCAGTGCTAGATGAAAAGAACTCAGTCTGCTTCACCTAAGAAATATCCCTTCCAGATCCCTAAATTATCTTGTTCTGAACTCATAGTCACCAAGATCTCTGACTTGCCATACAGAGAGGGGATGTATTGATCCATCAGTTCAACCTTCTCTTATGTCTACCATTTATATTTCTCATACAAATGAATAAGTTAATGTGATTGTTAGGTTTTATGTCAACTTGGTTGGGCCAGGATTTTCCCATGATGCAACTGAACAGAGTATGGTCAACTCCGTGATGAGATCTTATGCAGCCAGAGAGTTGTGGGGAGAATAGACCTCCTTAATCTAATCACAGCCTTGATACAATTCAGAGGTTTCATTCAGGGTGTGGTCTCCTCTTAGTATGGATTAACACTGTGTGGTAGTGAGCTCACATCTTCTCCTGCTGGATCTGGATCCTGCATCTGATTTGTCAACCTCTTCTTATCAACAGATCCCCAGGGTTCATATGGTTACCTCAGATTTCAGTCAACCTCGGCTTTATTCAGTTCGGCATCCACCAGCACATCTTCCTGCTACATCTTCCTCTTTCCAATTCATCAGCCACTGCTGCTGCATGAGACAGGCGAAGCTTCTACCTCATATCTGACACATGAGCTTGAACTGGACTGGACTTAGCCACTTAGCCACTTCTACAATGTGTGAGCCATTTCTTGATATAAATCTCTTCTATCTCCATACTCATCTAAGCATTACTGGCTTTGCTGCTATAGAGAACCAAGCCTAACGCTATCAGCATTGTGCTGAGCCTACCATTTTGGTTCTAGGTGCTCAATGAGTATAAGGATACCTTTCAGAGTGGGGACCCCACTCAGTGTCTGGATAAATCAGGTGCCCAAGCCTGCCACCTAGGTTCTTACAGTATTATCCCAGTTGGAAACAATGGAAGCCACGATTTAAGGGGTGTTTATATGCAGATTTTGTGACTTCCTTCTCTGAAGCTCTCTTTTTACTGGAATTCCCTTACCCTTTGATTCCCAATTGCTCCATTAGACCCAAACTCTCCCCACTGAATCTTCAGATCAGTAAAGCTCAATCTTTTTTATGTAAGCCCTATCTGGGCAAGTGAAGGCTAGAAAAGTCCTAAAGTGGTGGTGGAAGGGGAACATATAACCATGTATCTTGGCCAGTGATTCTCCTGTTACAAGTGCCAAAGTCCCTCCAATTTATTCCTAGTGTCTCCAATAGTTTTTGTATGTTGCTCATAGTTTATGGAGTTTCTGGGTGGTGTGAACAGATAAAATACTTGACTGCTAAGTGAAAGATTGAAGGTTTGAGTTCACCTAGAGATGCATGAAAAGAAAGTCTGGTGTTCTACTTATAAAAATAAGCCATTGTAGACCAGAGGATGTGCCCTGGTACAGACAAGATCTGGAAACACTGGGAATCCTGGACAGATAAACCCCTCAGGACCAGTAATGAGAGTAGGAAGGGGAAGATGGGGGAGAAAGGGAGAACCAATCACAATGGTCTGCATATAACCCCTTCCCTGGGGGATGGACAACAGAAAACCGGTGAAGGGAGACATCAGACAGTGTAAGACATGAAAAAAATAATAATTTATAAATTATCAAAGGTCCATGAGGGAGGGGGAAAATGAGAAGCTGATACCAAGGGCTCAAGTAGAAAGAAAATGTTTTGAGAATGATGATGGCAACAAAATGTACAAATGTGCTTGACATAATGGATGGATGGATGGATTGTGATAAGAGTTGTTTGAGCCCCCAATACAATTATTTAAAAAAATAAGCCATTGAAAATCCTATGGAGTACAGTTGTACTCTGGCACAGATGAGGCAGCTATGAGCCAGTATCAACTCAAGAACAACTGGACTGGTTCAGTATTTATAGTTGTTATCTGCAGCAAAACAAAACAAAACAAAACAAAACAAAAACCAAGCTCATGGCCATCAAGTCAGTGCTGACTCATAGTGACCCCTGTAGGTCTCTGAGACTGTAACTGTTTAAGTGAGTAAAAAATCCAGTTTTCCTCCTGTGGAACTGTGGGTTGTTTCGAACTGTCAACTACGCAGATTGCAGCCCAATGAAGCCCTACACCACCAAGGTATACCACTATTTCTTGAA
>NW_022104334.1:6876-8716 GCF_000313985.2 Echinops telfairi
CTATGATGTTTTCCTTTGATGTGAGGATTGTGATACTTCCACTTACTCACTTTAGACTCATCATCAGGAAAGACCAACTAGGGTCAATAAATATGAGGGAAGTACTTAAAGAAGTTGGTTGACACATTATCTATAGCAATGAGCTCAAACATAACAATGATCATAAAGATGGCACAGGATCTAGCAACATTTCATTTTTTTATATACATAAGGTCACCACGAGTTAAAGTTGGCTCGATAGCAGCTAACAACACGTTGGTACAGAAAGAGTTGTCATACAAGAGCTAATTGCAGAAAGGCCTGCAGAGCTGGGGCATGGGCATGATCTACAGTGGCTCCCTTGTCTGTGGCCCCTTCTGTAGGTTTGCTCCTCTCCATTCAGTCCGCTTCCCAAAATTTTCAACAATCATCTCAGCCTCCTCATCTATAGTGTTTCCCAGAGTGCTTCTCAATCCTAGATCCTTCCCTACTGCTCTCCAAAGAGACCCTCTTGAAAATCTTACCAGACAAGTGGGGCATAGATACTATAGCCATGGAACAAGTTTCTTAGATGTGGAAAAAAAAGTCCACCATCCAGCAAAAAGTGATTGGCTTGAACAGTAGCAGCAGGGCTATGGCTTTGCTGGCTAGCTGTTTCACTAGCTGAGGAGATCGCTTTAATATTGCAAGCCATGGAAGACCCAGAAAAATAAACTTTAATATGAAAATCACAGGTCCCAATTAATGTCTCACCCATTGTGTATGACTTGACAGTTCTCCTGCTTTGTTGCAATCATAAGTGTGAAGCTCTGGGGGTTTCAGTTCAAATATTTTGGGACATGCAGCTTAATATTTTTTCTTCCCAAACTTCACCTGTTATTGAAATAATTTTAAAGTATGGCCTTTGTACAGTGCCATGCTTCTAAGGAGGATTCTACCTGCAAGTCCTCCAGAAAAAAATTTTGTTCCTGCTTCTGGCAGTCCATGGTATACTCAGTATTCTTAACCAACATCAAGTTCAAAGGCATCGATTCTTCTTTGGTCTTCCTTATTTATTGTCCAGGTTTCTCTTGCATAGGAGGTTGAAAATAACATGCCTGAGTCTGGTGCACCTTAGTCCTCAACATGACATCTTTGTTCTTTAACATTGAAGATGTCTTCTGCAGCAGATTTGCCTTAATCAATACATTGCTTAATTTCTTGACTACTGCTTCTATTAGCATTGATTGTATATTAAAGTAAAATGTAATTCTTGACAACTTTCCACTCAGTGAGTTGCCCTTGACTAGTCAATAAAACACAGATAAACCCTATTCTGCTATTATTTGTCTGCAGCCAAGAGCCATCTGCTATAAGCAGTAATATCCCTTAGTCCACATTCTCTTATGAATCCAGCTGGAATTTCAGACCGTTCCTTGTTAATGTACTACCACCATCATTTGTGAAGTAGCTTCAGCAGTTTTTACTTGTGCATGATATTAATAATACTTATTAAAAATGTCCACATTCTGTTGGGTTATCTTTCTTTGGAAGTGACACCGATATGAATCTCTTTGAGTTGATAGGCCAGGTAACAGTCTACCAAATTTTTTGGCATAGATGAATGACCACTTCCTCCATTGCATTCTTTGATAGAATCTCAATTGGTATTCCATCAATTCCTAGAGATTTTCTTTTTGTAAATATCATCAGTACAGCTTGTATTTTTCCTTTATCACCATCAGTTCTTGATCCTGTAATGACTGAATGTTGATGAATTCCCTTTGGTCAGTGACTCTGCACATTTCTTTCATTTTTGATGCTTCCTGCATATTTTGGTCACAGAATCAATGGACTGAAATATCTGAGGCTTCAATTTCAT
>NW_022104335.1:0-867 GCF_000313985.2 Echinops telfairi
ACCCTCCTCAGTAAAATCATTGTTCCTACCACCCTCTCTGATGAGATTACCACAGCTGTGTCTGAAGATCCTTTGTCTGAGATATTGTCTATGTCTGGGAATGTGTCCGAAGCAATGTCTTACAAGGAAGACATTGCTGGATATCCCTAGGGCCCAGTCCCACCACCCATTTTTGTTTCTAGACCCTTAACTGGGCTTCTGTCCAAACAACCCCCAAGAACGGAAATATAAAGTGTGACCCAAGAGGAGGTATGCTACACTCCACAAGAACGACTTGATTTTTCTGTTATCTACAAACAGAAACCTGGGGTGTATGTGCAGAAATAACTGTCAGGGGCAATGATGAGACAACCAACGTAACTCACGTCAGCCTGAGTTTATTGACAGAGGCTCACTCAACATAGGTTCTTCATTCGGTGTTTCAATTCCATGTGAGAAAGGGATCTAGCAGTTGATTTGGTTGAGTTCGCCGAAGCCTGGATTACGGGGTGAGCTGCACTCAATCAAGTTGAAGTAGCAGGCCTGCTTTGGTAGACTGGCAATGTTTCCCAAAGGGGACGATCCTGCCCCCTGGGGTGCAGGAACAACCCAGCAGAGGAGCTGCAAAAGCAGAGATCTAGACTTTATCCTGGATGTACAAAATGTTCTCACTGCCAGGGGGAACACAGAGGAATGTTTTTCCAGAAAAGAAGGTGATGGGCCAAATGCATTTGGGGACCAATGCTAGAAGAAAGTCCCCAAAGGCTTGCGGAAAAGGGTGATTAGAGTAGATCGATCAGATTGGACCCACAGACCCACCCATGGAGTGCTCAGGGGACACACCTGCAACCCCCTTGGCGAGGAAGAAATGTGTGAAGGGGGTTCCAG
>NW_022104335.1:2138-2943 GCF_000313985.2 Echinops telfairi
TTCTCGCTGCATCACTGTTAATAAGTTCAATGAACTCCTCTTGTGCTGTCTCAGGAACATCTCCAACTCTGACTGGGAATGGGCTTCTGGCAAGTGAACATGGGTGTCAGGTAGATTTGGAAAGTACAGATGAAATTTTGTCTACAAGCATGTGCAAATGTTCTTTCACAGAAATTATCATTGTAATCCTTTTGCCTGGTTCAATGACATGTTCCTCAAAGAAAGCAGATAAGGTAGCCAACATGTAAATTTTATGTCCATCCAATTTTTTTTGCCAAAGCTGAAGTTTCACTTGAAATGATCGGATCTTTTCAGACAAATCGAGGCATGTTGAATTTGGTCCTTGCAGTGATAAATTTAACTCATTTAATATGGCAAAGATGTCAACCAAATAAGCTATCTTCTGCAGTTCACTTTGATCACTGAAAAGTGCTTCGAAATGCGGTCTTGCTTTCTGATTAAAAAACGTTTTGAGTTCATCAAGAAGCTCAAAAACACACTTTAAAACTTTTCGTCTTGATGCTTCAGTGTGAAATAGCAGAGCATTATTCGGCACATCCAACACATGGCTCAGTTGCGAAAACAGTCGACTGCTTAAAGGGCTCACCTTTACAAAATTGACAGAACTTATAAGCTTTTCATTACTTCTTGTAACTCTTGTGGCAGCATCTTTGTTGCTAATATTTGCCAATGAATCATACAGTGAGTTCCAATGACTTTTGGTGACTCCTTCAGTACCAAACGTTGAAATCCAGATCGACATCCTAGCATAGCTGGAGCACCATCTGTGCAAACACCACAAACC
>NW_022104335.1:7786-8778 GCF_000313985.2 Echinops telfairi
GAACTGCGTGTTGTCTGACCCACAGTCACTACCTCAGACATGCACCGTTATGCTCTGTCACTAAATGGAGGTGGTATCTACCAGACTGGGCTCAAGCAGGACCTAACAGTGCAAGTAAGCTGCGTGAAGAAATCATCCAAATGCTCACTCTGTCTTCCTTCTCCCAGTCTATACCTTTGGCCTCATGGGAGTTCCTTGCCATCAGTTGGCCGGGGAAGAGAAAACGCATGCCTTGTTTACAGATAGGTAGACAGGATACATAAACACCTCTTGAAATCGGGCAGCAAAAGCAATAGAGCCCCTTTCTGGGACCTTCCTGAAGGACAGTGGTGGAAAGAAAGCCTCCCAGTGGGCAGAACATTGAGCAGGGTGCCAAGCTGTTCCCTTTGCTTGGAAAGAGGGATGGTCAGGTGTGCAATTGCACGCTGATTCGGGGGTTGTGGACACGGCTCAGTAGTCAGGAACTTGGCACATGATTGGAAAAGCTAGTGACCAGTAAATGGAGGGAAGAGGTATGTGGATAGACCTTTCTGAATGGACCAAAGAAAGGAAGCTATTTGTGTCTCCTGTGAACACTGAGAGTGATCTCAGCTGAGAAGGATGCTAACCATCAAATTGATAGCATGACACATTCTGTGGACACCAGTCATTCTCTTTCCCCAGCCCATTGCCCAATGGGACCATGAGTAAAGTGCCGTGGTGGCGGGAGAGAGGCTAGGTACAGACTCCGTAACATGGACGTCCACTCACCAAGGCCAGCTTGGCTACAACCCCTGCAGAGTGCCCAAACAGCCAGCAGCAGAGACCAGACACAGAGTCCCCGTTAGGGAACCATTCTTCAAGGCAATTAGCCAGCAAACTAGTGACAGGTTGGTTACATTGGACAACTTCCATCACGGGAAAGGCAGAGTTTTGTTCTTATTGAAATAGACACACTGTATATGCATTCACCTTCTGTGCATGCAATGGTTTTGCTAAAACTACAATCCATG
>NW_022104336.1:0-1034 GCF_000313985.2 Echinops telfairi
GTGCTGGAGAAGAATATTGAAAGTACCATGGACTGCTAAAAAGACAACCTGATCTGTCTTGGAAGAAGGACAGTCACCATGCGCCTTGGAGGCAAGGATGGCAAAACTTCATTTTACACTCTTTGGACATGTTGTCAGGAAAGATGAGGTTCTGGAGAAGGCACCGTCATTGGCAAAGTAGTGGGGAAGGGAAAATGAGGAAGGCCCTCAACAAGATGGATTCACATAGTGGCTACATCATGGGTTCAGGCATAGGAACAATTCTGAGGCTTGCGTAGTCCTGTGCGTTTTCATTCCATTGTGCGTAGGGTCGCTATGGTTGGAAGCAGCTCGATGGCACCTAACAACAACAGCTGTATTCAGCCATTAACACTCCTCCTCCATTTCCCTCTGATCTCGCTGTGCTGCTACTGTCCTCTTTAGACTCTGATCGTCTTCACTGGACTGTTGGAACTTTCTGAAATCGATCTTCTATCCTTTCTTCTTGATACCCTTCAATCCATTCTCTGTACCACTCTTTCAAACACCTTCATTTTTTCTCATCTCCTACTTAATCTAGAGACCAGCAACTGGGATAGGTAAGATTATTTCATCTTCACTTTCCATTAATTTTAACAGAAATTTTGTATTTCCTTTTATTATAAGTGAAAAGAACCCAGGTATATTTTAATCCCAATAACCTGTCACTGAGAGATTACAGATATTTTAATGTAATTTAATGGCTGTTAAAGATACATTGTATACATACGTCCCTGGAGTGAGGTCCAGATAATATGGCAGGGGCCAGACTAAATCCAGGGATACATATGTGGTACATATGGTAGCCCACTAAAAGGGAGGAGGGAAAAAAGTATGGGTAGCCAGGGGAACAGGGCACTAATCCACAGAGGGGGAGGGTGTCGATTGTGTCTCCACAGGGAAAGAGGGACCAGACTTCAACCTGGAGCTCCAAGACAGGAACGCAACATGCTGACACCAAGTAAGGAACCGATGGAGAAGGCTGAGGGGCCAGCCCCATTACCAACTGGGTGCAC
>NW_022104336.1:3124-5238 GCF_000313985.2 Echinops telfairi
GGGGTAAGATATGATAAAATAATAATAAATTATAAATTATCGAGGGTTCGGGGGGAGGGGGGAGTGGGGAGGGAGTGGGAAAAATGAGCTGACACCAGGGGCTCAAATGGAAAGTGGGTGTCGTAAGAATGAGGAAGTCAACATATGTACTAAAGGGCTGGACACAGATGACATATGTACTGATTGTGATGAGTTGTATGAGCCCCTAATAAAATGATTATTTAAATTTTAAAAGATACATTGTAACATATTTACAATTTTTTAATATACCACTCTTGTTAGGCATTGGCCAGTGGTTTTGACGCATATTGACACTATACACAACAGAATGAAACAGGCCCTGAACTTGCACCATTCTCCCCACTGTTGTTACCACGTCTAGATCCTGTTATTTAATGTGTTCATAGCTAGTCAGCCCCAGCCCGCGGCCATCAAGTTGATTCTGACTCATTAAGACCCTACATTGGTTATCTGAGATTGTAGATCTTTATTTTCCTCCTGAGGAGTGGCTGGTCGGTTCGATCCACCACCACGAGCCGAGCAGTCCAATGCTCGCCCTGCGGTGCCACCAGAGAGAAGTTTGTTTATGAGTGTATGTTAGCACATGCTTGTTTATTAGTAACGTTATTTTGTACATGAGTACACTGATCTGAAAATAATTTTATACATATTTATATATATTGATACCATATTTGCAATTTTATGTATTCTACTTTATCTCTCTAAAACTATTGTTGGGCGAACAGGTCCCTAGTCTTCACCAGGCTGCCAAAGATGCCAAGGGCATGACATAAGCAGAGATCAGCACCCATTAACTTTTAGGGTAAGACAAAGTCCGATTTCTTCACAGACGAGATTTTTGTTATTATTCTGGCTTTTAGTTTTTAAAAAAGTCCTGTTGGGGTGCTGAATGCATTTTGATGTCTAAAACATAATTTGACCCCTTAACATAGATTCTCTTCACTCCTTACTACCTTTAGCATGTTTGTTTTCTAGAGCCACCAACTTAGTAAGTTATGAAGCCTAAATGACAGGAAATATATTTTGCTTTTGTGTTGTGGTATTCTAAAATGATCCACTGACTCATTTCCTGCCCTAATTCCCAAACTGTATGAAGGGGTTATCATGCCCATGATTATGTTACTTTACGTGACAGAAAGGATTTTGAAGGTGTGATTATGGTTACTCATTAGGTGATTTTGAGTTAATCAAAAGGAAAACTACCTGCGGCTAATCACAGGACCTCTTTGAAAGCAAAGACTCTCCTCTGCCATCGTAAGGGAGCCCTGGTTATGGAGTGGTTCCAGTATGGGCTGTTAACTTTAAAGTCAGCCGGTTCTGTGAGAGACAGAAAGGGCTTTTCACTCCCTTAAAGAGGTATGGTCTCAGAAATCCACAGGGACAGTTCTAGCCTGCCCACAGGTCTCTGTGAGTCAGACTAGACTAGCTCGCAGGGAGTGACGGCAGCAACAGAAGTCTGCGAGGTTCAGTTGTGAGATTTCAGGTCCTCTTACTGACAGTAGAAGGGGTCACTTGTCAAAAGTGTGGGTAGTCTCTCGATCTAGAAGCTGAGCTGGACCCTGGCTGACAGACCAACAGAAAATGGGAACCTCAGTCCTACCATCAAGAAGTACTGAGCTTAGGAAGGATTTTTCCCCAGGCTCCAGGGAAGAATCAACCCATCCTGTGTAGAGAATCCAACCGAGCCTGCCACAGTTCTTACACACTCAATGGTGAAATAATGAGCATTGCTTTCAGCCACTGAGTTTGTGGTTCATTGTTACATGAAACCAAACCAAAAACCAAAACTCACGACCAAGAAATATCTCACAGGCAACTGTTTTAGTTAGTTAATTAGTTAGTTTACTTTATAGACTTTTAAAGTCTGTGGCCCTGTTCATATTTCTTTGATAAGAGCTGTGTCTTAAAATTGAAGCCAATTTTTAATTTAGGGATGCAATATAAAGAAAGGAAAATATATTTTAGGAAAGCAGAGTCCATGGGGAAAGAATACTTGGATTGACAGAAAAGAAGATGTACCTAAATCACAGGATGTGACCACCCATACAGCCCAAAAGAAGTGCATCGAATAGAGAGAAGATCAGCTAGGGAAA
>NW_022104336.1:6409-8741 GCF_000313985.2 Echinops telfairi
AAATACTTAAACTTGGTAGAAAATTAACCAGGTTTTTAGCTTCCAATGTCCTTTCTGATCCTTTTTATAATTTTCTAGCTTATTTAAAATGAGAGCAGCGAGTCATTTTTGAACATGAATCCTTCCTGTATAAAGATGATGATAATTAGTACAAATTACTAAAGTTCATGAGAGAATTATAAATGTATTTTCTGATGATGTTTTGTCCAGAGTTATGCTTTTTCTTCTCTGGATATATTTGGATACTTATATATAAAACTAAATTCAATAGGTTCAAGACCACAACTACCCTAACTAAATCATTTCCTTACACACATTCAAAATATTCCCCTTTCCATCTCCTAACTTTAGAGTGCCAAATTTAGGGTTAGGTTGTTAAAAAATAAAGCAAAACAAAAACAAACTTTTTACACTTGTTTCATAATATCTGTAAAACTGGTAGTCATACATTGATTTATTGTTGAAACAGACTATAAAAGAAACATTAATTATTATTATATGATTTAAATTGAAAGTATCCCAATCTGTAGGCATGCCAATAAAATAATTCAATTTACTTAATTTTTAGTGCTGTTGTTATTCTTCTTCTTTGACATACATAATCCTCAAGTATATTTTCAAAAATTACTATGTGCCACGTACAATTTTGGTGTTAGGGGCAGTAGTAAACACACATACAATTTCATTAAATTTATTTTAAGGATTATATGAATGCCAATTCTGTCTTATTTATGGTTAAAGGCAAAAGAAATCCATCTGAAAGGCAAAGAGAATGAAAGTAACAAAAGGAGAGAGGCAGGAGGAATACAGTGAAAACTACAATTTGGGGAAAGCAACATCTGCATCTGGTCAGGAGGGTATATACCTCAACCAATTGTGTTTCTTTCTATTTAGAAGAGTTTCAGTTTATTCCTTTCAGATCCAAACACCTTGAAAGTTCATAGTCTGTTGATAATCTATTTATCTCTTCAGATAAGCCATTCTGCCTATTTATATATTTTTGCTGAATTGGGCTTTTTTTTTTTCTCATAAGGACAGTTAGTGGGGAGGTGATGTTGACAAGCCATCCCTCTTATTCCCATTGATAATCAATATCTTCTTATAAAATATCAAATATCAATTGTTTCCTCACTTATAATACTCATAGCAGACTTTGGTAAGTCTTAGGTACTTCTGAGTAATGTGAATAGAACCCTGATCTTACTCGGTGTGATACATGCCAATACCCAATGGAATGCTCATTGAACTGTTTAATTGCTCTTCAAATTTACATGTCATCAGTTCACATCCAACCTAAAATTCATTGGCTACTGCTGGACTCACCTGGACTTTATAGCATTTTAAGGACTTTTAGTACAGAAATATTGTGCTTACTTTTCTAGTAGGTCACATGTGATGTGCATAGAGATGTAAATAAAATTAAAATATTAATCCATTCTTTCTTTCTTAAAATATAGTAACAATGAAATATTTGGAGTATCTCTTTGCTACTATGATGTTCTCAATAGTTATACATTGTCTTTGCTTCACACAGAAAGATCCACGTCCATTTTTATGCGGGAAGACCCATTAAGGGATCTTTAGGATATCGGCCGCATCCGTTGTAGAGTCAAGTTGGGGATTAGGAGATTTTTCAAGTGAAAGTATAAGCATGTGGAAAACAAAGTCTAGTGTATAATTCGAAAAACAAATTGGCTTTTAAGGGAGAAACTTCCTTATTTCCTATGATAGTGTCTGAAACTCACAGGTGCAACTCTTTCAATAAAAGACCAGGACTAGATGAAAAAAAAAAATCGAGAAAAGACACCAAACTGAATAAGAGAAACTAAGCTTTCTGAAGTATTGTAATCTCAGAATTTTTTAAAAAGTAATTTAAACTTGTTCTTTCTATATAGCTATCTAACACTTGTACATATATACATACACACAGAAACAAACAAAAACCTCACGGCCACAGAGAGAATGCTGCCTCATAGCACCCCTATAGGACAGAGTGGCACTGCCCCAGGGAGTTTCTGAGACTGTGTTTGGAAGTAGACAGCCCCACCCGTTTCCCCTGGAGCAGCTACTGGTTCCAAACGGCTACATATGTACATTCTGACAAAATTTAATTTACTAATTCATTTATTATATTCATAGTGTGTATATAGATCTAGAGAGATACAGATATAGATGATATAGATAGATGATGTTGTGGTTGTGGTTGTGTTAGGGGCCATCAAGTAACTCAACCTTACAAAGCAGAAAACTACCTGGTCCTGCTCCACATCCTCCCAGATGTTGTTATCCTTGAATCCATTGTGGCAGCCACTGTGTCAACCGTCTCAGTGAT
>NW_022104337.1:0-2440 GCF_000313985.2 Echinops telfairi
TTGGAAATCTGCTTTTAATAGAAACTTCAACTTGATTTAGTTATATTTATCCTGTACTCTCAATTATTATCTACAAGTAAAGTCATCCAGAAAATTAAAGGAGGCATATATGATAAACAGAAAATTAAAATTTTGACAGAAGAAAATAAATAGCATTTCGTAATTACATTAAGGATGCTTTGAATCCGTAGTCAGCTATTCAAAGTTGAACAACTGTTCAAAACTTGTTGCCAACTTTCTTCAAATTGCTTATTTTGAAATGTTGACAAAATTCTCCAAACTACATTAATTTTAGTGCAATTAAACATTTTTCAGACGAAGAACATAGTTTTTCTTTATATTCTTAAACATAAATCGTATGGAGTTTTCTTTTTATAGTAATACACAGAATTTCACCATGTGTTAACATTTAAACTAATTTTTCTATGTGCTTTTTATAAAGTGCTTTATTATTTATATATTTCTCCCTCATAAGTAATTCTAAAAGTTGACATACTAGGAAAGAATTAGGATTTCCATTTTATACAGTAAATGTTCAATGAATAGTTATTTAACAAATGCCTTTATTGAATAAATATCTATTGAATTAATTAAACGAATGAGTGTATGAATTGTACAATTCAGTTCAAATTGGAAAATTGACTTTCGAAGATCTCTTGGGAAGTGGTCCAGACTGAGACTATATCTTCCAATTATACTGGGAGGTTCCAGGGGCAGAAAATTGTTTAATGTGGCTTTTCTATCCAAAATCTTTAACTCTCACCAAATGACCTTTCCCTGTATAGGTGTGTTAAGAAGGTGGGGGGAGAGATGGATAAGATTCACCTATGAATAAATGTGACTAGGATTGCCTGGAATGCCAGCCTTTGAGGTATAAAATGAGCCCACTGAGAAGCAGGAGGAGGATGCTCCTTACCAGCGAGACCCAGGAAAGGTACCTATTTTCTGGACCCGAGGTCCCTGCACTAAACCTCCTGGACAGCTATTGGACCATCAGAAGAGCAGCAGCAGAACCAGGAGCCAGAGAAGAAACAGAGTGGTGGACTTCCAGCCCACAGACAATGTAAAGCTGAGTTATTTGGGATATGAGGCTGGCTTTTTGCAGTGGGGTGCCTCTGGGCATTTATTTTGGGGAGCTGGGCTTGCTGACCCATGAAAGTGGAGCTGAGTGCCTTGGTTGCGGTTCACTGGAGTGAGAAGCTGCTGGGCCCGGAGCTTGAACTTGCTGACCCAAGAAGCAGGAGCGGAATGCCTTGAAGTTGAGCTTGCACAGGAGTGGCATGCCCTTTGGCCATTTGTTTTCAGCTCGGAAAGGACTTTGTTAGCATGTCCCAATGAACAACTGTAGCCTGAGCCTTTTCCCACTTGCATTGTGGCCTATTCACTACCCTAATAAACCTTTAATCTCGAGCATCCTCGGTGAGTCCTGTGTGGCCTTTGCAATGACTGCTAGACCTAGATGTAAAAGTAGAAAGCACTCGTTCAGACAGCACAGAGTATGTAGCATTGAAAGCGCAGGCAATGATATGTCATAAATGACTTACTGACATACACTACAAAATATGAGACAGTGACATCTCATGATATGTTCAATATGTTTTTTGCATTGACAACGGTGCACAATTGCAGCATTACATCAATCCCTACATGTGCATCTGTAATGTATTGTTTCCAATGAATTGTTTCATGATCTTTCACCGAATAAAGCTGCACTCACAGCTTTATCATAAAGAAGGAATCAAGATACTTCAACCTGTAAAAACAAAAACATGTGTGTGTTGTTTCAAAATTAGATGACGACTCTTGTTGGCTCGTGCTTCCCCCCACCAAAGTTGCTTCGTTTCTTCCCACAAGGAGGAGAAATAATGAGTCATTCCCAGAGTTTGGGGTCCGACTTCATAATGGGGGGAACCAGTATCTGTTTCCAGGATATAACAACTTTATTCCAAAATTCTGTTCAGAAAGTTGAGATCACTTAATTCTTTGTCTTCATCCTCATTATTCTCAGCAATTCTGTGTAATTCAACTGTCTCCCATAAAAGCAATATTTTCTTCTGTATTCATATTCTTAACGACTCATTTTTTGTTTCTCAGACATTTCCACTCTGCTCTGTGGAACTGGAGTTTAATTGCAAACTGACTATCTGTAAATGCTATTGAAAAACACTTCCCATGCCATGCCCCTTGCCTGATTTGAATGGGTTCTTCCAAGAAGACACTACTGCCCTGTTAGCGTTCTCCAGGAGAAGCTGTTCTTCCAATTGTCGTATGCCAATGCACCATGAAGTAGCGCAGCAGCAAGTTTCATTTTGGGGGGTGGGGGTAGGCTCATGCCATTTGTAATGCTGTCTCCCCATTCCTTGTCACAACAGTCGTACTCATCCCTTCTCACTCATGTGGAATGCTTACACTGTGTTTGTCTTGATCGCAACTCCTGACA
>NW_022104337.1:4760-5982 GCF_000313985.2 Echinops telfairi
TACAGGTTCTGCTGAGTTTCTACTTTGTGTTCCCTGCTCGTCTTGTCCCTCACTGGTCTACTCTGGTATGTGTATCGGGGCCTCCAATGGCAATGTTGTGCAACTGTGCTCTAGCTTCAACCACTCCAAGTTCATAGTTTTAATACTTTGTCTTTATGATGTCTAAAGAGAAAACGATGTTTTTCCAAGCACTCTGTATGTTGTGTGGAGGTTTATCAAGGTCAAGACTCTCACTGAGACTATTATGATCTCCTGCTGAGATGGTGGGAGGGGGATTTTGAACCCCTCTTCGTGACAGAGGGAAAAAATTACTTCTAGTTAGCTATGGGATGGAAATATATTCCCCCAGTAGGCCAACGATAGCCTCGCGTATGACATTAACTATTTCCTTGAGTTACAGTATCTAAGAACAATTTCATGTCTGTGAGCATTTTTTAAACTGGATATATAAAGATAAACAGGTCGCAATATTAGATCTCCAGTCTATGCAAAAGAGAACAGAAGATGTTCTGTTCTAAAACCACTAAACCAAACCCATCAATTTTGAATGTCATTGACCCTGAAAGGTAAAATTGAAGCGCTCCGCAGGGTTTGTGAGATTGTGAAGCTTCTATGCAAGTAGATGCTCTCGCTTCTTGGGGTCAGCAGGACAATGCTCACACACTAGTGCCACCGGGCTCCCGGCGTCATGCTTGTTGTTGCTGCCAGGTGCCAGCAAGTCAGTGCGGACTCATTGTGACTCTGTGGGGCAAAATACATGACGCCGAGTCCCTTGCCGTGCTCACAGTTATTGTGAGGTTTGAGCCCATTGTTGCAGCTACTGAGTCAATGCATCTCCTTGAGAACCTTCTTCTTTCTCATTCTCTCTACTTTTAAAAAAATCATTTTATTGGCGGCTCGTACCACTCTTATCACAATTCATGCATCCATCCATTGTGTCCAGTACATGTGTTGCCATCATCATTCTCAAAACATTTGCCTTCTACTTGAGCCCCTGGTATCAGCTCCTCATTTTTCCCCCTCCCTCCCTGTACCTCCCTGCACCTCCCTCCCTCATGAACCCTTGATAATTCATAAATGATTATTATTTTGTCATATCGTACACTGTCCCGTTGTCTCTCTACTTTACCAAATGAGCTATCTTTCTCGAGGGACTGATCTCTCCTGATTACGTGGTCAAAGTACATGAGGAGAAGTCTTACTACCTTTTCCTCCCAGGAGC
>NW_022104337.1:7537-8741 GCF_000313985.2 Echinops telfairi
AGTATTCTGACATAGAAAGATTTTTCACAGTATAGTACATGAAAAAGTGAATTATAAGACTGTTTCATATAAATGTGTTTTATCTTTTTGCTAGCTCAAGCACAGGTACGAGTACAATGGTATAAGTACAACAATATGGTCTGCATGGATATAAACTACATTGCCACCATTGGCTGTTTCTGTGCGGTGTCATTTATAGCACTTTCTAAAAATGCATAATATTTCTATAATAAACATGAACTGCTTAAGTTGTCAAAAATATTTAAAACCTATTTCTAAAAGAAATTCTTTTTTGGTTCCAAAATCTGGATCCCACAGCTACCTTGTTTCTGGTTTTGTCCACTTTATAGGAAAAAAAAATGATGTATTTTTATTTTAAGTAATAATTCTACAACCATAGAAAACAGATCTTTTTGTATCACATGACTCTCATCTTCAATTCTTCAAAAATTTGTATATGGCATCTATACATATTTCCATTTAATTTGAAAGATCTAATTGAGTAAATCTCTCCTCTGGGGGCCATGGCCCCTATCATAGTTTTCTCCATGGAGTCCACACAATGGCAATGATAAATAGGATTCAATTACTTAAGGAAACCTTTGGTGCATGTTGCTCGAGAAGTGTTAGCCCAAGAGAAGGGCATGCGGCAAGGTCATCAGCCTTGTCTAGGAGGCAAATGGCGCCAAGAAAATGAACGTCCAACGAGCATGAACATTGTGAGTGAGTCAGGTACCAGAGCTACCTTGGCTTGGTTGGTGTAAACAGACTGTTCCACAACTAAACTCACTACCATCGAGTCCTCGCGAACCTGTAGCACAGGGCAGACCTGCCCCTGTTGGTTTCAGAGACTAAGGAGCAGGAAGCCTCATCTAGCTCGGACAGTGCAGCTGGTGGTTTCGAAACAGCGGCCTTGCTCTTAGCAGTCCAATGCCTTGGGCTCTCTCCTTTGTATTCCCTTCTATCCTTCTCTCCTTCACTCCCTTGTTCCCTTCCTTGTTCCCACTCTCTTTCTGTACCTATCTCTCTGTTTTCTTTTAAACAAATATGTTTTGAGCAATAACCATATCTATGGTATTTTCTCTGGTCTGTGAGTAATAGAGGAACTATTATCCTTCTTTCAAAATGTGTGGTCTAGTGAGTAAATCAAAAATATGAAACATAAATATGGTATAAGCAAAACGAAACACATAGAATCAAAGTA
>NW_022104338.1:0-1120 GCF_000313985.2 Echinops telfairi
TGGTTAGCAGGTCAATGCATAAAACCCTGCATCACCTGGTCCCCTTTGGTATGGATGACCCCATTAAGATAAAACATTTGTTCTACGAAGAAATCATAAAAAGTCAGTAGTGAGCAGGAAAACAAGGTGACTTTCTTCATTCAAATGTACGAGGAGTGGAAAATAGAACAGGTAAATTTAGAAAAACAGAAGAGTTCAGGAAAAGTCCAAAGCATGAAGCAAATTCAAAAGTATATATGCATACTTACGGAACAGCTTTGAAGCACAGAATAATTGTATAAAAAGCAACAGGAGTGAAAAAAAAATTGCTCAGCTAGTGTGGCACTGAAGTTGGACCCACAGCCATTCGACGAGCATCCCAGGAGAAGCAGATTGGCTGATAGCTACACTAAAAAATGTGCAGTAGCAGCAGGGGAGATAGAAGTTTGTAGAAGCAGACAAAATGAGCCCGAGGCTATATAAAAGTTCTTGAGGCTGAGGTTTAGAATATCCTGACTATGGAGAATTAAATCTACTGCTTTTTCTTCAGAGACTTGCTAGTTTCGTGTGTGTGTGTGTGTGTGTGTGTGTGTGTGTGTGTGTGTGATTTCTACCCAACTTTTTGGCATTTTTAATAGTATCTAAAGTTTTCTGTTTGTGGTGATATTATAATTACAGACACATATTCTTTAATTAAACATTTATTAAATCACTTTACTAGAAATAAAAAATAATGTGAATTGCACTAATCTATGTTACTAGAAGTTATTCACTTTGTTTTTCTTAGAGAGACTGAAAGGTAAACACCACCTCCAGATGACTACTTTTTGCACATCTTTATCAGAACATGCCCAAAATACATGTCCCTAAATTAATCACCTTGGAGTGAAGGGAGAAAATTATTTTTTTCTAACTGAAAATATTTTATTTTATCAATAACCTAGCTAGCATCTTACTATGCCTTTTAAGCCATAGTCATATTTTCAACCCGCCTTGATTTTTGAGTTTGTAATTTTGTGCGACATTACCATAGGTGTCTCTTTACCCTGCTTTACAATCTACTAATATGCTTCGGGGGAGCAACTGTAATTTCTCTGAAAATATTGTATCACAATATCTGTCTTCTACATGAGAATGTGTA